>NC_067439.1:5032500-5332500 GCF_009764475.1 Pristis pectinata | reverse complement strand
CCTTCCTCCCACATATCCCTCTATTTTAAATTCCTCCATATGCTTATCTAGCAATCTCTTGAATTTGACCAATGTACCTGCGTCCACCACCACAACTATGGCGATGAAATTCTAGAGGTGTGCAACTATGGGCCTCATACAGTTCGAGCATTCACCCCTTCCCCCCTTCCATTCCCCCCCCCCCCCCCAGCCCAATATTGAGCGTTTCTGCAGGTATTTTATCTCTTAAATGCTGTGGGACAGTTTATAGACTGCTGTGTGTGCTTTGTTTTCATTAGCTGCACTGCTGTTTTAATTGTTTTGCTGAACAGTCCCATTTTAAGGACGGGGGTATTGATTGTGATTGATATCCCCTGTAAAGTGCAAGTGTTAGGAAGAGAAGTTACTGGGTGTATGCTCAGGAGAACATTCTTGATCAATTCTTTCTGGCCCAACAAAGAGACATTGCTGGACTTGGCATAGCTTATTTCCCAGAAACAAGAGGAACGAGTGATCATGTGGGAACAGAGATGGTAATATCACATGGAAAAGAATATGAGCACTACAAGGTAAAAATAGTCAGTTGGAGAAAGGCCACCTTCAAAGTTCTGGCCAAGGGAGTGTAAAGATCGGGATTGAGAAGCCAAAGCAGTGTATCTAGTGCGGTCTGAGTCCCAGTTACAACCTTTTCCTGGCAGTTGGTGTTGAAATGTGATGTCATGGGATAGCAGGCAAGTGATTGGTGGATATTTCTTCTCAGTCTGGTTAAACCACACTTGGAGTATTGTGTCCAGTTCTGGCCGCCTCATTATAGGAAGGATGTGGAAGCTTTAGAGAGGGTGCAGAGGAGATTTACCAGGATGCTGCCTGGATTGGAGATGTCTTATGAGGATAGGTTGAGTGAGCTAGGGCTTTTCTCTTTGGAGGGAAGAAAGATGAGAGGTGACTTGATAGAGGTGTACAAGATGATAAGCGGCATAGATCGAGTGGACAGTCAGAGACTTTTTCCCAGGGCAAAAATGGCTAACACGAGGGGACATAATTTTAAGGTGATTGGAGGAAGGTATAAGGGGGATGTCAGAGGTGAGTTTTTTTTGCACAGAGAGTGGTGGGTGCGTGGAACGCACTGTCGGCAGAGGTTGTGGGGGCAGATACATTAGGGACATTTAAGAGACCCTGAGATAGGCACATGAATGATTTAAAAAAAAATGGAGGGCTATGTGGGAGGGAAGGGTTAGATAGATCTTAGAGCAGGATAAAATGTCGGCACAACATTGTGGGCCAAAGGGCCTGTGCTGTGCTGTAGTGTTCTGTGCTCAGTCTTTTCTGATTGGCCAAGGAATTTAAATCTGCTGTTAGTACAGCTCAGGAGTAAATTTAAAAATAATTCAAACCGAGATGGCTGGGCAGGCAAAGTGTTGTAGCTACAACATGTGGGGAAAGGGTGGACCCCAGTGTAGTTCAGTTACCATGCGTATCAAGTGTTGCCTGCTCTAAGAACTTCAGCTCAGAGTTGAGCTGAAGTCTGAGTTTCAGGCTGTGACACATCAGGGAGGAGGAAGAGTTGCCTGAGTACTCTGGAGGCAGTCACACCCCTGAGATTAATTACCTCGAATTTGACTGGTGGTCAGGGCCGGGTGAGCGTGACTGCAAATGGGACAGAAAGAGGTGTCCAAAGGGTAGCTGTAGTGGAGCCTCATCCCTTGCCCTTGTCTAATAGGCATGAGATTCTTCCTATTTGGATGAAAGTGGCAATGGCAGCAAGAATGTGCAAACTGTCCATAGCACCATTGCGTAGGCGGCTACTTAAGTGGGGGGAGAAACGAGATGCATAGTTGTCGTAGGGGATAATTAGGGGAACAGACACTGCAGCAAAGACAAGAGTCCCAAAGCCTGCAGGGTGCCAGGGTTGAAGACATTTCTTCTGGGTTGGAGAGGAGCTTTTGAGGGGGATGAACCTGTTTTCATGCTCCATGTAGGCATTAACACCGTAGGTTAGACTAGAAAAGAGGTTTTGCTAAGAGATTATGAGTAGCTTTGGACAAAATTGAAAAGCAGAACCACAAAGGTGATGATCTCTGAACTATTACTTGAACCGTGTGCAAATAGACAGTAGTTAGATAAGGTTAGAGAAGTAAACGTGGTTCAAAGATTGGTGTGGGAGAAAGGTGTTACAGTTCATGGGGCACTGGTACCAATATTGGGGGAAGAGAGCGCTGTTCTCTTGAGGTGGCCTTCATTTGAACCATGTTGGAGCCAGTATCCTGGCAAATTGCACAAGTAGGTTTATAGACAAGGTTTTAACCAAATTGGAGAGCGATGGTTCAAATGATGGGGTTTAATAAATCATGACAGTGGAGGCACAAAATCCAAGTGTGACAGGAAGGGGTAGAAAATATAAGCAAAAGTGCACAACACAGCCTGGAACTGGAGTACGTTAAAATTACATAAAGTTAAAGTTTCAGGCTCCTTCTCTCACTGCATGCGACATTTGTAATAAGGAAATAAATTGATGGCATAAATAGAAATGAATGAATCTGATTTAATAGCCATTGCACAGATGTAGTGCAGAATTATCTAGATTGGGAACTCAATATTCCAGGTTACTTGATGTTGCAAAAGAAGAGGCAAAAAGGAAAGTGGAATGTGATAGCATTGTTAATTAAGGAAGATATCAGTGCAGTATTAAATGCTGATTTTTTTTTTAATGCAGTGGGTTGTGATGTGGAATTGTTTTTCCTTGAAATAAGGAATAGCAGTGGAAAGAAGTCACGGATAGAAGTGACCGATAGGCTCCCAAAGTCTGTCCATGTAGTAGGACCAGACATAACTGGGAAAATATTAAAGATGTGTAAAGAGGGATCTGAAATCGTCATGGGTAATTTTAATCTGCATATTGATTGGACTAATCAAACTCACAAGGGTACTGTGGAAGAGGAATTTGTCGAGTGCATCAGAGGTTGTTTCTTAAAGCAATACATTTAAACCTAACTGGGAATGTGTCATTTGTGATGAGGGAGGATTAATAAAAGATTCTGTAGATTTGAATCCTCTAGGGAGTAATCATCACAACACTGTAACATTCCAAAACCAGTGCCCTCAACTTAAATGAGGTTATTACAAAGGTACGAGGGAAGTGTTGCCTGGGATAGACTGGGAAAATGGGCCAAAGGAAAGGTCAGTAGAGGAAGATATTTAAGCAACTATTTCATAACGCTCAGCAGAAATTTATCCCATTCCAAAAGAGGGATGCATTGAGAAAGATGAACATTCATGGTTAACAATCGAAGTGGCAAATGCCAATGGTCAACCAGGGGACTGAGAGATTTACAGGAACCAGCAGCTAAGGGCTAAAGAAAACTAACGTAGGAGAAAATTGACTATCAGAGTAAACTGGCAAGTAATATCAAAACAAACAACAAAAGCTTCTATGGATATTCAAAAAGGAAGAGGGTAGCTATAGTGAGTGTGGGACCCCTGGGGGAATTAGTTACAGGAAACGGCAGATAATTCAAACCAATATTTTGCATCTGTTTTCATGGTAGAAGGCACTGCAGATATCCCAAGTGGGATATTTTCAAGAAAAGTACATGTAACAATCCCTATCACAAGGGACAAGGTATCAGAAGAGCTAGTGTGACAAAAAGTAGGTAAGTCACCAGGACTTGATGGCCTGCATCCAAGGGTCTTAAGGAAGCGGCTGCAGAGATAATCAAACCATTGGCTGAAATTTTTCAGAATGCAGTTCTGGGATTGGAAACACAGGGGCGTGATGCCCTTGCTCACAAAGGGAGGGATACAAAAAGTGGGAAACTGTAGGCCAGTCAGCTTAACGTCTGGTGTTGGAGTCTGTGTAATAGGAAGAAATAGCTAGTCATTTATAGAAAATCAAATCAACGTGACTTAATGATTTTACGAAAGAGAAATCAGATTTAACAAATTTGCTTGAGTTCTTTGAGGATGTAACCAGCAGTCGATAGATGGAACCTGCAGATGTAGTGCGTTTGGATTTCCAGAAGGCCTTTGATGACAAACCACATAAAAGTCTATTGAACAAGATAAGATCTTGCAATATTAAGAGAAGTGTTTTAACATAGAAGACATAGAATTGGAATGGATGCATCTCTTTCAGATTGGAAAGATGTAACTAGTGGAGTTCCCCAAGGATCATTCCTTGGCCTTCAACGGACCTCTTGTACAATAAAAACTCTTGAACTCACAATCTATCACATCGTGGCCTTTGCACCTTATTGTCTGCCTGCACTGCATTTTCTCTGTAACTGCAACACTATATTCTTCATTCTGTTATTGCTTTTTCCTCTGTACTTGTGTTTCGAAATGATCTATATAGATGGCATGCAAAACAAAGTTTTTCACTGTATCTCGGTACACGTCACAATAATAAACCAATTTCCAATCATTTACCGTGCTTATCAATAATTTAGAGGGGCCAGAGTGTAAGGTATCCAAGTTTCCTGATGATGCAAGAATCTGTGAAAGGCCATGCTGCAATGAGGATATTTGAATTTGCAACAGGATATAGATAGGCTGAGTGAGTGAGTGAAAGCTTGGCAAATGAAGTTCAGTGTAGGAAAGTGTGAGGTCCTGCATTTTGGTAAGAGGAATCAAAAGGCAGACTTTTATCTAAATGGAAAGAAACTGCAAAAGAATGAAGTACAGAGGGATCCAGGTCTTGCACAAGAAGTACAAAATAATTATTATGGGTGCAGCAAGTTATTAAGAAGGCAAGTGACATATTGGTCTTTATTGCCAGGGGCTGGAGTTTAAAAATAGAGAAGTATCGTGTTGGTGAAGTCGTAATTTGGAGTACTGTGTCTGGTTTTGGTCATATTTAAGAAAGGATGTATTAGCATTGGAGACAGTCCAGAAGAGATTCATAGAACCATAGAACAATACAGCACAATACAGGCCCTTCGGCCCACCATGTTGTGCCGACCTTCAAACCACTCCTGAGACTATCTAACCCCTTCCTCCCACATATCCCTCTATCTTAAATTCCTCCATATGCTTATCTAACAATGTCTTGAACTTGACCAACGTATCAGCCTCCACCACCACCCCAGGCAATGCATTCCATGCGCCAACCACTCTCTGCGTGAAGAACCTCCCTCTGAAATCTCCCTTGAACTCCCCCCCCCCCCCCCCCCCATTACCTTAAAGCCATGCCCTCTTGTATTGAGCACTGGTGCCCTGGGAAAGAGGCGCTGGCTGTTCACTCTATTCCTCTTAATATTTTGTATACCTCTATCATGTCTCCTTCCTCCTCTCCAATGAGTAAAGCCCTAGCTCCTTTAGTCTCTCCTCATAATCCATACTCTCTAATCCAGGCAGCATCCTGGTAAATCTCCTCTGCACCCTTTCCAATGCCTCCACATCCTTCCTATAATGAGGCAACCAGAACTGGACACAGTGCTCCAAGTGTGGTCTAACCAGAGTTTTGTAGACCTGCATCACTACTTTGTGGCTCTTAAACTCGATCCCATGACTAACATCCCATATTCATTCACCGGGCTAATTCCTGGTTTGAGAGGATTGTCCTATTGAGAACGACTAAAAATGCTAGACTAGTTTTCTTTGGAATTGAGATGAATAAGGGGTGATCTTGATGAAACACAAGATTCTGATAGGGTAGATGTTGAGATCTTTCCACGTGGGCGAGTCTCGAATGAGGGGACATGCTTACAAGATGAAGGATGCTCACTTAAAACTGGAATACGTAGAAATTACTTCTCACAAAGGGCATTGAGTCCCCAGAAGCGCTACGCCACAGGATTTTGAAGGGTCTATAACTGGACATATTTAAAGAAGAGGTGGATAATTCTTTGAAAGATGAGGGAATTGAGGACTATGTACAACTAGCAGAAGAGTTGAGACCTGGGCCAGATCAGCCACGATTAGGTTGAATGACTGGGCAGGCTTGTGGGACCAGGTGGCACGCTGCTCCTTGTGTTCTTGCAACATCAAAACTTTCTAGGCAAAACTCTAAGTGAAGACTATGAGGCCTTTAAGGTGAAGAGTTTCAGATAAGAATAAGTACGTTTCCATGAAGAGGCAAAGGTAAAGCCGGGGTTCCACGGATGTCTGAAAAGATAGTGCCAAATAATGCAGTAAAAAGAACATATGACAGATGCCAGGTTGTTAATGTAAGTGAGAACCAAGCTGTTTACCAAAGGTTTAGAGGGGAAGTTTTAAAGCAAAATTAATTGAGAGAAGGCTTGATTGGTAGAAAGAGAAGTCTAAAAATACTCTACAGGCAGGGTTGGGGTTGGAAGAGAAATGGGCCAATCAGAAACTAAAAAAAGTTTACTGAGTTATGAAATAAGTACTTTATATCGGTCTTCATCAGGGAAACTGCTGCTGGAGTCTCGGCAAAAGATGTACAGGCTGCCCCCAGGTAATGAACAGGTTTTGTTTTTACAGGTCCCTGAGCTGATTTTTGTCCATAAGTTGGAAAATACACAAAAAAAATCCCTTAATATGGTAATCACACCTCCACAGTATTACAATGAATGGCATCAAAAGCACATTAGACTGATAAGGAAGAAAAAATACTAAAAGTATAGAGAGAGAGGAAACTAGTTCTGTTGCTCATCGGAACAAATATACATGAAACTTTTGAATTTAATAATATTCTGGAAGCTCATTCGTATGTAGGGGTGTCCATAAGTCAGACGTTCTTAACCTGGGGATGGCATGTAATTGAATTTGTGGATGGCCTAAAACTTAATTAGGGGTGGTACTTGAAAGGCCAGCTGTACTTTGTGGATAAATCACCTGATCCAGACGGGATGCATACTAGGTTGCTGTGCGGAAACAAGGGACAGAATTGCAGAATCATTGGCAATTAACTTTCAAGCATCTATAGATTCGGGGGTAATACCAGTGGTCCAGATAGTTGCAAATGTTACACCATTATTCAAAAAAAGTCTTGGGACCTAACAACTACGGACCAATCAGTTTAATCTTAATGATGAGGAAATTTCTAGGAACAATTGGACAGAATGAGCTGAAACTTGGACAAGTGTGAGTTGTTTAGGGAAAGCCAGTGTGAATTTGTTAAAGGCAAATTATGTTTAACTAACTTTAAAGTTTTTTTTGGAGATACAGGAGACATAGATGCTGATATCTGGAGCAAAAAACAAACTGCTAGAGAAACTCAGCGGGTCAAGCAGCATCTGTGGGGCAGGTGGGAGAGGAATTGTTGATGTTTTGTGTTGAGACGTGCATCAGGAACCTGATTTGTGTTTGGAGTGGATGGAAGTGTATATAGTTGAGTTTATCCAAGTCAAAAGTCAGTCAGGTTTATTGTCATATGCACAAGTACATGTGTGCACAGGTGCAATGAAAAACTTACTTGCAGCAGCATCACAGGCACATAGCATCAGATAAGCAGCATTCACAAGAACAACACAAATTATACACAATTTTACAAAGAGCACAATTAGAACAGAAAAAAACCCAAGTCCATTGTAGAGCAAAGTGGTCATAGTGTTGCAGTACTGAGGTAGTGATTAGGGTTGTGCAGGTAAGTTTAAGAACCAGGTGGTTGAAGGGAAGTATCTGTTCTTGAACCTGGTGGTGCGGGACTTCAGGCTTCTGTACCTCCTGCCCGATGGTAGCTGTGAGAAGATGGCATGGCCCGGATGGTGGGGATCTTTGATATTCGATGTTGCCTTCCTGACGCAGTGCCTCGTAGATACTTTCGATGGTGAGGAGGAATGTGCCCGTGATGTAATGGGCTGAGTCCACTGCTCTCTGCAGCTTCTTGCGTTCCTGTGCATTTGAATTGCCGTACCAGACTATGATGCAACCAGGCAGGATACATTCAACAGCACATATGTGGAAGTTTGTTAGAGTGTTCGGTGACACGCTGAACCTCTTTTATCTTCTGAGAAAGTAAAGACGCTGGCACGCCTTCCTTGTGATTGCATCTCTGTGCTGGGCCCAAGATAGGTCATCTGATATGTTAATGCCCAGGAATTTAAAGTTGCTATATAATGGAGTTTGGCAGAGTGGTCCAGGTACCACAGCCTTTTTTAAATATTATGATTTGATATCATGATATATAATTTGGACTTGGCTGTACAGGGCACAATTTGTAGATAACACAAAGTTAGTATAATGAACTATGAGGATACTAATAATCTCCAAGGAAATGTAAACAGGTTAAATGGGTGAAATTCAAAACAAAAACTTCAGATGCTGGAAATCTAAAATTAAAAAAACAAAATACTGGAAATGCTGAGCAGGGCAGGACTCATCTATGGGAAGAGGAACAGAGTTAATGTTTCAGGTTGAAGAATCACAGGTATGCCCCGAACTGCTCAGTATTTTCAGCAGTTTCTGTTCCGACAAAGGAGCTTTGACCTGAAATATTGACTGTTTCTCTTCCCACAGGTGTGGCCTGACCTGCAAAGTGTTTCCAGCATGGACTCTTGACCTCACAATACACCTTGTCATGGCCATGCACTTTATTATCTGCCTGCACTGTACTTTCTCTGTAACTGTAGCACCTTACTCTGCACCTTGTACTACCTCAGTTCACTGTTGTAATGAAATAACCTATATGCATGGTAGGCAAGACAAGTTTTTCACTGTACCCTGGTACATGTAACAATAATAAACCAATTTAAGGTGTTTCCAGCATATTCTGTTTTTAGGTTGAATGGTTGGATAGATGGCAGATGAGATGATAGGTGCTAAATGTGAAATGTTGTATTTTGGTTGGAAGAATGAGAAGAGGCAATATAAACAAGAGGCACAACTTTAAAGGAATAGAAAAATTTTGTCGAATGTGGCAGGGCAGGTTCAGGGAGAGGTTGTAAGTTGGTTTATTATTGTCGCATATACTGAGGTACAATAAAAAACTTCGTTTTGCGTGCCATCCATACAGATCATTTCATTACAACAAGGTAGTACAAGGGAAAAGCAATAACAGAATGCAGAATGAAGTGTTACAGTTACAGAGAAAGTGCAGTGCAGGCAGATGATAAGGTGTAAGGCCATGACGAGATAAATTGTGATGTCAAGAGTCCATCTTATTGTACTAGGGGACTGTTCGATAATCTTATAACAGTGGGATAGAAGCTGTCCTTGAGCCTGGTGGTACGTGCTTTCAGGATTTTGTATCTTCTGCCCGATGAGAGAGGGGAGAAGAGAGAATGTCCAGGGTGGGTGCAGTCTTTGATTATGTTGGCTGCTTTGCCAAGGCAGTGAGAAGTGTATAGAGAGTCCATGGAGGGGAGACTGGTTTCTGTGAGGTACTGAACTGTGTCCACATAGGATCTGTGAAAACCCATGGGACCTTGTGCTTTTTATAAATAGTGACTTGGAGTATAAGAGCAAGGAACCTTTTATAATCACTGCTTCTGATGTATTGTGTCTGATACTGGGCATTACATTGTAGGAAAGATGTGAAAAGCTTGGATACAGTGCAGAAGAAATTTAACCAAACGATAGCGATATGGGACTTTTGTAGATTGGGTGGAGAACCTGAGGTGTTGTTGGAACAGAGGAAGTTGTGAGGAGATCTGGTAGAGATATTTAAAATCATCAAATGGTATAGACAGTAATTTGTTCCTGTTTGACTGGTCAAGAACCAGGAACATAGAATTAAGGTGACTGGGAAAAGAAGCAAAAGTGACGTGTGTAGTAGGATTAGCTGGATTGGTCTTGCATGGAGCCAGTTCGGAACCAGTGAGCCAAATGGTTTCCTACTGTGCTGAAAGTATTGTGTGATTCACTTTCATATATTGTCCATTCCAAGAGGGCTCCTGCATTTGAACTCTGGACTGTATCCTTACCAATTTGAGTACCATCTCAAACAATTTGAGAAGTGCAAATGGGCGTGAGATACTAATGGTTCATAGGTCTGCCACTGCAATGTAATTTGGGAACCCCTTCCACTGTTTTTCATTTGGTGAGGTCATGGCTAATGTGTGAACCAACTCTATCTATGTGCTTGTCTTTTCCTTGTAATCCTAAATATCTTTACTTAATTAAAAAAAACTATCAAATGGGGTTAAATTAATAAAATTGACCTGGTGTTTAGTTTTTTCTTGTGGAAGAGAGTTCCAAATCTCTTCCATGATGTATTTGTTTCCTAAATTAGCTCCTGCAAGACCTGACTCCAGTTCTCAGAAGGTGCCTCCTCGCCTGTCAATCCTCCAATACTACTTTTACCAGAATTAATTTCTGTCTACCCAGTCAGTTTCCCCTCTCTTTTTAAAACTTCAATCAGATAGCCACACACGTTTAATGCACGTTTGGTTAAGAGATCTGGCAGTAGTGTGGTGACGGTGCACAAGCTGTAAACAATTCTCAGATGCATTTGAGATAAGCACCCTTCAACCTCCAGGTGGCAGCCTTGTACTACTTTTGAGTCTCGGCATTTGTCTTCATGCAGCTGTAAGAACCACTGACTCAAGTAAAAGAATTCAGCTTGCAAATTTGACCATTGCAAAGCAAACTTCCAGTATGTAAAGGCTCATTTGCTGTATCTCTCATGATAACGGGCCTGTCTGTTCGGTTGCAGGTGGTCAAAGTGAAACCAAATGACAAGGATGCAAAAATGAAATACCAAGAATGTAATAAAATTGTCAAACGGAAAGCATTTGAGCGTGCAATAGCAAACGACGAGCTGAAGAGATCAGTGGTGGACTCTCTGGATATAGAGAGCATGAGTAAGTATCCAAGATGGTTGGCTTTAAAATTGGAGACCTCCATGTTTCGCACTAATTGAGTTAACACAACAGGAGGCCATTTGGCCCATCCAGTTTATGCTGACTTTTTGAACACACCCAGTCCATTCCTCTTCCCTGTTCCTCCCCTGTGGCCCTGAGATTTTTTTTTCCCTTTTGAGTATATATCCAATTCCTTTTTTAAAAAAAAAAGTTGCAGTTAAATCAGCCACAGGGCTCCTTCGAGGCAACACAAGTCACAGCCCATTTCATTATTTTTAATCTTTTTGTTTACTGAAGGAGCTGGCTCTTGCTAGGTTAGAGGTGCCGGGAGTTCTCAAACAACTTGCCCCAATGGACGCTCAGCTTTTGTGACGATGGAAGATGAGAGGGGAGGGGAAACATTGTGTGGCAGTTTCCCTTAAATCCCATACTCCCTGCTATTTCTAACACCAAATCCATGCAAAAAAAAGGTGACATAGGGCAAGAACCAAAACTGTGGTCTTCCCACCCAAATGTCTCTGGATTACATCGGATTTAGTTTATTCATTTGGGCATTGGGAACCAACGGAGATTTCTGTCCTTTTGCAGGCGCTATCATGCTCTGAGTGGAAACCTTACTTTCAGTATCCTGATACGTAGGAAATTCAGGGTTTGACCTGCAGTCTCTGTTGTCAGGAATAGTACTTGTGAGCCACAGAGTGACTTGAAGGGTGTTACAGTTTAAGTCAGTACCCTTAGGTGAAGAAAATCAAAATTGGACCACAGATGCTGGAAATGTGAAACAAAAACAAAACGTTGGAAACACTCTGCAGGTCAGGCAGTATCTGTGGAAAGTGAATGTTTTGGGTCACAGACTGTTTGTCAGAACTGAGAACGATCTTTTTTTAAATGGGTATTTTAAGTTATAGAAAAGGTGGTAGGAAGAATGGATAGACAACAGGAAATATCTGTGATGGGGTGAGACTAGGTCAAGTGGGTAAATGGGACAATTATGCTTCTTTGTCTGTATTGTGTTTGTTAAGAGCTGGGCAGTGTGATATGTCCAGCAGTTTGAAATGTATTAACAGTGAAAGAAAACTGGAACCAAAATCTCCTTTTGGGTGAAGGATGGGGTATTGGCTAGGGTTCCATTCTGGTGGTTAATGCTGGAACATGATATGATGTAGACCAAATTGCCCTAGAATTGATGGTTCTTGTAGTCCAGTTTAGTGTTGAGACCAACCATTAGTGTGAGCTGTGAGGGTGCTCAATATCCATGGCATCAGCGTGCATTGACACTTAGGTTCATGAATTCTGATTTCATCAGGGACAAATTTGTGTTCACTTTGGCATAAGACATTAAAGTTTCCTTCCACTCTTGGAGGATAAGCCTGGCTGTAATCTAGCAATGTTACATTTCTTCTTATTCCCCTCTCAGTATCTTGCCCCATCCACTGACAGTGCCCCTTTCTCCTATCTCCCTCCTTTGGATGTATGAAGTGTTTTTCAGTTTTGATCTTGAACTGTGGCCGATGAGTTTAGTTGCTGTTGGGAGTTGTTTACCTTGAATGCTAAACTTGCCATGATGCTTGTAGACTTAACTCATCGAAAAATAAACAGATTGTGCACAGGATCACCATTGGTGTGGAGATGCTGAAGCCTCTGCCCCTGAAGCAAGGCTGACTATGCTTTAAACACTCAGCTGGGGAGATACCTGAAATATACTTCCTTCCCCTTTCTCCACAGAACTGATATTGGAAATCAGAACATTACCTTTTCCAGCTGCTTCGACATTCCTAAATAGGTATTTTCCTCAGAGCCTGGCCATGACTTTCTCCCAACAAACAAAATGCTGAAGGAACTCAGAAGGTCAGGCAGCATCTGTGGAGGGACATCCAGTCCATATGAAGGGTCTCAACCCAAAATGTCGACTGCCCATTTCCCTCCACAGATGCTGCCTGACCCGCTGAGTTCCTCCAGCCTTTTGTGTGTTGCTCCAGATTCCAACACCTACAGTCTCTTGTCTCTTTCACTCTCTCCCAATTGTTCTACCAGTATGAAAGTGCCTTTAGAACTACTTAATTGACTGTAAAATGCTTTGGACTACTACGAAGAGCCTTATAAACTCAAGCCATAGCACATGTCATTGCTTCCTTTCAGGTGAGGATTGTAAAGCCTCAAACACACTGGCTGGTATGGTACCACACCTCTTGGTGCCATTCTCTATAACACCATCTGGTATTATCTTTGAGTGAGATTGGTTGCAAAATATACCCCAGATTTTTCTCCTTGGTAATCAGCTTCAAGGTTTAAATAAAATGTAATGAGATGACTCCCACTCTCTTTTCCCTGCCCCCCCTTCCTCTACTACCATCAATCCACCCTACCCTAAATCTAACGTGTACGTTAATTCTGTATGTGTTGCGATCTCTCATTCTCCTAGGTTCTTTTTTTTGTGTTTAGCAATCGAAGGTGATTACACTGGTCCCAAACTGGAAGATGGCAAGGTCACTTTGCAGTTCATGAAGGACTTAATGCAGTGGTTCAAAGACCAGAAGAAGTTGCACAGGAAGTGTGCTTATCAGGTGAGGGACTGTTTTGTACCTGGTTTGCTCTGGCATAAGTATCTACAGAAATGCCAAGTCATCCTCAGGTAAGCTTGTCCTTTTTGCTCTCTCATGCTGATTAGATCCCTTGCTTGGCATAATCTCTTAGCCATTTCTGGCTTCTGTTGATTCTGCACTCAGTGCTGGTCATTCCCCATGTAAATCTCATCTATAATTTTAACTGTCCTCTCACCTTCTTGCACGGGGGTCTAGGACTCTAGCTTTGCAACAACCCCACCAGGCATCGGCTCCCTTACGCTGCCCCATGAAGCTGTATGCTGCTAGATAGTGCATGACTCCGTGCTTGCTGCCTACAATGAAAGGGGGTAGGATGCTCTTGCCCTCGCTAACTGGGAAGGTGCCAGAACGCAGAAGTTGTAACCATCGGAGAAGGTTAATGAGGCTTGGCCTTTCTAGTGAAGAGAAGAGGATTTTAGAATTATGAAGGGTTTAATAGCGTGGATATAGAGAAGACGTTTCCACTTCTGCAGGTGACCAAGCAAGATGGTATGGCTATATGACACACATAAATCCAATAAGGAATTCGGAAGAAACTCCTTTCAGCCAGAGAGTGATGAGTTTCTAGAGCTTCCACAGGGAGTAGTTGTGGAGAAGAGTGTAGATGTATTTGAGGGGAACCTAGATCAATACGAGGAATGATGAAATGGGAAATTACCCAGGTAGGAGGATTAGATGGAAGAGACCAGGAAGAATATAATCACAACATAAACTAATTGGGCCGAATGAACAGCATGCATGCTGTTAGTTCTATCACTTTAAACTTAAATTGTTCCCTCTGGGTGATGGGAAAGGTCTGGCAGCCCTGATCACAAGATCACAAGACAAGGGAGCAGAAGCAGGCCATTCGGCCCATCGAGTCCGCTCCAAGGAAAAGGGAAAAAGAAATGGGGTGGGGAAAAAAACCTATTCTAATCCCATTTTCCAGCCTTATCCCCATATCCCTTGATACCCTGACTATTTAGATATCTGTCCATCTCCTCCTTGAACACCCCCACTGATCTGGCCTCCACTGCTGTGCGTGGCAAGGAGTTCCACAATTTCACCACCCTCTGGGTAAAGAAATTTCTCCTCATCTCTGTCTTGAAACTGTACCCTCTAATTCTAAGATTGTGCCCTCTGGTCCTGGACTCGCCCACCAAGGGAAACAGCCTAGCTACATCTACTCTATCCTTTCCTGTCAACATTTTAAATGTCGCTACGAGGTCCCCCCTCATCCTTCTGTACTCCAGTGAGTACAGTCCAAGAGCCGACAAACACTCATCATACGTAAGCCCTTTCATTCCCGGAATCATTCTCGTAAATCTCCTCTGAACCCTCTCCAACGTCAGCACATCCTTCCTAAGATGTGGGGCCCAAAACTGCGCACAGTATTCCGAATGAGGCCTCACTAGTGCCCCGTAGAGCCTCATCAACACTTCCTTACTTTTATACACTATACCTCTCGAGATGAATGCCAACATAGCATTCGCTTTCTTAACCACCGATCCAACCTGGTGGTTAACTTTTAAGGTATCTTGTACGACTACCCCCAAGTCCCTTTGTACTACCATACTTTCAATCTTCTCTCCTTCTAGATAATAATCTACCCGCTTATTTCTGCTTCCAAAGTGTACAACTGCACATTTCTCAACATTGAATCTCATCTGCCATTTCCTTGCCCATTCTCCTAAACTGTCTAGGTCCCTCTGCATCCTTTCTATTTCCTCTATGCTCCCTACTCCTCCACTTATCTTGGTGTCATCCGCAAACTTAGCCACACAACCATTTATTCCATCATTCAAATCATTGATGTACAAGGTAAAAAGGAGCGGCCCCAACACCGACCCCTGCGGCACACCACTAGTAACCGGTAACCAACCAGAACGAGATCCTTTTATTTCCACCCTTTGCTTCCTGCCAACCAGCCAATGCTTCACCCATTCTGCTATCCTACCCATAATTCCATGACCTCTCATCTTATTAATCGGTCTCTTGTGAGGCACCTTATCGAAGGCCTTTTGAAAGTCTAAATACACAACGTCTACCGCCTCTCCCTTATCCACCCTACCTGTGATTTCTTCAAAAAACTCCAATAGGTTGGTCAGACAGGACCTCCCCTTCACAAAACCATGTTGACTAGGTCCAATCTTGCCTTGCGCCTCTAGGTATTCGGTAACCTCCTCCTTGAGGATAGATTCCAATAATTTTCCCACCACTGACGTCAGAATAATAGGTCTGTAATTTCCTTTGTGCTGCCTCCCACCTTTCTTATACAACGGAACTACATTCGCTACCCTCCAGTCCTCCGGAACCATGCCAGAATCTATCGATTCCTGGAAAATAATCGTCAATGCCTCTGCTATCTCTACAGCCACCTCCTTCAGAACCCGGGGATGCACCTCATCCGGTCCGGGAGACTTATCAGTCTTCAGCCCCTTTAGTTTTCCTAGCACCTTCTCCCTATTAATCTCAACTGAACTCAGTTCCAATTCGTGAGACTCCTGACTAACGGGCACATTGCTTATGTCCTCCATGGTGAAGACCGATGCAAAATATTCATTCAATTCCCTTGCCATCTCACTATCGTCCATTATAATACCTCCTGCACCGTTATCAATTGGTCCTATGTCAACCCGTGTCTCTCTTTTATTCCTTATGTATTTAAAAAAGCTCTTAGAATCCTTCCGAATGTTGTCCGCCAGCTTCCTTTCATAACTCATCTTTGCTTTCCTAATGACCTTCTTAGTTTTCTCTCTGCAGATTTTAAAAACTTTCCAATCTTCTGTTTTCCCACTAATTTTTGCTACTTTGTACGCCGCCCCTTTTGCTTTTATTTTATCCTTCACCTCCCTCGTTATCCACATCTGTGCCTTTTTTCCATTCAAAACCTTTTTTCTTGGAATATATCTATCCTGCATTTTCCTTATTTCCTGCAGAAATTTCTTCCATTTCTCCTCCGCCGTTCCTCCAGCTAACTTACTCCTCCAATCAATTTGGGCCAACTCTTCTCTCATACCTTTGTAATTTCCCTTATTCCACTGAAATATCGATACACCAGTTATCAGCTTCTCCTTCTCAAACTTGAAACTAAACTCAATCATATTGTGATCACTTGTTCCCAGTGGTTCCTTTACCTTTAGTTCCCTAATCACCTCGGGTTCACTACACAGCACCCAATCCAAAACAGCCGATCCCCTGGTGGGCTCCTCAATAAGTTGCTCCAGAGAAACATCCCTTAGACATTCCACAAACTCACTCTCCTGAGTACTACTGCCTTGCTGGATTTCCCAGTCCACCTTCATGTTAAAATCCCCCATAATTATCTTCACATTGTCACTCTGGCACGCTTTTTCTATCTCAATCTGCAACTTATGGTCCACTTCCTGACTGCTGTTAGGGGGCCTATATATGACTGCTACTATTGTCCTTTTACCCTTGCTATTTCTTAGCTCCACCCATAAGGATTCCACCTCCTCTGACCCAATGTCCTTCCTTTCTATTGATTTTATATCACTACTAACCATCATGGCCACACCTCCCCCTCTGCCTACCCGCCTATCCTTCCTATACACTGTGTACCCCTTGACATTCAGTTCCCAATCACATCCATCATGAAGCCACGACTCAGTGATTGCAACGATGTCATATTTATTAACCTGTAGTTGTGCCACTAGGTCATCTACTTTATTCCTGATGCTACGTGCATTTAAATATAGTACGTTTAGACTGGTATCTGCTATTGATTTTATTGTACTTCTATTGTTCAGCAGATTATCCTGACTTTCTACCTGTCCATCCTTCTTACTATCTTCGCTACCTACTATCTTAGACATGTTCCTGTAGACCTCATCCCCTATCCTAACATTCGGTATCCTAACATCCTCATCCCCGATCCTAACATTCTGTATCCTAACATCCTGATTTGTTGTACTTCTATTATTCAGTAAATTATCCTGACTTATCACCTGCCTGTCCTTCTTGCCATCCTCAATGGTTACGTTTCTATACACTTCCTCCCTCACCTTAGCATCTTGTAACCTAGCATCCTGGTTACCATCCCCCTGCCAGATCAGTTTAAACCCTCCCCTACAACTAAATTAAACATTCCTGTCAGGATATTGGACCCTTTGGAGTTCAGGTGCAACCCATCCTTAGCAAATAGGTCTTGCCTCCCCCAAAAAAGGTCCCAGGTATCCAAGAATCTGAAGCCCTGCCCCTTGCACCAGTCACTCAGCCACGCATTTAACTGCCAGAGCTTTCTATTCTTCCTGTCATTGACACGTGGCATGGGTAGTAGTCCTGAGATTACTACCCTTGAGGTCCTACTTCTCAACCTTCTCCCTAATGCCTTGTATTCCTCCTTCAGGACCTCTTCTCTTTTTCTACCTACATCATTGGTACCTACATGTACCAAGACTTCTGACTGCTCCCCCTCCCCTCAGAATATTCTCGACACGGTCCGTGATATCCCGTACCCTGGCACCAGGGAGGCAACACACCATCCGAGACTCATTGTCGGTATCGCAGAATCTGCTATCCGTACCCCTTACTATCGAATCCCCAATAACCACTGCATTTTGCTTCCTCTGCTGGACCACAGTACCAGACACGGTGCCAAGGTCCTGGCTGCTGAGGTCTTCCTCTATGAAGTCATCCTCTCCAACCGAATCTAAAATGAGATATCGGTTTTTGAGGGGGGACACGCCACTGAGGTGCTGTCTACATATTCTTTATAACTCCTGTCTATCTCCTGCTCGCTCTCCCTAACCAACCGAAGGTCATCCAGCTGCTGCTCCAGACTCTCAATCCGTTCCTTGAGGAGCCGTATCTCGGTGCACTTTGCGCAGATGTAGTTATCAGGGAGTCTGGTTGTCTCCCAGGGGCCCCACATCTGACACTCCAAACACAACACTAATCCCAGATGCATGCTGCTGAATATCACTGAGCTCAACAACTAAACTAAACTAATAACTTACCCCCTCTCTATAATCTCGCCTCTTTCCCGCTCTCGCCGAAGCCCGTTGAGCCAAAGCCGAACCCACTCTGCTCCCTCACACTCCGCTGCCCGCTCCGACGCTGCCCGCTGGATATGCTCGTCTGCTTTTTAAATCGTCCGCGCGCTTCCGAGTGACGTCACGCGCCTGCACAGTCACTCGCCGCTGTCCCGAACGCTAGAAAGAGAAAAAAAAAACCTCGCTCGTTATTTTCCGGCACTCTCCGCTCTCTCGTCGCTGGAACTCTTCCAATGATTCTCCTGCAAGTCCTTTACGAAGACTGCTGTGGTGTATTGTGACCAGGAGATATCAGTGCGGCCAATGTACAACTGCCTCAAACATCACATTAACTGGAACAGTAGGATCATGGAAACATCTCTCCCTTTTAAGCCGCTGTAAATGCAAGTTCTCATGATTAAACCATTTTTATTGGTTTGTTTACAATTTGTGTTGTTAAAGTGATGCCAAATATAACAGTAGTAAATTGACTGGAAATGTTGTCAGTCGAGGTTATCGTCATGCCCAAATACATGTATGCACAGGTGTAACCAAGAACTTGCAGCAGCATCACACGCACATAGCATTCACAAGAAAAACATAAATTAAACAAAATTTTTTTACAGGAAAACATAATTTGAACAAAAAAAACAGTGCATTTTAGTGCAAAGTGATCAGAGTGGTCATAGTGTTGCTAAACTGTAGTGGTGATTAGGGTTTTGCCGGTTAGTTCAAGGACCGAATGGTTGAAGGGAAGTAGCTGTTCTTGAACCTGGTGGTGTGGAACTTCAGGCTTCTGTACCTCCTGCCATAGTAACTTGGTCCTTCTCTTTCCTCTTTTACTCATTTTATTGCTAATCCTCTAACCAACCCCTCTGTCAACTTAATGTTTAAAATATATACTGATTAACGTTCCAGCACCTACCTACCACCAGTGTTGGAAGGGGCTGGAAAGGAGGTTTATCCATTCCTGCCTGCTTTTAGAGATTCTTAAACTTGTACCACAGGTTTACTTACGTGGCACTGTCCCATTGCATTACTGTAAAGGTTTCTTTTGAACACATGTAAATTGCCAGGAGTGGCAAGATGACTGTCAAGTTTGGCTGGTTTTCTTTTCTATCAGAGGGAAGCAAACAGCAAAGACACACTTGGTTTGGTTTACCTTGTACTGGTACCAACGCAGACTATCTGTCACGCTAGACCTCGCTTGCTTCCCCTCCAGGTACCACCACCAAGTCTGGGCCTGCTGCTTGCAGCATTTCATCAATCCTTTTACCCAGGAGAGTTCTCTGAGATGAGCAGTCACGTTTTCTTTGGGCTCTCTCTCATCACGCAGCCAGAGCTTGATGTATACCGTGAGGTCCAGAAATAGGTATTCAGCTGCTTATCAGCACTGATGCATTAAATCTTTTTATGAGCACTTGCCTTCAAGAAATTGAGTTTGCATTGATGGAGGGAAATAAAACTGTAAGGTGTAACCTGATTGCCATTTCCTATTTTTGGTGCTAACTCCTCTCCTTTGGGCGGTACAGTGGCCCAGCTAGTACAGCAGCTCCTCACAAAACCAGAGTGCCTAACCTTGGATGCTGTCTGTGTGGAGTTTGCATGTTTTCCCTGTGACCGCAGGGGTTTCCTCCTGGTACTTCCAGTTACCTCCCACATCCCAAAGAAGTGCAGGTTGGTAGGTTAATTGACTACTGTAAGTTGCTCCCAGTATGGTTTGTGGTAGAAATCTGGTAGGAGTTGGTAGGATAGTGGGGAGAATAAATTAGGATTAATGTAGGATTGGTGTAACTGGGTGGTTGATGGTCAGTGCGGATTGGTTGGGCTGAAGGGCCTGTTTCCGCACTGTATCTTTCCCCGACTGTGTCCTGAGTGTTTTGGGTGAAGGCTCCTATGTCGTACATAGTTCCACTTTCCACACTGTGAGATTAACAGCTCTCCCTTTCTTGCAGATACTGGTCCAGGTGAAGGAGGTGCTGTCGAAACTACCCAGTCTGGTAGAGATCACGGTGGGCGAGGTAAGGACTGTGATAAGGCTGCCATTTAGAACTAGCAGTGCTTCTGCCACAATTAGAATGGGACTAATTGCATTGCTCTTTCACAGCACAGGCATGAAGAGCTAAATGGTATGAATTTATGAGCCTTTCATTTTGGATCTTTCCCTTACCCCTCTAGTTACTTATAATAGGGGTGTAAGGAAACCTTGAGCAGATTGTTTTGCCTTTGTCAGTTCAGCCTTGGTCTTCATAACTGAACATGAACTTTATGCACTTTAGGAATGCAAGGGTATGTTGATACTATTCTCCTGTACGAGTGGTAAAATTAATTTCCTGGATGTCAGTATCAAAGCTAAATTGACAGTGGCATAAAAACAGCTCCAGAAAGAAGATCTATAGAGAGAGGAAGGTGAAGAGGAGTGGGGAGGGATTCCTGGTGAACAGTGGCAGGACCACTCTCTCTGCTGTGCATTTCATGCAATTCTGCTGAGCTTCTTTTCTTTCCCGTGTTTTATTTGTCCTTTTCCCAAATACATTTCCTTCACAAAGGCAACCCCTGTTATCCCTTGTCCAGTTTCCATAATCGTAAGTGAGCCTGGACATTGAATATTGATGAGGTACTCGTTGTCGCTGCCAAATTCAATCTGAGAGCACGTTGCAGTGACTGGTTTTGTTCATACCCTTTCCCACTTAGTGCACACAGAAGCAATGACCATCATTGTGCTGAGAACTAAACAAGGGCCTTCCCAGTCATGGAGCACCTTTTCTCTACACCCTGGTGATGTTGCACTCGTTCTTGCTTTGCCAACTCTTCAAGAGTTCAAAGATTCTAATGTGATTTTTCCATGCAGTAGTTGATTTGTTATTTGTATTCAGAGTCAATTGCATGTTGTTACATAGCTGTCTGTTTCTCTTTCAGAAAGAGTTCATTACCATTTGCGGAGACATTCATGGGCAGTACTATGACCTGTTGAATATATTTGAACTCAATGGATTGCCGTCAGAGTCTAATCCTTATGTATCCTACTTTTTGAACCATGTTTTGAAGTGTAGTCTGTAGAAAAAGTGGCAGCCAAGTTGCAAGGTCTTACAGATAGTAATGAGGTAGTTCACCATTTAGACTATATTTTGGATATAAAATTGGTCAGAATAGTGGAAGACTTCCCTACTCTTCCTCTTCACCAATGTCACAGGATCTTATAAGCCCATCCAATTAGGCAGACTGGGTCTGATTTAATTGCCTGATCTGATATATGAACACTTCTTAGTAACAGCAACAACAACTTTCACTTGTATGGCACTTTTTTAACCCGAGTGAAACCTCCCAAGGCACTTAACAGACAAGAATTCAACACTGAATTGCAGAGTTGAGTATCAGGAACGGATGCGTAAATGTTCTGTCAGAGGCATGCTTTAAGGAAAGCATTGGTATCGGTTTATTATTGTCACATACCAAGATACAGTGAAAAGCTTTGTTTGCGTGCCATCCAGACAGATCATTCCACACATCAGTACATCAAGGTAGTAAAATAGAAAAACAGAATGCAGAATATAGTGTTGGCAGAATATCAAAGCAAGCAGAGGATACCACTGTAACCTGGTCCAAATGACAGCACCTCCAACAGATGTCAAGTGTATACTCTATCTCTAGAGTGTAATTTGAACCCAGAAATTCACGGGTTGAGAATGCTACCACCAAAAGCAGATGGATGAAAGGACTCCTTGTATTCCTCGCTGATATTATCCAGTAGCCATCGTGTGTAGTCTTTGAACTTTCAATATTGTTCAATACCAGTGCCCAGGGAATTGTTTCCTCTCGTATCATGGTTTGCTCTTCCACCAGCGTTGTCTGCTGTTGTACTGGAAAACAAATTTCAAGGGTAGTGATTATAGCCAGAGACCCAGATTCCCATGTAGATGGAATAACAGCATCAGCACGATCACTAGAGCTGTGCACACAGCCTGAGCAAGGTGAAACTCAACTACTGACACTCCCCTCGATCTTGCAGCAATGGTCTTGGTGCCAGACAGCATTGCAGCCCTTCAAATTATATTGGAGTGGTAGGGCGGGAGCAGAAATGGATGGTGGGCGGGAGAGGAAGGGGGTGAATTTTGATGATGCAGGCAGTGAGCATTTACCAAACCAAGCAGTGGTATCCTCCGCTGCTCACAGTGCTACACAGGAGACCAAATCTGGCAATAATGTTTTCTGTTCCTCTTTGCTATTCTGGTGCATGATCCTTAACCTATGTGTGTAGTTATTTAATGGTGATTTTGTAGACAGAGGGTCTTTCTCTGTGGAAGTTATATTAGTTCTCTTTGGATTCAAGCTGCTCTATCCAAACCACTTCCATGTTCTCCGAGGTAAGGTTTGATTTCTTTCTTGTCCTGTTTTTTTTAAAAGAGTAATTGGCATTTATTTACAGCCTTTCACAACCTCTCAAAGTGTTATACTGCCAATGAAGTTATTTTAAAAGTCATGGCAATACTGTAGGAAATTCAGCAGTTAGTATTCACAAGGCTAGCTTCCACAAGCCATAATAAAATCAGTAGCCAGATGACCTGTCACTTTTGAGTGTATATTGTCTTCCTGATCTTAAATAGGTACTCTGTCCATCTCCAGGGTAGGGGTCCTTACCAATCCAGTCAGCTTGTCTTGCACCATCGTAGTAGAATCCCAGCCAGCCAAAGAATCTGGTGTAAGCACTGCAGAGAATGGGTTAATGCCCTAGAGATCAGTAGCATGGTGTCTGTGGCAAGACTGGAGTTCCAGAGATCTGGGGATAGTTCTGTTCCCCCTGTGGCAGCTGGGGAATTTAAATTCAGTGACTAAACCTGGAATAGATTATCACAGTGTCCATGAAATTACCAGTTTTCCGTATCCTTGAAGGAAGGAAATCTGCTGCCTTAACCGGTCAGGCCATGTGCCTCCAGATTCACAACACAGTGGGTGACTTTTCACTGCTGTCTGAAATGGCCCAGCAAGCCACTCCACTGCTTCAAAGCCGTTGTATAAAATTATTGCAACCATGATTGCAAACATTGAGCAGCACCAGTGTACCAAGGGTACATTTTAAAAAGAAGCATTAAAAGCAAAATCATTTGAATACCTGTGGTGGCAGTGGTTTTGATGCACAATGAAACAGATTTACCACTGTCTGGAGTTTGTCAATTGTGCCCTGGGCCATGTTGCTTCTTTCAATGTAGTTCATAGTGCAGTCTCCACTGGGAGTCTGGTTTCCAGCACACGAGGGAGCCAGTGGCAGTGATGATAACAACAATGGAGCACCGACCACCCAGTACATCAACTATCAAACCTGCTTAATTGTATGTCATTTGTGACCTGTCAAAAATTAGTAATATTAAAATGAAAATAATTTTTAAAAAATTAATTTGAAAGAGTAAACATGCATGCACACGTTATCTTAAAATACTTTAACAATTAAATTAAAACAATTTTTTTTTCCCCCAGCAACTGAATTCTCCCATTATATGGATGCATCCACTGTACTTGCTCTGGTTTAATGCAGCACATGTTCAGTGACTGGATTTGCCAGGCTGAGAGATGTCCAATGGCTCTTGCAGAAGTGTTTTTACTCGGGAATTGAACATGTCATGGATACATCTCTTGCACAGCCAGGGAAAGGGTAGCAGCAATAGATGAGTTGAAAGCAGGAAGCTGCAAAAGATGGACAAATGTAACGAAGGATGAGAGTTGGGGAGATGGAATGAGGGGGTAATAGAATTCTGGTATTGATTGTTCAACAAGTGCTTGAATTTATTCAACACCTTTTAACACAACATTGTCAAACAAAATTTGACACCCAGCCAAGTAAGATTTTTAAGACTGGTGACTAAAAGCTTGACCAAAGAAGCACGATCTGAGGCCATCTTGAAGCAGGAAAGAGAGAGAGAGAAAAGGAATTGTCAGGAGGGAATTCCACATCTTGGGGCCTTGGCACTGTGATTTAAATTGCAAGGGTGAGCAGGAGGGCAGAACTGGAGATCTGCAGATAGCTGTGGATATTGTGAAGTTCAGTTAGACATGGACACAATGGCGGGATTTGTAAACATGAATGAGGATTTGTTAAGTAACCTGAGCCAATACATCTCAGCGAGCGTTGGCAGGGTGAGTTAATGGACCGGCACAAGTTAAATCAAGACGCACGAGTTAAGTGCAGAGAAGGAGGATGAGAGGAGACATGATAGAGGGTGTACAAAATATAAGAGGAATAGATAGAGTGGACAGCCAGCGCCTCTTTCCCAGGACACACCAATGCTCAATACAAGAGGGCATGGCTTTAAACTAATGGGTGGGAAGTTCAAGGGAGATATCAGAGGAAGGTTTTTTTACCCAGAGAGTGGTTGGGGCATGGAATGCGCTGCCTGGGGTGGTGGTGGAGGCAGGTATATTATTTTAAATTCCTCCATATGCTTATCTAGTAATCTCTTGAATTTGACCAGAGGGATATGTGGGAGGAAGGGGTTAGATAGCCTTAGGCGAGGTTTAAAGGTTGGGACAACATTGTGAGCCGAAGGGCCTGTATTGTGCTGTACTGTTCTATGTAAATGAGCTTCATTTCAATTAGTAGTTGTTTAGTGCTCCAGACACTAGAAGATAAGATACCTTTATTAGTCACATGTACATCGAAACACACAGTGAAATGCATCTTTTACGTAGAGTGTTCTGGGGGCAGCCCACAAGTGTCGCCACGTTTCCAGCACCAACATAGCAAGCCCACAACTTCCTAACCTGTACATCTTTGGAATGTGGGAGCACCCAGAAGAAACCCATGCAGACACAGCGAGAACGTACAGACTCCTTACAGACAGCGGCCAGAATTGAATCCGGGTCGCTGGCGCTGTAGCAGTGTTACGCTAACCGCCACACTACCCTGCCTGCTTTGGAGGGAGTACTACTTCAGCAGAGTGAGGGGAAGTGGGAAATGGTCAAAGGGAAGACAAGGTAGAAGGTAGCAACAGCAGCAGAAAGAAGCCTGTCAATCAACGTGCAGGCTCCTGTGCAGCTTGCCATATTGCTTTAGGAGAAATGTGTTAATACAATTAATCTGTGTGTTCACGTCAAAACTCATCCCTGAGAATGAAAACTGATCTCCAGATGAAGAATTCTTTGCATTTCTAGGTGGCTTTCCACAGTCTTGGAACACCTTAAAATATTATGCTACCGGACTGTGCGCTTGTGATTTATTATGTCAGAAGAAAAAAGGCAGCAGTCAATTTACAACCCACAGACAGTGATAAGATAAATGACCAGAGTTTTACCAGGTCACATTCTGTGGTGACAGGCATCCTCTCTGTTTATTACAACCCACTCCTGCCTCACCTTTGTCTCCCGTCTACCCAAAAGCAGTACTACAGTCGGGCTGTAATATTTCCCTTGGTTGCAATCTGACAGGGTATCCAACAGCAAGGTTAACTCCCCCGGATCTCGCACCAAATGGCTCGGAACGCTAAGGGAGTTAGGGGGGATGCTCAGTGACAGCAGATAAATTCTGGGAGGATCCCAAGGGGCTTTCCGAGTTGAACAGCAGTTGACAGTGCTCGTTAGGCATGGTTAACCTGTGCTCACAGGAGGTTTGTACTTGGTTGCTGCAGGTAACCATGAAACGGACAACATGAACCAAATGTATGGCTTTGAGGGTGAGGTGAAGGCCAAGTATACGTCGCAGATGTTTGAACTCTTCAGCGAGGTATTCCAGTGGCTGCCTCTGGCACAGTGCATTAACAGTAAAGTTCTGGTGAGTACGCAAAGTAAAGCCCTGTTTTGTTACTGTCTGATAGTGACTGCTTGTACAGCGACAAAATAGTACAGATGCTGCAAATCCGAAATAAAAGCTTGGTAATGCCAGGCAGCATCTGTGAAGGCAGAAACGGTTAACAGGAGGTCATTGACCTGAAATGTTAAATGTGCTTCTCTCTCTCCAAAGGCTGCCTGACCCACTGAGCATTTCTGACATCTGATGTTTTTATTACTTATTACCTGTTCCCTAACTCTGTAGATTCACAACTTTCTGAATATTTCTCAATGACAGATCAAAGAGCTCCGACTTTCTAAAGAACATAAACCTTCCATTTCTACAGACCTTTTCGCACCAGTACTGTTGACCATTGTTGTGATGTGGGAAATATAGCAGCAAAGATGTGCACAGCAAGCTCCCACAAACCACAATGACTGCATCAAATTGATTGTAAATGTTGGTTGAGTTTTTTTTCTATCTCATCTCATAATTTATATTTTCTCACAACAGAGGAGATCATTCAGCCCATTGAGTCTATTCTCTGAGCAATCCCATTGGTCCCAATTTTCCCTGTAACCTCTTCTTTCTCATGTATCCACCAACTGCACCCCCCCACCCCATCCCAAATTCTTCTGCCATTCACCTACACTAGGGGCAGTTTTCAGAAGCTGATTAATTTGCTAGTGTATCTTTGGGATGTGGGAAGAAACTGGAGTGACCAAAGGAAATGATGTGATCACTGAGAATGCGTAACCTTCACACAGACAGCATCCTGGTTCTGGGTAGACTGAGGGTGCTCGTGCTGAGCCACTGTGCTGTTCTATAATAGCCAGGACTCCAGGAACACTCTCCTGCTTTTCGTCATGGGATCTTTACTGGATATGGTGGACAGGGCTTTACTTGCCATCTCGTTCAACAAATGGCTTCTCTGGTGCAGGTCCCTTCAGTTTTGCACTAGAAAGTCAGCCCAGACTTTGCAGTCTTGTGGAATTTTTGATCATTGGGTCTTGATACCTGTCACTTTGGGATATATTACTTCTGGGTACTGGGACCTCTCTGGTACCAAGTCCAAGTGAGTCTTCATGTATGAAGCCGAACCATGAACTTAATCAGGCTTTCCAGCAAGCAAAAGGGGAATAAAGACGGAGGGTCAAGTGTGGTTTGAGGTGGGAGGGGGAGTGGAATCAGGGATATTGGAGCTGAGACAGATTGTGTGCATGGATGCAGGATTCTCTAAACAGTCACCTGACTGCTGCCCAGACTAAATTCAGCCAACCTGACATAGAATCATTCTCTTTACTTACACACAACTTACATAAAGCCTTTAAGGTAACAGAGATCTATAGCACCTTGTAGACTTATCAGACAAAATATGGCACTGATTGGCATAAGGAGAGATTAGTCCCGGAGACCAAAAGCTTGGCCAATGAGAGAAGGTTGAAGGAATGACCTCGAAGCAAGGGTCAGAGAACTGGAGGGAGTTTCAGGGCTTGGACAGTTGACGGATGGGATAGGGTGTTCGATATCTGTGATGCACAAGCGGTCAGAAATCCAATAATTTGGAGATCTAAGAGGTTGGAAGGGATGAGGTCATGGGGGAATTTGATGAGAATTTAGAAATGGGTGGACTGGGAGCATAAGTCAACAGACACGAGGGTGAAAGGTACTCTGTGCTAGTTAGAACAGGACACCAGAACCTTCTAATTCCTTTCTGCCTCGTATAGCTCCCCTTAATCGCACCTGTACTATTCTCTGCAACGTTTCTTGTGGTAGATTCCTTCGTGCAAGTTCGGACACAGTCACCAGAATCTTGGATCATCAGATGGATTCTCAGCATGGGTTCGAGTGGGCGTTTTCAAGCATTTTCAAGCCTTAATTTTTTTCTCAGAAGTTGGAGACAATGGTGATGCAGTAATCACAATTTATATTTTAGGATTTTTGAACATTTAGATAAAATAGTCCATAATAGACAGATGAATAAGGTCAGAGTATGCAGAATTTGGGGGTTGTAGCACAATGGATTGGTAACTGGCTTCAAGACTGCGGAGAGTGGCAGTAAAAGGTAGCTATTTGCATTGGGAAGGGAGTAATGATCACAATGACTGGTGTTGGCACCACAACTTTTAAAATCAAAAACGTAATTTCTAAATTTGCAGATGATATCAAATTAGTGGGTGGATCGTAGGGTAGAGAAGTTGAGAGTGACAGATACTGAGGCGGATCAGAATTAATTAATATATTAAACGTCAAACAAGAAACTAATTAAAACATTTAATATGTTTAAATGCAAGCTAATGCATTTCAGTGCATAGAATAGGGAGGTCACTGAATACTTGGAAGATACGTTTCTAGGTGGAGCAGAGGAACAGAGTTCAGGCATGCAATCACTAAAAGTTGTGCCATAGATTAATAAGGCCATTCTTTTTATTATAATAAAATGGCAGACCAAACTAATCGCCAGGATTTATTTCTAGAAGGATAACATCGGAAAGTAAGGTTTTTATGTTAAACCTGTATGGAACCTTGGTTAGGCCGTACTTGGGGAACCACCTCTCCTGCTTCTGACTCCTGACTTATCTACCATCTGTACATACCAATGAGCATTTGGGAGATGGGTGAGATGGATTTGTTGGCTGCTGCAGGGCGGCAGGCATCTTCTGCCGTGTGGGGATGCTATTTGTGGCCATGTTCCCGACTTGCAGATTGTTCAGGCTACGAACAGTCCTCAGGAATGGAACTCTGCCGTAACCTGGGAGGACCTGTGAAGAAAACTGAGGCACAGGAGAGGGTGCAGAGAAAGTTTACAAGAATGGTGCCAAAAATTTGAGGGTGTATATAAAATGATAAACAGACTGGGTCTCTCTTCCCTTGAGAAAAAAGTGAGGAGAAAAGATCTTATTGGAGTTCTTAAAATTATGAAAGCTTTTAATAGGATGGACACAAAGAATGTTTCCATTTGTGGAGAAGAGCAAAATCAGCATCAAGTTTATTATCATTGACATAAGTAGTGAAATTTGTTGTTTTTTGACAGACATACAGACATAAAAATTAATGCAAAAAAGAAATAATGAGGTAGTGTTCATGGACTGTTCAGAAACCTGATGGTGGAGGTGAAGAAGCTGTTTCTGAATCGTTGAGTGTGGGTTTTCAGGCTCCCCGATGGTAGTTGCATGAAGAGGGCATGTCCTGGGTGGTGAGGATCCTGAATGATGGATGTCGCCTTCTTGAGGCACCGCCTCTTGAAGATGTCCTCGATGGCGGGGAGGGTTGTGCCCGTGATGGAGCTGGCTGAGTCTACAACCCAAGAATGGTCCAATATGGTCACCAAGAAATCGAACAGGGGATTTGGAAGAAATTTCTTTTACTAAGGAATCTACCACCAGGAATGGTTGAAGTGAATAGTACCTTTGCATTTAAGGGGAGCCTTATGCGGGGAAAAAAGGATAGAAGGGTGCACAGATGAGGGAAGATAGGACATTAGAATGGAGCACAAGTGCCAGCAGAGCCTGATTGGGCTGTACAATCTGTGTCTATGCTGCATATCCTACATGAGCTCTGGTTAATGCAAGGAGGGCATTGGAAGTAAGACCACCTTTCACTTCCTTACAATAATGACAAGTTCATCTGTTTTTTTTGAGTACTTAATATGCAATGTTTTCTTACTGAGGTGTAGCAAAGTAGCTGGTAAAATGTGGGGGTAATAGTGTCATCTGAATGATAACATTTGAATGATAGCAAACTCCTGATGAATTCAAAATCATTCCCCATATAGATAATGCACGGAGGACTCTTCAGTGAAGATGGTATAACCCTCGATGACATCAAGAAGATTGATCGAAATCGGCAGCCTCCAGATTCGGGTACGAAATTCTATCTGGTGCTCTCAGTGTAAGTGTGATGCCCTAATGGCTTCCATGGCATATGCCCTTTGCCAAAAGTGCAGGATGTTGTGAGATCTAGCTGTAGTTGAAGGTAACGGAAGGTCCTTATTCCTCATTAAGTGAATCGGTGAAATAAATATAACCATTTGAGGCATCAAATAAAAGATAATGAAGTGTCTCAAGGTGTTCCTTAGTAGTGTTAGAAAATACTTTCTGACAGTGCCATGTAACTAGATACAAGGGTAGGTGACCAAGAGGTTGTCCTTAAGGAGCATCTTAAAGGAGAGGAGGATGCACTAGGGTTTCGGGAGGAAATTGTGGAGTCAGGAACCTCAGCAGTTGAGGGCACTGCCACCAGCGAGGGATTAATTAAAATTCGGATCTGATTGAGATAAATGAACTTCCTGAAGGAGATTACAGAGAGCTGATGCCATGGAAGGATTTGGAAGCAAAAGTAAAATGTTAAAATGCAAGCTTAATGAAGGTCACCAAGCACAAGTACAATGCAAACAAGACTTGGTAAGTGAAGTGATGAGGAACAAGAGTTTTAAAATCTTTAGCTTCACTAATTTGAAGAAGCTTTAAACCCTCCAGCAACGTCTGCTGAATTTGATACCTGTATGTCTGTATACCTGTAAATAGTGTGTAATCCATTCCAGTCAATTAATGGATCTAATTTTCCGTCAACCACAAAAGAGATTTCTAGATTGCATCTGAAGAGGTATTCATATCTCTCATTGTGGAGTTTTTATTCTTTAAACATACAAAGAGACATCAGCTGATCAGTCTTTCTGTTCCCCTGCTGTGTTTTCCTTGGTTGCCTCTACCTATCCAGCTGCACCTTCACTTTCTCACCTCTGGTTTCTCTGTTACTGTGTAATTGTGCTCCCTCGTGTTCCAAACCAGTTCTCATGGTTTACTTTGTTTTGTAACAGGTCCGATGTGTGACTTGCTCTGGTCAGATCCACAGCCTCAGGTGAGAGACCCAGAGGTGCTGCATTCAAATCTCAGTAACTTCACTGAGGCCAAATTTGAAATGTCTCTTGTCTTAAACTGTGTAACCAGGACTCTAAATGTTTGATGATCAACGCCCACCCAATGTCAATATGTGCTTTATTGTTCAGTTGTTGCATGGTGCTGCCTCACTCCATGGTTAGATCCTAAATCTGAGCAGTGTTTGAAGAAGGCAGCTCACCGCCACCTTCTCAAGGGGAACTGGGGATGGGCAATCAAATGCTGGCTCAGCCTGCGAACCTCACATCCCTTGAATAAATATATTTAAAAATATAAGCACCTGAGATTTTATTGGTGTCCAGAACCTGAGATGTGTGCAGGATAATGAAATCTAATTTCAAAGTTGTTCTTTATCTGAAGGTTCACGATGCAATTTGTACAACTAATGGGTCCATTGCCTGGGCACTGATGGCTGGGCTGCAGATTGATCACAAGGGATTTCTAGCCAAGCCCAATCCTGGCCCTGGCTCCTTGAACATCCCCTTTACACTGGGTGTGTTCAGAGCCCACCCCAGGCTGCCATTCCTTCCCTGAAATTCCATGATCTACTGCAGTGCTCAGAATCAGGTTTATTATCACTGACATACGTTTGTGAAATGTTGTTTTTGCGGCAGCAGTACAGTGCAAGACATGAAGACATAAAACACGTATGCAAACTGGGGGTCAAATAAAAGTCACCTCGTCAATGAAGCTGTGTGTTACCTTGAGGAATGCACCCTTTCAATTGGACATCTGAGAAATCCCACAAAAATACTCTTAACCTTAGCATTGAATATCATTGGATCACAGTCCTTTTTGTCCCATATCCAGACTGACTCCCTCCAATATATTAGGGTGTATCCTGCCTGCTCACCAGAGAGAAAGTGATTGGCTCTGTTGAATTATGCTTGAATTATGAACCCAGTTCCCAGGTGCTGCCTCATATCGAGCTGTGTCCTATTCGGAGTGTGTCTCCATCTCTGTTATACGAAAGATTATTCGGTGTTTAGACTGAGGGTGGTGTGTCATGGTGCATGTGGTCCAGTGCCCAGAGTGAGTGTGTCTGTCCTTGTTGTCTCTCCCTAGAATGGGAGATCAGTCAGCAAGCGTGGTGTCAGCTGCCAGTTTGGGCCAGATGTCACCAGGCGGTTCCTGGAGGAGAACCAACTGGATTACATCATCAGAAGCCACGAGGTGAAGCCTGAGGGTTACGAGGTTACGCACAACGGCAAATGCATCACTGTGTTCTCTGCGCCAAACTATTGGTGAGTGTTCCTATCTGTTCCATTGACCAACTCCAGGGAATTTACAGGAGGTGGCCATTCAGTGTGTTCAAAAACGCTGACAAAAATCTTCGATATGAAATGTTAACTCTCTCTTCCCAATGAATGCAGCCTGATCTGCTGAGTGTTCGCAGCATTTTCTGATTTCAATCAGTGTGCTGTGCTGTTGCCAGTTCTTTTGAAATCCAAAACTTATCCCATTGTCCCATCCAACATTCCTGTATAGTTTCCTCCTACTCTGACTCAAACGTTTATACAATTTCAAGAAAGGAAGGTTTCATAACCATTTCAATGGTTTTTGATACTGTAACTAAGGTGGAGCCATTTTTGCCGGTGGCTCAATAACCAGAGGGCACGGATTAGAGATAAGAGACAAAAGACCCAGATTGGAGAGCAGAATATTTTTTAACTCTGGGTTGTAATCAAGGTTATTGCAAGCAGATTCAGTCGTACCTTTCAAAAGGGAAATTGGGAAGTACAAGGGAGAATATTTAGGGGGCTTTGGGGAAGGGGCGGAGTGACACATCTGATTGGATATTTCTTCAAAGAGCTGGCATAGGCTGATGAGCCAAATGGGCTCCCTGCCTGCTATCTGGTGCTATAAACTTTACCTTTTAATAAGGTGAATTGGCCTGCCTTGGCCACACCCTTTGGCAAAACATTTCATGCTTGAGCAACCTTCGAGTCAGGGACTTCCATGTTACATTACTCTCTGATGAAGTGAAACTAATGATTCTCCCTTTTGGCTGCCTGGGAGGGTGTAACACAGCCCCACGTTGTGGACGTCAAACGGTGATGAGAGTTTCACTGGAAAAACCACACTCTAGTTACTCACTGTCCCAACATCCAGAGCTTGGCCAACTTCCTGCGTCTGAACATTGTTCAGGGGTGGAACTCCTATGTGGTCACTTTACCTCTGAACCCAAGGGACTGTTGCCTTCCGGGAACCCAGGACAGATTGAGGGCCATGTTATGGTCATGTGGAATTGACAGCCGTGGTAAAGAACAGCTAGTCCATCAAGCCTGCCTTGTGCTCAAGGTAGCCAGAACACTGTGGCTAAACATCCTTGCACACCTCCCTTCCACAGCCCACAACAGAGTTGCATTGCACTGCACTGCCAAACCATTGGTGCGTAGTGTGCGCCACAGCAGGCTTGCTGTCTGCTCCTGTACAGTGGATGCCTCTGGTGCCATTGTTTAACATGTGCTCTTTCTGTTCCAGTGATCAAATGGGAAACCAAGGGGCATACATTCACCTCAGGGGCTCTGATCTAAAACCGTTCTTTCATCAATTTAAAACTGTGGTGAGTTAAGTTGGAAAAAGGGGGTCTAAAATGGGGGGTGGGGTGGGGGAGGGAGATTTGTGTCTTGGCGTGAAAGTGGCAGAAGGGGAATGGTGGCGAGGGCGTGTGCAAGGCAAGGGGGAAGGTAGAAGAATGTGTCATGGCAACAAACCAATAGACAAGAGGGGCTGTATTGTGTTAAGACGCAGTGGCACCAAGCCGGGGTTTTGAGTTTACGACAACCATGGGAACACTGGAAGAAGGCTTTTGGCATGCTGACCTTCATTCAGGGCATTGAATGTGGAAATTGGGAGGTTGTATTGCGATTGTACAAGATGTTGGTGAAGCCGCACTTGGAGTATTGGTTCAGTTTTGATCACCCTGTTATAGGAAGGATGTGATTAAACTGGAAAGAGTGCAAAAAAAGATTTACAAGGATGTTGCCAGGACTCGAGGGGCTGAGTTACAGGGAGAGGTTAGACAGGCTAGGCCTTTACTCCTTGGAGCGTAGGAGACTGAGGGGTGATCTCATTAGAGTAACGCAAAATCATGAGGGGCATTTTCCAGGGTTGGGGAATCGAAAACTAGAGGACGTAGTTTTGTTTGAGGTGAAAGGTTTAGTAAGAACCTGAGGGGCAACTTTTTTTACACAGTGGATGGTAGATCTCTGGAGCCAGCTGCAGAGGAAGTGGTTGAGGAGGTACATTAGATAGAGTATGTGGACAGGTACATGGGGGGGTGACAAGTGTTTGGAGGGATATGGGCCAAGTGCTGGGAAATGGGATCAGCTTGAACGTACATCTTGGCCAGCATGGACACGTATGAGCCGAAGGGTCTTTTTCCGTGCTGTATGACTGGAGATGGGAAGTTTCTCGGTCCCGACCCCTGAGATAGGATGAGTTGAGAAGAGGAAAGTGCAGTGAGTGCTGGTTACAGTGAAGGGTGGGAGAAGGCGCAGACCAGTGCACACAGAGGAACAGTACAAAAGGTTTTTACTGTGTAACGCCTGTGCTTTCTCTTCCAGCCTCACCCGAACGTAAAACCAATGGCATATGCAAACTCGCTACTGCAGCTGGGAATGATGTAGCATCGGAGCGTCTGGTTTGGACAGTAATCCCTCCCACAGGTGGGGGGGGTGGCGTCAGGGTTTAATTTAATCTTCCTCACTAGATCTGCCATCTCTGAACCAAGTCTCCTACCTTCCCAGCACCACGGCCCTAGATAATGTGTCCTGCCCCTTGCTGTGGAAAGCTATGGAGTGTAAATCAACTCTCAAACACATGGCTCGTGCACGTGTCGTGTTTAGATGTACATCTTATGCCCTTCTGACATTTGGTTCCAAATCAAATCCTGAATCCCTGCACCAGTAAGACTCTGCAGAATAAAATAATTTAATTTCCTCTAGCCACTGCTGATTATCTCTCATCCACCTCCCTTCTGCTCTCAACCAGCCCAGTGATTGAACTTGGCCTCTCCATTGCCAGAGGAATAGGGAGGTGTGGCTGGTTCATAGTCTCCTGATTACCAGCTTGATTTGAACAGTGGTGAAGTACTGAATCCCACCACTGTTTGAACATTTCCCATTCTCCAGTTCTCACCTTCACCTTCCCCAATCCCACAAACATCCCTCGCGTTCCATCAACAAAATCCAAAAGTCTATATATAAATAAAATTGCAATGCTTGGCAGTTTTATTTGGAGGAATAAGTCTAGTTGGCATCAGAACTTGGTTCTGGTTTGCTACATCAGGTTGTAGCTCTTGTCTGTAGCCATTTCCATCTCTGGTACATCCCTGTGAGCCCCAGTCAATGCAACCCTTCAAGCATTAGCTGATTGTTATCTCACCTGCCTTCCCGGTTCTTCACTCACTGTTTTACACTGGTTAAAGTTTTTTTGGACTGGGGTATTACAGACAGGTTTGTTCCTGCCACTTCTGAATAACTAATGGATGAATCCCAAAGCTCTGAATATGTAATCAGCAGCCTGCATTCCCTTGGAAATTCATGGCAATCGCTGATTTTATATCCAGAGTTAAAGCTACAAATCTGGATGTGTTGGATCATGGATTATTGAATGTACCTAGGTGTCTCATTAGTCTTTGATCTTGAGATGGCAAGGAGGCGAAGTAGTGAACACAGGGCTCAGCATTGTGTTCCCTGGGCTGACAGAACCATTGTTCAGAGGAAAGGTTTCTGGCAGTAAGTTTGACCACTGATTCACCTTTATTATAGATTAAGAGCTGTGTATCAGCTGTTGAGGCTTCCATGGTAGCAGTCTAAGAACTTGCATTTCTATAGCAACTTTCACATCCTTGAAGCCGCAGGGCACTCTATAGTCAGAAAAGTAAACTTGGAGGAAAATAAAGTTGTAGGAAACACGCTTGCCAATTTGTGCAGAGCAAACTCCCACAAACAGTAATGTGATGGTGGCCAGTTAAACTGTCTCGGGGTGGGGGAGATACCAGGGCACTGGGAGAACACCCCAGTTATTGCACTGAAAGGACAGATGGTGTGGGTAAGAGTGCTTTTGCATCATTCGCAGTGATGCGTCCTTTGTCACTCAACGTTTCTCTATCTGCAGTGGAGGGTCCCTTCTCGCCGATGCGCTCTGTCCACAGTTCCCAGTTCCCTCTCCTTGGTTGTGCCTCTGTCCACAGTGATGGGTCCACGTTATTAACTTGCTTCGGTCTGGTTTGTGTGCCACCTCAGTTTTATTTCCATCTCCAGTGAAGGAGATTTTTTTTCTACACACTGCTCACAAGGTCATGAAAGTCTCGCACATCTGGATGAATTAGGAGGTAGTAAATCTATGGGGTTCAACGCAAAACCAATGGCCAGCAAATCCACGTGGAATAGGGACGGGTGATGCAGGGCTGCGGGGGGGTGTAGTAGGGGGGCAGGTAACAATCAGGTGCCTCTCCTGAGGTCCACCTCAGCTCCATAACATCCAGGTCACTACTGTGCAACTCGTTCGTGCTCTGCCATTAGGGGAGCCTCTTGCCCCAACCCAACCGATTTACTTCACTGCCTTGAGGAAATGAGTCAAACGTTTCCATTAAGATCACAAGACCCACCTGGAGGTGTAGGTGAGAGTGGTAAGCCAGCTGACACTTAAGGAGGGTGAAGGAAGGAGAGGTTTACTGAATAGAGGTCAGGACAGTGAATGAATATCACTATCTGCTCTCTGGACTCATCAGTAATGAAGAGCTGTACTTTTCAACACATCTCACTTCCTGAGGCTTTAAAATGTTCCACTTATTCCGACGCTTCAATTGTTGTTCGTTAAGAATATACCAATATCAGCCCTAAATTTGTATCCTCTCCACTTTCCCTGGTCCTGTCAATAGTCTTGTTTGAAGCTGTGCCAATCATTTTTATCTAGTTTCTTCCCTTAGATTGAGAATAGCTCGGGTTTTGGTAGGGGCAGTCAGATTATAATTGGGAGTGATGTCCATTCTTGGTATCTGTTCTGTAAACCGTTCCTCCCTCCCCATCCCAAGTGCCAGTTGTGACTCGTTGTGTACCGCTCCACCTCTGGGTCAGAAAACCATGGGTTCAAATCCACCCATCCGTCCCAAGAGGCAACCACCAAAATCCAAGCTGATGTTCCCTATGTGACACTGTTGGTGTTGCAGTGTTTTATATGAGGTGTTAATGCAAGGTCCAGTCTACACCCTTGGTGGTCTATAAACAATCCCACGTGGCAGTAACTTGAGGAGGAACAGGGGAGTTGACCCCAGTGTCCTGAGCCAACGTTTGCCCTTCAGCCAATGCTACTAAAAAGAATAATAAAACCAGAAAATGCTGGAAACACTCAATAGGTCAGGCAGCATCTGTGGAGAAAGAAACAGGGTTAGTGTTTCAGATCGAATGATCTGACAGATTGTTTCTCTCTGCATGGATGTTGTCTGACCTGCTGAGTGTTTCTGCATTTTCTGTTTTTATTTGTTTTCATTAAATTTTCAGACTGAAAACAAATCATCTGTTGGTTACAATGCTGCTTTTCAGAGCTTGCTCTGCACAAACTGGCTGTTATGTTTCCCAGACAATACACATCAAAGATTGGCTCTCAAGTGCTTTGGAATGCCCTGAGGCTGTGAAGGTGCTGTAGAAAGGACAGTTCTTACTCCTTCAGCGCACCAAGACGGCTCTCCTTCAACACTGTGAAGATTCTTAGGTTCCACATACAACTGGTATCGGGGATCGTGTAATTAAAATGCAAAGAATTCTTTCAGTGGAAGCCACAGACATGTACAGTGGCTTCTCTTCATTTTCAGCAGAATTTTTGCCTTAGCATGACTCTGATAAATTTTTGTAATACCTCGCGATCTGTGGCTAAACTAGTTCCATTACACCTGGGCCACAGGTGTATCTCTGAACGAACAGGTCAGCAATTTTTTCTGGTTTTTCTTGTTGTTATCAACCAATCCCTTTGAAATTCTGCTCCCTGGATGGGGCATTAAACTGCCTGCCAGATGAACATACTAGTTCCCTCAGAACTAGTTCCCCCAAAGAACCGGATGTTCTTCCTGGTTTCCTCGCCAATGTTCCTCCCTCATCCAACAACTTCTGTCCTTTCCTGCTGCTTTAGGATCTCGCTTTTGGTAAAGCGCCTTCACACACTAGTCAACAGCTCCTCATTACTGGGGAGCACCTTGAAACTTCCCAATGCTGTGAAAGTCACTATCTAAATGGAAGTTTTCTTCGTGTGCATCTGTCAAGGTCCCGACAACTCGACTGTCATCACAACAGTTGTTTAGAGGCTTGTGGTGCCTCATTAGCCCCATTGCTAGTGGGTGGGCAGTGATTTTTTTTCCCCCTAGGAAGGCAGTGGAGAACTTTGAGACAAAACACAGGTGGGCCAGAGCAAGTGTGCTTTTGATTGCCTCCCTTCACATGCCGACTGTTCCTGTTTGTTCAGTCTTAGTGACTGGGAGACTCCCACCTCAGCTCCGTGCTCAGCAACAACATCGGAGCATGTAGCAAGCTTCACTGTCATCCCAAACTAGGTAGAGACAAACACCTTCAACAGTTTTTGTGTTCAAAAACATGTTAAATCTTGGACAAAGTGGCAACGGAATCTTATCCCACTGTCTGGAGAGCAGTGTACTGTCCTGGGCCCGGACCTGGCTCATTCTCTGGGAAAAAGTCCTGATCTTGTGTGGAATAGGGATATCCATCTGTTGCAGAGCAAGAGGCTGAGCAACTGAATGAAAATGTCTTCAGTTAACATTCAATATTCCCAACTTTTCGATCCCTACCAATTCACTTTTACCGAATAAAAACCCTCCAGTTCTTCCTGCCCAATGTCAATCTTCCTTCTAGACAGCTGATCTCCCAGGGATAGCGTCCATGTTCCACTGACTTCCGTGCAAGAGCAGGCTTGTGGACCAAGCGTTCGGAGCCTCTGGGAAGCCCTGCGAGGGTGTAGGGGGAGGAAAAAGTAACAGGCTTCTTCCTGGGAAAATTTAATTTTTCTGAGAAGAATCATTTGAGTGTTAACGAACCCGCAACCATAGCTTCTCCCGACACGGAGGGAGGACTGGTTAACGGAGCCTGTGATGGTGTTCTGGGTTCCTCCACGATGGCATGGTGTTCTCATGATGTTGAGTTCTTCCTTTGCTGTGGGACCCATTCTGATTGACAGGTAAGAGCACCTTGGGCATTGCGTGTCAAGTAGATTTAAAACCAGCGTGGAGTTTGAAAGAGTTGGGGGTGGGTTGGGGGAGGACTTGACGACCTGGTGCTCAATTTAGGCACAAGAGTTTTATAATTGTATGTGTTTGCCATCATAATGTCACAGTCAAATAAAACTTTATTCAAATGTTAGAATTCTGAATTATATTTAATGACAATGTGCATTGTGGTGTTTGAAAACTTGCAACTTCCTGAAGATTGTATTTGCCAAATGGCAGTGGTATTTTGAATAAAAAGGTTGCAAGGACCGTGTGCTTGGTGAGGCGTTTGGGGGAGCTGGGGGGGGGGGGGGGGGTGGTGGTGGAGACGGATGGACGTGTGTAGTCGGAACAGCTTCTGGTCACTTTGTATCCTGGGAATTCTGACACTGCTGCACAGATATTGGCCGCTGCTGGTAAAATGCTGGCTGCCTGATCTTCCCCAAGTGAGATTTCTGTATGGGTGGTGAAGGGGAGTGTAGAGGAGCGACTGAGGAGTTGTGCTCAACTTCAGGAGTCGGTGACCAGCTGCACTTGCCCTTCACGCTGGCTGCACGCTGAGATCAAAAAAAAACCTGATGGTAATGTGCCAACAAGCAGCCCCCACACTGCACTTCAGGGTCCCATGTTTTAATCAGAGGGAGGTCATTTCAACCCATTGTGTCGCTGCCAGTCAGGAGCTGCCCAGCTTAAACCCATCCCCCCGCACTGGGTCCCTGGCCCTGCGGCTCACAGCACTTCACGTGCAGATCCAAATGCTCTCAGTGTGATGAGAGCCTCTGTCTCTCCCACCCCTTTTGGACAGTGAGTCCCAGACTCCTTCCGCCCTCTGGGTGAAGTAGTTTTACTGCATCACCCCTCGAATTCCTTCCACCAATAGTTTAAATCTTTGGTTTCCCATTTATCCAGGTTTCTTATAGTTGACCCTCAATTAAGTGTCTGTTCAGCCTTCCATATTCCCCCAAAAAAAACTTTATTTAATCTTTCCTTAGCTGAACTTTTCTAGTCCTGGCATCATCCTTCTGCTCTGCACCTTCACCATCTCTTTCCAGTAATAGAACATAGAACATTACACCACAGTACAAGCCCTTTGCCCCACGGTTGTGCCAACGTTTTATCCTGCTCTAAGATCTATCTAACTCTTCCCTCCCACATCTATCTAACCCTTCCCTCCCATTTCCCAATCATTTATGTGTCTAAGAGTCTCTTAATGTTCCTGCCCCCAAAACCTCTGCAGGCAGTGCGTTCCACACACCCACCACTCTCTGTGTAAAGAACTTACCCCTGACATTCCCCTTATACCTTAAAGTTATGTCCCCTCGTGTTAGCCATTGTCACCCTGGGGAAAAAGTCTCTGACTGTCCACTCGATCTATGCGTCTTATCGTCTTGTACACCTCTATCAAGTCACCTCTCATCCTCCTCCTCTCCAAAGAGAAAAGCCCTAGCTCACTCAACCTATCCTCATGAGTCATGCTCTCCAATCTAGGCAGCATCCTGGTAAATCTCCTCTGCACCCTCTCTAAAGCTTCCACATCCTTTCTATAATGAGGCAACCAGAATTGAACACAGTACTCCAAGTGTGGTCTAACCCGAGTTCTGTAGATCTGCAACATCACCTCACAGCTCTTGAACTCAATACCCCGACTGATGAAGGCCAACGCACCATACGCCTTCTTAACAACCCTATCGACCTGCGCGGCAACCCCTTGGGGACATGGACCCCAAGATCCCTCTGTTCCTCCACACTGCTAAGAGTCCTGCCAATTAACCTTGTATTCTGTGCGGTGACCAGAACTGTACACAGTACCTGAGCTTGTGGTCTCACTGGTGCTGTATACAGTTCTCCCTGCCCTTGTATTATGTGCATCGGTTCATGAAAGAAAATATCTCCGAGGTTGTCTTAACCTTTGTACAGTCCTTGTGGACCCCTGCTCCCTTTGTTTCTCTGCACTGCCTTCCTGTCGACTTGGAGATATCTTCTCACAGCTGTACTGGAACAGCAGAAAAGAAGGGGGAACAGAATATACTGGACCAGGGCGGGAATGAGCCACTAATCAAAGGGCACTGAGTGCGTTGACCATCAAATGCTCATTTGCACTAATCCTACTTTACTCTCATTTCCGTAAACTGCCCCCAGATGTTCAGTTTCGGTCGCCCTGCCATGAGAAAGATGCCGTTGAGCTGGAGGGAGTGCGGAGGAGATCTACGAGGATGTTGAGGGCTGAGTTATAGGGAGAGGTTGAGTAGGTTGGGACTTCTTCCGTAAAAGTGTAGGAGACTGGGAGGTGATCTTGTGGAGGTGTATAGAGCATAGATAGGGTGAATGCACACAGGCTTTTTCCCCAGGGTTGGGGAATCAAGAACTGGAGGGCATCCATGGGTTTAAGGTGAGAGGGGACAGATTTAATAGGAACCTGAGGGGCAACTTTTTCACCCAGAGGGTGGTCCATGTCTGGAGCAAGCTACCAGGGGAAGTGGTTGGGCAGGTACATCAACAATTAAAAGGTACGTGGATAGGAAAGGTTTAGAGAGATATCGGGCAAATGGGACTAACTTAGATGGGAATATTGGTCAGTATGGACTAGTTGGGCCGAAGGGCCTGTTTCCATGCTGTATGACTCTATGACAAGAAACCCCACCACTCACCTACACACGAAGAGCAATTTACAGTGGCTAATTAACAGTTGTGGGAGGGAACTGGAGCAGCTTGGGGGCAAACCCATGCAGGGAGAATGTGCAAACTCCGCACAGACAGCGCCAGAGGTCAGGATTGAACCAGGGTCACTCAAGCTATGAGCGGCTCTACCAGCTGCATCACTATCTGCCCAGCAACTGGCTGAAGGCATTTCCTTCATGTCAAAAATTGCATCATGGCTGGAAAGCACTTGAACACACCGAGTCTTCTAAATGCATTTGTCTCTTGTTGGGACACTCCTCTTCACCTTCTGCGAACCCCATTGCAAGCAAGAGTCTTTTTTTTATTCATGCCACGCATTAGGTGTCACTGGTCACATCAGCATTTATTGCTCATCCCTAATTCACCTTGTGTGAAACGTGACGTGCCCCCTCCCTGCACAGCTGCAGTGTGAACAGTGTTGGACAGGGAGTTCCAGGATTTTCAGCCACTTACAATGAAGGAGTGGCAACTACTTGCCTCAAACTACAATCCTTGCATTGTTGTACAAAGGAACAGTGATCAAAAGTGTCAAGCTGTGATTGAACTTTCATTCCCAAAACATTAACGTCTCCCACCCCTCCTTTATTTGCTGAGGACTCTTAAAACAAAAAGGAGTGGGAGACAGCCTCTTGAACTCTGTAAGAACATGGAAGATGCAATAATTGTTTCAAACCCTTTTCTGCTTAATCCTCTAGTCTAAAAATCTAGCTCCTTGTCTGCCGTGTAGTCTATTGTCATATACACCAGGGTGCAATGAAATTCCTAGCTCACATGAAGCTTACAGAGTAATCAGTGTACATGGTTATAAGTACAAGAACAAGCACAAAACAGCAGAATGGTGCAAAAAGAAATGCTACAGTGATAATCCTGGAATAACCGAGAGAGGTAGTCAGTGAAGCAACGTGCCCAGTTTTCTCGGGCAACCTTTCACAAGCCTCTGAGGTAAGACACAGTTGACACAGAAGTTGGCACCGCTGCCTCACAGCTCCAGGGTCACTGGTCCAATCCTGACCCACAGGCACAGTCTCGGTGAAGTTTGCACGTTCTCCCTGTGACCACGTGGTTCCCTCCCCTACCTTTCGGTTTCTTCCCACATCCCAAAGACTTGCAGGTGGGGAGGTAAATTGCCCCTCGCGAGGAGGTGAGTGGCGAGAGAATCTGGGGGTGGGGGGAGAATAAACTGGAATTAGTGTAAATGGGTGGTCGATGGCCGGCACGGACTCGATGGGCCAAAGGACCTGATTCCATTTTGCTTGACTCTATGACTCTGTACACCAGGATGCTATGAAGTTCCTCGTTCGCGTGAAGCTCACAGAGTAAACAGTAAACATGGTAATAATAGATACAGCAATAAGCACAAAACATTTCAATGCAAAAAGAAATGGTAAAGTGACAATAACGGTATAGCCAAGAGAAATAGAATTAAGAGTCCAAGAACAGGGCAGCATCGGCAGGAAGGGGATGTGAAAGAGCTGATTGGTTCAGGAGTCTGACAGCAGTGGGGAAGAAGCTGTTCTTAAGTCTGGATGTCTGGGCTTTCTAGCTCCTGTATCTTCTCCCAGAAGATAGAAGCGAGAAGAAGGAATGGCCAGGGGGGCAGGCACCCTCGGCGATACTATTAGCCTTCCTGAAGCAACACACCGAGAAGGTGGACTGGGTGGAAGGAAGTGGTGAGCATGTGATGGATCGGCCTGTGTTTACTGCTCTCTGCAGGTTCCAACGATCTTGGATCCAGTAGGTCGAATGACGACGGTGACTGCCCAGTCCAACCCGGCTGAGCGGCTGTCTCTGGGAAGGACCGTGCACAATGAATCCCTACTCTTAACTCATCTTCCTTGCAGCCATCAAACTGCATTACCCAAGTTTCACTTAATCATCCCAAGAAATCCAAGGCAAAACTGCAGTCATGTGCCAAAGGAATGAACCGTCATAGGTGCTGCATTTAAGATGTAGTAGTTAGGCCAGGCTTCCCAGATGAACGTAAAGAAAAACAGAGGACTTCTCCCCTGTGCTCTGACTAGTACCTGGTACTCAGAAGACATCGCTGAACCAGACTATCTTTGGATACATAAACCTTTATGGACAAGATTCTGATCGGAATTGAGAATGAATGTCTCTTGGTCACTGTGTAAAACTAAAGGGCTTAGCCCCCTGCTCTCCACTCTTCACACTCACGACAGTGTGGCTGAGCAGAGCTCCAAGGCCATCTACAAATTTGGCCACGACACCACTCGAATCACAGGTAGAGGAGTGAGCTGGAACACCTGGTTGAGAGGTGCCACGGTAACCTCACTCTCGGCATCAACGAAACCAAGGATCTAATCATTGGCTTCAGAAAGGGGAAGTCAGGAGACCTCATGCCAGTTCTCATTAGTGGATCAGAGGTGGAGAGGGTTAGCAGCTTCAAACTCCTGGGCATTAACATCTCAGATGACCTGTCCTGGGCCCAACACATGAGATACAATCATGAAGGTGGCACACCAGCGCCTCTTTTTACTTAAAGCATAAGGAGATTCAGCATGTCACCTAATAATCTAACCAACTTCTACAGATGGACTGTTGAAAATATCCTGACTGGTTGCATCATGGCCTGCATAAGGAGATTCAGCATGTCACCTAATAATCTAACCAACTTCTACAGATGCACTATTGAAAATATCCTGACTGGTTGCATCATGGCCTGGTACGGCAATTCCAATGTACAGGAACACAAGAGGCTGCAGAGAGCAGTGAACACAGCCCGGTCCATCACGGGCACAGCCCTCCCCACCACTGACAGCATCTACAGGAGGTGCTGCCTCAAGAAGGCAGCATCTATCATCAAGGATCCCCACCATCCGGGCCATGCCCTCTTCTCGCTGCAGTGTCTATGGCAGGAGCTGACAGAAACTGTTGCCCAGGGATCGACCTTTGGCCTTGGTACTTCCATCACTCTGACATGCGGCGGTTGTGTTTCTTGTGTGGCCTGAGCAGTGCAGCGGGCAGTGCTGATGCCTCACCGTGCTAGCGACCCCGGTCGATCCCGACCTCCGGCGCTATCGGTGTGTGGAGTTTGCACGTTCTCCCTGGGTGCTCCGGTTTCCTCCCACATCCCAAAGACACGCGGGGTCGGTGGGTGAATCACCCACTGTAAATTGTCCCTTGTGCAGGGGTGAGTGGTAGAATTGGGGGGGGGGGGTGGGGGGGTTGATGGCAATGTTGGGAGGGTAAACTGTAATTAGTGTAAATGCTTGGTTATGGTCAGCATGGACTCAGTGGGCCGAAGGGCCTGTTTCCGTGCTGCTTGACTTCATGCCCTCCAATTGATCAGAGAGTCCTACAACAGGCCCTTTGGCCCATTGAATCCATGCCAACCATCAAGCACTCATTTACACTCATCCTACATTAATCCCATTGTATTCTCCCCACATTCCCATCAACTCACCCCAGATTCTATCCCTCACCCACACATGAGGAGCAATTTACAGCGGCCAATTAACCCACCAAACCGCACGTCATTGGGATGTGGGAGGAAACCGGAGCACCCGGGGGGAAACCCACACGGTCACAGGGAGAACGTGCAAACTCCACACAAACATTTTGGGACGTCAAGATCGAACCCCAGTCACTGTAGCTGTGAGGCAGCATCTCTGTGTGTTGCGCCTCTTTTCCAGATTTCAGGATGGACTTGTTTGGTATCTGGTCTGGAACCTGTTGTGGTTGGATCTTGGATCCAGTAGCAGTAGCGGTTAGCGTAACGCTGTTACAGCACCAGCGACCCGGGTTCAATTCCGGCTGCTCTCTGTAAGGAGTTTGTACGTTCTCCCCATGTCTGCGTGGGTTTCCTCCAGGTTCTCCAGTTTCCTCCCGCATTCCAAAGACGTACGGGTTAGGAAGTTGTGGGCATGCTACGTTGGCGCTGGAAGCGTGGCGACACTTGCGGGCTGCCCCCAGAACACTCTACGCAAAAGATGCATTTCACTGTGTGTTTTGATGTACGTGTGACTAATAAAGATCTCTTATCTTACTTCACCCAATCGTTCCCCCACCTGAGCAGCTGTCTCTGGGAAGGAATGTGCACAATTACTCTCCTACACCTTACTCGTCCTTCCCTGCAGTCGTCACTGCCCAACTTGCACTTGATCATCCCAAAGTGAAGTAGCAGTTCTGTGCCAGAGGAACGTCCCATCAAAGGTGCTGTGTTTAAGATGTAACCATAAAGCCAGGCTTCTCAGATGAACATAGAACAGTACAGCACAGTACTGGCCCTTCGGCCCACGACGTTGTGCCAAACTATACAAACGTACTCCACAATCAATCTAACCTTTCCCTCCTACACAGCCCATAACCCTCCATTTTTCTTACATCCATGTGCCTATCTGAGAGTCTTTTAAATGTCCTGACTGTATCAGCCTCTATCTAACAGTGTGTTCCAGGCACCCACCACTCCCTGTGTAAAAAACCTACCTCTGAGATCTCCCCTAAACTCTCCTCCACTTACCTTATATGGATGTCCTCTGGTATTTGGCTATTACCGCCCTGGGGAAAAGATGCTGGGTGTCCATTCTGTCTATGCCTCTCATCACCCTATACATCTCTATCAAGTTGCCTCTCATCCAAATAGAAAAGCCCTAGCTCGCTCAACCTTTCCTTATAAGACTGTAATCCAGGCAGCATCCTGGTAAATCTCCTCTGCACCCTCTCTAAAGCGTCCACATCCTTTCCATAATTAGGCGACCAGAACTGAACACAATACTCTCTAAGTGTGGTCTAACCAGAGTTTTATAGAGCTGTAACATTGCCTTGCGGCCCTTGAACTCAATCCCCTAACTAATGAAGGTCAGCACCTCATATGCCTTCTTAACCACCATATCAACTTGTGGGGCAACTTTGAGGGATTTATGGACTAGGACCCCAAGATCCCTCTGCTCCTCCACACTGCTAAGAATCCTGTTGTTAACCTTGTACTCTGCCTTCAACCTTGATCTTCCAAAGTGCATCACTTCACACTTTTAGGGGATTGAACTCCATCTGCCACTTCTCAGCCCAACTCTGCATCCTGTCTATATCCCGTTGTAACCTACGACAACCTTCTACACTTATCCACAACACCTCCAACCTTCGTGTCATCTGCAGACTTACCTATCCCTCCACTTCCTCATCCTTGTCATTTATAAAAATCACAAAGAGTAGGGGTCCCAGAACAGATCCCTACGGAACACCACTAGTCACCAACCTCCAGGCAGAGTACGCTCCATCTACCACCACCCTCTGTCTTCTGTGGGCAGCCAATTCCGAATCCACACAGCCAAGTGTCCATGGATCCTGTGCCTCATGACTTTCTGGATGAGCCTACCATGGGAAACCTTGTCAAATGCCTTACTAAAATCCATTTACACCACATCCACCGCTCTACCTTGATCAATTTATTTTGTCACCTCTAAAAACTCAATTAGGCTCGTGAGGCATGACCTGCCCCTTACAAAGCCATGCTGGCTATCCCTAATAAGACTATGCTTCTCCAAATGCTCGTAAATCCTGTCCCTAAGAATCCCCTCCAATAGCTTGCCCACCATTGACGTAAGACTCAATGGTCTGTAATTCCCAGGATTATCCTTATTACTGTTCTTGAACAATGGAAAAACATTTGCCATCCTCCAATCCTCTGGTACCATTCCTGTGGCCAGGGAGGATGCAAAGATCATCGTCAATGCCCCAGCAATCTCTTTCCTCACCTCCTGTAGTAAACTGGGGTATATCCTGTCCGGCCCCAGGGACTTATCTATCCTAATGTTTTGCAGAAGCAACACTACATCTTCCTTGACCTCAACATGCTCCAGCACATTAGCCTGTTCTACGCTGACCTCACCTTCATCAAAGTCCCTCTCCCTGGTGAAGCAAAGTATTCATTAAAGACCTCCCCTACCTCCTCCGCCTCCAGACACGTTTCCCCCTTTATCTCTGAGTGATCCTATCCTCACTCTAGTCATCCTCCTGTTCCTCATGTACGTGTAAGACGCCTTGTGGTTTTCCCTAATCCTACTCTCCTAGCTCCTTCCTGGCTACCTTATAACTCTCAAGAGCCCTGCCCGTCTTTGGGATGTGACTTTAACTGCAGAACTTCTTCAATCTGACAATGGAACTGTCAGCAACACACAAAAAGCTGGAGGAACTCAGCAGGTCGAGCAGCATCTATGGAGGGAAATGCATAGTGGATGTTTTGGACCGAGACTCTTCATCTGGACGAGCAGTACAGATGAAGGATCTTGACCCAAAACGTTGACTGTCCATTTCCCTCCACAGATGCTGCCTGACCTTCAGCTTGCTGAGTTCCTTCAGCTTTTTGTGTGTTGCACCAGGTTCCAGTATCAGTGGTTTCTTGTGTTTCCAAGTCTTGCTTACGTGTTTAGATCATTGACCTTGTAAATATTTCACAGTGTGACAAGGCCTGAAGGCTGGTGTGATGTGTAATTAGTTGCTAAGCAAACTCACACCCACCTTTCTCCATTCCACAAGACGCTGATCAGAACTTTGCCTGAAGGAAGCTGATTTGACTCTGTTGTGTGTTGGGTTTGACAGCTGTGGCTCAGTGGCTAGCATGCTTGCCTCTGATTCAGAAGGTTATGAGTTCAAGACCCACTGCAGAGACTTGGGCACAGAAATTTATGCGGTGAGAGAATGCAGGATGTGCTTTATCTGATGTTAAACTGAGGCCCCTTTGCCAGAGTACACACCAGACTCAGAGGACAGATCGCGGAGCTGACATGAGCTGTTCCCCAGGGATCGACCTTTGGCCTTGGTACTTCCATTGCTCCCACCCCTCTAACACGTGGCGGTTGTGTTTCTAGTGCGGCCTGAGCGGTGCAGCGGGCAGTGCTGATGCCTCACCACGCCAGCGACCCCGGTTCGATCCTGACCTCCGGTGCTGCCTGCGTGTGTGGAGTTTGCACGTTTCTCCCTGTGACCGCGTGGGTTTCCCCCGGGTGCTCCGGTTTCCTTCCTGTGTCCCAAAGACGTGAGAGTGGTCGGTTAATTGGCCCTTAGTGTGTAGGTGGGGGTGGGGGGGGGGGGGTAGGAGACTGGGGAGGAGCTGATGTACCAAGGGTGGTCTTCTTGCAGAGGACAGGAAGCTTCTATAATTCTCTACCCCGTTAGGATTGTGGAGGTTAGATCTCTGAGGGTATTTAAAGATAAATGTTTGACTGGGGAACTGGCTAGGAAGAAGAGATGAGGCCTGGGGCAGATCAGCCATGATTATTTATAATGGTGGGGCAGGCTCGAGGGGCCTACTCCTGTTCCTTGTAGAGAGAATAGGTTCCAGGGATAGAACTGGGGGGGGGGGGGGAGGTATGGGATGAATCTCTAGTATGGTCTCGATGGGCTGAATGACCTTCTATGTCATGAGGAAGGTATGAAGTGGTTCGTTATGCCATGAGCTTGTGTTTCGGTGTGCTGGAGGCAGTAGTGAATTTGATCGTCGATGTCCACGTGTACCGAGAGGTGGCTCCCGAGATACGAAAAGACGAAAAGTGATCTACGTACGGTTGGCAGCCCCTGTAACGTCAAGGGGTGGGGGCAGATTGATAGAGAACCTTCGTGTTGTGGATGTTTAGTTACAGTGAAGGAGTCAATGATGAGCCGCACTTCAGCTTCCGAGTGGACCCACGCGCAAACATCATTGCACACTGCAGCGGAAAGACTAAAGTCGGAATGACCTTGGATCTGGAGTGGAGACAGCAGAGGTTGAAGTCTGCTCCGCCATTCTCCCCATTCTCCAACCTTCTCCCTGTAACCCCTAACCCCCTTCCTAATCAAGAACCTATCAATCTCTGCCTTCAATACACCCAATGACTTGGCCTCCACGGCCCTCCGTGGCAACGAATTCCACAGATGCACCGCCTTCTGGCTGAAGAAATTCCTCCTCATCTCAGTTCTTAGGGGACGTGCCTTTATTCTGAGGCTGTCAGAATAATGGCGGGGCAGGCTCGAGGGGCCTACTGCTGTTCTTTGCAGAGAGAATGGATTACAGGGATATAACTGGGGGGGAATGGGATGAATCTCTAGTATGGTCTCGATGGGCTGAATGGCCTATGTCATGAGATCCTAGACTCTCCACCTGATGGAAACATAGTCTCCACATCCACTCTATCCACACCTTTCAGTATTCAATAGGTTTCCCATTCATTTTGTGGATGAATGCTGCTCTAGCGAAGAGTTCTTAGAGGTGCAGTGAGAAAGGTTGAGTCATAGAGAGGTACAGTTTGGATTAAGGCCCTTCGGTCCATCATTTCCAATCTGAACGTCAAGCATTTACACTAATCCTGCACTAATCCCATTTTATTCTCCCCACATCCCCATCAACTCCCCCCAGACTCTGCCTCTCACCTACACACCAGGGGCAAGATACAGCGGCCGATTACCCCACCAACCCGCACGGCATTGGAGTGTGGGAGGAAACTGGAGCACCCGGGGGGGAAACCCACGCGGTCACAGGGAGAACGTGCAAATTCCACACACAGACAGCGCCGGAGGCCAGCATGGAACCCGGGTCACTGGACCTGAGAGGCAGCGGGTCTGAGTGCGGCGCCACCGTGCTGCCCAGCGAGGCTTTGTCATCGCTGAGAGTTGGAGCAATGATTCAGCCTTGCATGGGTCCAGTCTCCACTGTGTGTGTACGTGCTGGGTCCATTTGGAGGAAAATGATTCAAGGATGTTCTTAAAGCCTCTGTGATAAAATATAGCATCCTCCTCAATTCATGGGATCCCCAGTCCCTGACCAGTCAAGGTGGAGAAGTAGCACTTGTAACCTCTGAGATTCCTCTGGGTACTCCAGATTCCTCCTGTTGTGACTGTGAACTGAGTCACCACAGAGACACTGAAGCTGGTGATATAAATAGTTTTTATTCATCATGACAAGCTTTTTTTTATTTTTAGATTTCAAAAATAAACTTTATTCATAATAAAAAAGAAGAAACAGTGCAAAACTTTTACATTCATGCCAAAGTTTTTACTTTCTCAGGAGGTTAAGGAGGTTTGGCATGTCACCAAACACTCTAACAAGCTTCTACAGTCATACTGTTAAGTATCCTGACTGGTTGCATCATGGTCTGGGACGGCAATTCAAATGCGCAGGAATGTAAGAAGCTGCAGAGAGCAGTGGACTCTGCCCAATACATCACGGGCACACCCCTCCCCACCATCGGTGGTATCAACAGGAGGGAACATCCATCATCAAAGGTCCCCACCATCCAGGCCATGCCATCTTCTCACAGCTCCCATCGGGCAGGAGGTACAGAAGCCTGAAGTCCCACACCACCAGGTTCAGGAACAGCTACTTCCCTTCAACCATTCGGTTCTTGCACCAACCGGCACAACCCTAATCACTACAGTTTAGCAACACTGTGATCACTTTGCACTAAAATGGACTTCTTTTGTTCTAATTGTGTTCTTTCTTGTAAGAATTGTGTATAATTTATGTTTTTCTTGTGAATGCTGCTTATCTGATGCCTTGTGCCTGTGATGCTGCTGCAAGTTTTTCATTGCACCTGTGCACACATGGACTTGTGCAGATGACAATAAACTCAACTTTGACTTTGACCTCATGGTTTTCGTCCGGGTGATCTGGATTCCCCATGTTGTGACAGTGAACTGAGTCACGGAGAGACAATAAAGCTGGTGATATAAATGGTCTTTATTCGTCACGACAAGTGGGCACTCCCCTGGAGACCCTCTCGGTAGAGTCTCCCAAACCCAAAGTACATCAGGTTTTTATACGCTTAAGAACAAAGGTAACTGCAGGTGATTCGATAAAAATTTCAATAGTTACATGACATCGTTTGCATCAATATTGTGAATCTGACAATGCTTCCAGGATCAGAATCCAGAATCGGGTTTATTAACACCAACTTATATGGCTTGAAATTTATTGTTTGCAGTAGCAGTACAGTGCAAAGACATAAAATTACTATAAATTACAAAAATAGATAAATTGTGCAAGAAAAAGGAATAGCGAGACCATCACGGACCATTCAGAAATCTGATGACAGAGGGGAAGAAGTATGGTGATGTAACGGTTAACGTAACGCTATTACAGCGCCGGCGACCCGGGTTCAATTCCAGCCGCTGTCTGTAAGGTGTTTGTATGTCCTCCCCGTGTGTCTGTGTGGGTTTCCACCGGGTGCTCCAGTTTCCTCCCACATTCCAAAGACGTAGGGGTTAGGAAGTTGTGGGCATGCTATGTTGGTGTCGGAAGCGTGGCGACACTTGCGGGCTGCCCCCAGAACATGCTGTGTTTCGATGTACATGTGACTAATAAAGATATCTTAATTTATCTTAACTAAGCTGTTCCTGAATCGATCAGTGTGGGTCTTCCTCCTCCCCGATGGTAGTAACGAGAAGAGGGCATGTCCTGGATGAGTTGCACGATCTATTGAGTTACAGATCTTCAGTGGGAGACACCTCTGAATGTTCAAACACCTTTGCTGAGATGAAGTAATTCACAAGGACAGTCTAAAAGCTTCTGAGGACAGAGAACACAGACACCCAAGATTAGTGCTCTTGAGTACACAAATATCCCAACTATTGATAGACCTGTTGATGCCTGTGACCATGTTTTGATGTGCGAGGTGACAAAATCAGTCTGGTCTGCTAGTTTCCTTGAACCTTGTCACAATAGTGCAAAATAACTTAGCCATAGTTGCCCGGTTTGTTGGAGGCCAATTAACATACCTCCATTGTCTTGCGTTAGGCGAGAACACCTCATGGTTATGTCAGTTTACAAACCATATCTCCTGAGCAGTCAGCCCCCTGCTGAGGATCATTAACCTGTGCTCTGTAGGCAGTACTGCTTGTTTACAAAGCTGTCCTTTTAACTTCAAATTGATTAGTGCTTGCAATTTAAATGGATAAATTGGTTTATTATTGTCACATGTACTGAGGTGTCTTGCATACTGTTCATTACATCAGCGCATTGAGGCAGTACAAGGTAAAAGAATAACAGAATGCAGAATAAAGTGTTACAGTTATAGAGAAAGTGCAGTGAAGGCAGACAATAAGGTGCAACGTCATATTGAGGTAGCTTGTGAGGTCAGGAGTCCACCTTATCATACAAGGGGACTGTTCAGTAGTCCAGATCGAAGCTGTCCTTGAGCCTGGTGGTACGTGCTTTCAGGCTTTTGTATTGTTTGCCCGATGGGAGGGGGGAGAAGAGAGAATATCCGGGGTGCAGGGGGTCTTCGATTATGTTGGCTAAGAACTGAAGACTGGTTCTGCTTTGAATTAATGCCTGGTATACTCACATAATTCCATAATTCCTGAATCCCTAACGCCTCCCGCATCCCAAAGGCTTAGTCGGTCAATTGGCCACAGTTAATTGCCCCGAGTGTAGGAGGTGGCAGTAAAGGTGGGAGAATGTCAATGGAGAGGCAAAAAGACAAAATGGGATAGTGTACATGAATAGAAATCAGAATCAGATTATTATCACTGACACTATGACATGAAATGTGTTGTTTTGCGGCAGCAGTACAGTGCAAAGACATAAAATTACTATAAACTACAAAAATAAATAAATAGTGCAAAGCAAGGAATAATGAGCTAGTGATCATGGGTTCATGGATGGAGGCTTGATGGCCAGTACAGACTTGGTGGGCCGAAGGGCTTGTTTCCGTATGGTGGCACAGTAGTGTAGCAGTTAGTGTAACACTATTACAGTGAGAGTGACCTGGGTTCAATTCCCGCTGCTGCCTGTAAGGAGTTTGTACGTTCTCCCCGTGTCTGCGTGGGTTTCCTCCGGGTGCTCTGGTTTCCTCCCACATTCCAAAGACGTACGGGTTAGGAAGTTGTGGGCGTGCTATGTTGGCGCCGGAAGCGTGGCGACACTTGCGGGCTGCCCCCAGCACATTCTTAGCAATGCAAAAAGACGCATTTCACTGTGTGTTTCGATGTGCATGTGACTAATAAATAAATATCTTATCTATGACTTCCTCCCCCAGCTGTGGCAGAAGCTGAGGACCCCACATCAGCCACCTCAGAGCCCACAGAACCGGTGTGGAAGCATCATCCTGTGAAGAAGAAGCATTTGCAGTTTAATCAACAATGAGATGTTGGATCAACATCCTCCTGATAATCCCTCTGGCTTGTTTGCTGGTTATCTTAAACCCGTGTCCTTGTGTCAGTGGAAACAGTTTATCTTTATTGACACTGAAAATATATCATTATTTTAATTTTATTAAATCTGACCACAACCTAATCTTCTTTAAGGAAAGCAATCCCATCCTCTCAAGGCATCAACCCCAGTTCCATTCCAATAAATTTCCACAGCTTTTCCAAGGTTTTGAAATATACCGTGTGCTGCCCACATTTTTTATGTTCAAAAATAGACTTTATTCATAATAACATATCAGAACAGACACGGTGCAAAACTCAGAGTCATTTGGTCCATACATTAGGTACTGTTGGCACATTTATTTACATAGCACCATTGCCACTCTGGTGGCCTCTGTTATGAGTGAAGGAAACAGATTCCAAGGATCTCGAAAGTAAAGGACTCTGAACACAGTCTGGCAAAAGGAAGGATTTTATTTACAAAGACAAACCAGGGAAAATGGTAACGGGAATAACGCACACACACATGCGCACAGTTTATAGCAAGCGCGGGAAAATCGCAACAGGGGTAAAATACGCACACACAACTGACTGGATACATACAATCAAGGAACAGTCAATACGATACCTGCCACCCCTCGATTCAGTGCAGGCATGGCTCTATGCTACTGGGAATCCTAACTTAGGACACTCCTAACCCTGTTGAAGTGCACACCTTACCAGCGGTCTCTCCAGTGTCGTTCCACGATTCCTCGGAGCTATCAAAAGAGACAGAACCAAGCACATGTGGCACTCTTTATAGTGCTAGAGAGCTGGGGGTGGGGTCCAGCCCAGGTAGTTCAAACAGGCCAATGTCCTGAGGCCAAGTACAAGGGTGCTTAAAGGTACCAATGGTCAGGTGTGCACTGATGGGTGGGGTGGAGCCAAACCTTGATTGACAGTGGTGTGCCTTTCGACCAGGTACTGGGCAGTGCTGTCACGTGACAGCCACGGCCTTCCACAATACAGCCTACTGGGGTGATACTCCTTCTGTTGTTTGAGGGGCTTCCCCACCAGACTCCACCCCTCCCATGAGCAGCAGAGGAAGGGCCGTAGACTATGGTCGTTCCCCACCCAGCCTTTGCGTTGGCTGACCCAGCGCCTCCCTCCAGACGTCCTCCTGCAGCCTGGAATGTGCCAGTCAGCAGCATTCCCTCACGGACATCTCCCTGTGCCGGTAGACCAATGAGTTTTGGGCAGACCAAAGAGCTGATGATCTTCCGGCAGCACTTGATGTCTGTCTCTGTACTTTTTTTTAATTTCAGAAGTAAAATTTATTCATAATAAAAACAATACACACAAAAGAAGAAACAGTGCAAAACTTTTTACATCCATGGTCAATAGATTCAGTAGAGTTAACTATTTTTTTAAACACTTTGCACCATTGCAACTCATGGCCCTGTGGGGTGGCACACTATTTCAATGTTTAAGGGGCCTCACCACCCTTTACATGCAACAGCAGAAGGAGATGAGACCGTGCTCCTTCCCCACAGAGCCGACATATTTTAAGCACAGTACTCTCTGAGGTTTAAAGGTTTAGCCTTGCTTCCCTGCTTTTGAGGTGGAGGTAATGTCGATGTCAGCAGATGCAAAAGCCAGTAATTACAGAAAAAAGGCCAGACTGAGGGAAGTGAGGGATTCAGGATTGAGTGGATACTATGAGTTCTCACATTGACTCAGCAAGAATATCAGAATACCCTGCAGGATGAAGCATGTGGAACGCACAACAACATTAACTTAAATGTCTGTGCTTAGAAAAAATATAGAAACTAAAGTGAGATTGTCAAACACAGCTCCAGGCATGAACCTCTGTCAGAAAAGGTTACCAGATAGGAGGGAATCAAACTGTGTTTTCATGTTTGTCAAGGATTAGGCTGTTGATAACCTTCAGATGGCTTCCCTCAATCCTGTGATATTCACATCTGCTTCCACATTCCGAACTGCGGGGAGCATGGAATACATTCCACTGCAGAGTTGCACAATGCTGGACATTGTGCGGGCATGGACATTATCTCTCTTATCAGCCCCTAGTTTATGACATGAGTATGCGTAAGCAAACCATGTGTAACTCACCATGTGCTAGCTTCAGGGACGGCAATAGACAGATTGCACAACGTGGCCCCGGCCATAATGTTTTATCAAGGTGAGAACTCATTCAGTTCTGACTATCATTCATGGGTGTTGTTTAACCAAAAGAATGTGTATGTGGGCTATTAGGTTTACTCCAGACTCAATGGTATGTGATTTTCCTTTGGGTTGAGTTTACAGTGTGTTACGTGTATCCAATGCAGTTCAGAGACTGTTGCACTGCTGTAAGTGCCGTCTTTTGGATAAAACGTTAAGACTAATTTGCACTAAGTCTCACCCACTCTCTTGGGTAACAAAGATCTCATGGCCAGTATTTCATTAGGACAGGGGTCTTCTCCCCAGTGTGCCGGCCAGCTCAATCAACATCATTAAAACACAACTTATCTGGTCGCTGTCTGTTAGATGTTTCTCTTGTGGGAGTTTCCTCCATACGAATTGCCTGTCATGTTTTTAATATTACAAGAAATTGCTTCATTGGTTGAAATACCCTGGAGATGTTTAAGTCCTTCCAGATATATGCATAATCTTTCTTTATTGGCTGAGGGTATGGGCTGCTGGATGTAAATTGGGAAATTGATAAATTGGTTTATTATTGTCACATGTACTGACGTACAGTGAAAAACTTTGTTTTGCACGCCATCCATACAGGTCCATACAGGTCATTTCATTACAATAGTGCACTGAGATAGTACAAAGGGAAAGCAGTACCAGAATGCAGAATAAAGTGTTACAGAGAAAGTGCAATGCAGACTGTCCATTCCCCTTCTTCTGCCACTGGAGAGGGGTCAGGCGAGAAAGCCCCTTAAATATTGTAAATACGGGATTGGGGTGGCACCCCAGGGAGCCACACAGGTGGCAGCGGTGCTGTGTTTTTTATATAAAAAGGTAACACTATTGATTGATCTCAACACGAATATAAAGGTTTGCACTGTTTTATTGTTGTATATCGTTTGTTTTTTTTAGGATGAATAACCTTTATTTTGGAGTTTAAAAAAAAACTTCCCTCCACAGACGCTGCCTGACCCGCTGAGTCTCTCCGGCATTTTGCGTGTTGCTCCAGAATTCCAGTGTCGGCAGTCTGTCTGGTGACAATAATTAACCCATTTACCAAGCCCCGATGCAACTGGCTAGGATGCTTTTCATGGTGCACCTGTAAAAATTAGTGAGGGTCATCTCTGAAAACAGAAAATGTTGGAAACACTCAGCAGGTCAGGCAGCATCTGTGGAGAAGGAAGCAGAGTTGGGAGACTTCAGGTGGACACAGCCTGAGTGAGGGCGCAATGGCTGTCGGGAGTTGAAGTCCAGGACCATGGGGGGGGGTTTGACTACAAAGCCCAGAAGGCTCGGCTGAGGGCGCATGCGCAGTGGCTGAAGTCGGGGGGGCGCACCTGTGGGGGTGCTACACCTGGCGGCGGAGGGGCGCCAGTGCAGGCTTGACGCGCTAGCGGCCACTGCGCCTGCGCGGTACTGCAGCCCCGGGAGAAAGTTTGAGGAGAAGTTGGAAAAGTTTTCTCTTTCCGGGCGGAACTTGGCGCCGCCTGTTCGGCGGAGGGTCGGAGCCAACAGGTGAGCGCGACGATGGGACTGTATCCTCACCCCGAACCCCCCCCCCGTTCCCTCACCCCGAACCCCCCCCCCATTCCCTCACCCCGAACCCCCCCCCCGTTCCCTCACCCCGAACCCCCCCCCCGTTCCCTCACCCCGAACCCCCCCCCGTTCCCTCACCCCGAACCCCCCCCCGTTCCCTCACCCCGACCTTCCCCAGAAATCGTTCCCCTCCCGCCCGGATCCCGTTGCTTCTCCCCTTCCCCAGTCCCGGTCACCTCACCCTCCCCCTCTCCTCCATCTTCATGTCCAGCGCCTTCTCCCCATCCTCTTCAGACAAGGGATTTAAGGATGGCATTCGGCCCGTCGACCTTGTCCTTGCTCTATTTCCACTCCCCTCCATCCACCAGGCGTCCTCCTCTTCTCCCTCCCACAGCTATTAAACCACCGCCACCCACCCGGCTCCCATCCCTCCCCTGTCTCCTGGCCCCATCTCCTCTACCATCCCCCCCCCGCACCCCGCCGTCTCCTCCCTCCCGAGCTCACCCGCCCTCCCCCCGTCTCCTCCCTCCCGCTCCTCCCACCTGCCCCCACCCACCCCGCCGTCTCCTCCCACCTGCCCCCACCCACCCCGCCGTCTCCTCCCACCTGCCTCCCACCCACCCCGCCGTCTCTTCCCACCTGCCCCCCACCCACCCCGCCGTCTCTTCCCACTCGTCCCCCCACCACCACCCCCCGTCTCTTCCCACCCGTCCCCCCACCACCAACACCCCGTCTCCTCCCATCCAGACCCCCAGCACCACTGCTCCCGTCTCCTTCCCTCCCCCCCACACTCCCTGCCCCCCCACCCCCACCCCCTCCCTTCCTCCCCCCCCACCCAGAAGTGCTGTCTGTTGCATGAAACATCAACTGATATCCTGTATGTGGATTGGCACAGCTGGTGAGTTGCCCCACAGCGTCAGTGATCTGGGTTCAATCCTGATTCCAGGTCCCGTCAGTGTGGAGTTTTGAACATTCTCCCTGGGTTTCCTCCGGGTACTCTGGATGGCTCCCTCACACATCCCAAAGCCGTGTGGGTCGGTGGGTTAATTGGCCGCTGTGGTCTGTGAGGAGTTGATGGGAAAGTGTGGAGAATAACAATGGGGATTAATGTAGGAATAGTGTAAATGGGTGTTTGATGGTCTCAATGGGCTGAAGAGCCTACTGAAGGACTTTGATTAAGATCCCACTGTCCTGGAGAGGGATGAGGGAGTGAGTCCTGGCAATTTTTTCATCCCCCAATCAATATTTCTAAAATGATTATCTGGTTATTATCATTTGCTCTGTCAAAATCTGCTGACAGGTTCCTGCATTACAGTAACAGCTAAATTTCAGGAGTATGTAATTCTCTGTAAAACACTTGCGAAGATCTTTTGCACATTTTCAGTTTGGGGAAGTGCTGTTCTCTCATTTCGCTCTTGGGTGAGTTACAGATTACATTCTTGTGTGGCAACAGTCAACTAGAACAAAGTCATGTTTGCAAGCAGTGATTTTTTAATTGCGACAGGATGGGTTTTGGTAAAACCGCATAAAGTTCTGGCAATGCAGTCTTAAAAATTTTTCCTGATTGCTCAATGTAAGAGCAAAATATTGTAAATAATTCAGCAGTGTAATTAATATACCAACGTGACAACGCACCTTTGCAATTAATTGCCCCACAACCTATAGAAGGATAAACACAGACCCAGAAATTTGTCTCGGTGTTAACCATTCTTGTGTTGGAGGACATATCGCCTTCCCAGAGTTGGTTGTTATAGTTTGAGGCTTTTTAAAATTATTTCAGAATATACTTTATTCATAAAAAATCTAAAATATGTAAACACAGGACATTCAAGTCAAGATTTTTGTTATTCCATTAATTTAATGCATCATAAGTTATCATCTATTTACATATTTAAAGTAAATAGTTCGTAACACATTTTAACTCATTTGTCTGCAGGCTCTGAAGTGTGTCCCTTCCCCATAGACCCTCAAAAATAAGTTTATTTATATATTTATAAGGCTTACAACAATTTTAGCGCAGAATTCAGTTGAGTTCAGTGATTGTGAAATGCTTCCATGTTTCTCATTTTTGAACAGAGCAAAAGTTCAGGGCAGTTTGGAAGAGAATGTTTTGTTATCTGTCATGTTGTCTAACACTTGCCCTGCCATCAGAATCAGGTTTATTGTCACTGATATATATCGTGAAATTTGTTGTTTTGCAGCAGCAGCAGTACAGTGCGAGATGTAAAGACAAAAGTTACTTTGTTACAAAAATAAATAAATAGTGCAAAAGAGGAATAATGAGGTAGTGTTCATGGATCGTTCAGAAATCTGATGGCAGAGGGGAATAAGCTGTTCCTGAATCATTGAGTGAGGTTCCTGTACCTTCTCCCCGATGATAGTAACATGAAGAGGGCATGTCCTGAGTGGTGAGGGTCCTTAATGAAGGATACCACCTTCTTGAGGCACCGCCTCTTGAAGATGTCCTTGATGATGGGGAGGGTTGTGGCCGTGATGGAGCTGGCTGAGTCTACAACCCTCTGCAGCCTCTTTCGATCGTGTGCATTGGAGCCTCCACACCAGGCGGTGATGCAGCCAGTCAGAATGCTCTCCACTGTACACCTGTAGAAGTTTGCAAGAGCCTTTGGTGACATCCCAAATTGAGGAGATTTGTAGTAGATACTCCTAATGAAGTAGAGCCGCTGGCATGCCTTCTTTGTGATTGCATCAATGTGTTGGGCCCAGGATAGATCCTCTGAGATGTTGACGCCCAGGAACTTGAAGCTGCTCACCCTTTCCACCACTGACCCCTCGATGAGGACTGGTGTGTGTTCTCCCGACTTCCCCTTCCTGAAGTCCACAATCAATTCCTTGGTCTTGCTGACATTGAGTGCGAGGTTGTTGTTGTGACACCAACTCAACCAGCTGATCTATCTCACTCCTGTAAGCCTCCCCATCGCCATCTGAGATTCTGCCAACAACAGTGGTGTCATCGGCAAATTTATAGATGGTGTTTGAGCTGTGCCTAGCCACACAGTCATGAGTGTAGAGAGAGTCAAGCAGTGGGCTAAGCACGCATCCTTGAGGTGTGTCATGCACATTTATATGAAAGTAAATAAAAAAAAATGTTGATCCTGGAGACCTGAAATAAAAACAGAAAATGCTTGAAGCACTCAGCAGTTGGGCAGCATCTGTGAAGGGAGAACCGGTTAACGTTTCAGGTCTTCTCTGACCTTAAACATTGTTTCTCTCTCCATAGATGCTGCCTGACCTGTTCATTCCGTCTTCACTTTGTGTGTTGTGCTGAGTGGGACAGGCCAGCCACATCCCCAATTTTGTCTTCTCTCCTTGTCGCAGTTGTCGGCAGGACTCATTGAGATGGTCAACATCCAATCTCCCGTGGTTTACAGGGCCAGGTGGCTTTATGTTCCACAGCAGGACTAGCACAATGGAATCTGTTGTCCTTGTCGTCTCTGGCCCATACATGACTCCAATCCCTGTGATGTGGTTCACTAATAATTTCCTGCCAGTTCAGGGACAAGTAGGAATGGACAATAAATTTCTTTGAGGGCATAAATAACTCAGTCCCCTAGTTCCAAACTTCCTGACTCCCTGTCATTTCTCCTTAACATTTGTAAATTTCTTACCACCTTAAATTTTTCTTGTATATAACTGTTTCAAGGGTTGTGGGCTTCGCAGGCTGAGCCAGCATTTAAACACCCATCCCTAGTTGTCCCTGAGGTGGTGGTGAGCTGCCTTCTTGAACTGCTGCTGTCCTAGAGGTGTGGGCATGCTGTGAGGAAGAGAGTTCTAGATTTTGACCCAGCGACAGTGAAGGAACAGCAATTATATTTCCGTGTTCCAATGGTGTATGGCTTGGAGGGCCACCTCCAATCGGTAATGGTAGTGTTCCGATGCTTTTGCTGCCCTTGTTGTTCTAGCTGGTAGAGGTCATGGATTTAGAAAGTGCTGTCTCTGGAGTCTAAGTGAGTTGCTGCAGTGCATCTTGTAGATGGTACAAACCATTGCTGCTGTCTGTCAGTGGTGGAGTGAGTGAATGGTGCCTGTCAAGTGGGCTGCTATGTCCTGTGTGGGGTTGAGCTTTTTGAGTGTTGAAGCTGCGCTCATCCAGGCAAGTGGAAAATGTTCCCTCACACTCCTGACTTGAGCCTCGTAGATGGTGGACAGGCTTTGGGGAGTTAGGAGGTGAGTTACTTGCCACGGGACTGACCTCCTCTTGTCAACTGGCTACTGCGGTTCAGTTTCTTTTAACCCATGGAGTTTGGATTTTAGAGTGGTACAGCACAGAACCAGAACCTTCAGCCCATCGTGTTCACAGTGACCATCAAGGAACCACCTATACTCATCCCATCTACCAGAACTTGGTCTGTAGACTTCTATGTTCAAGTTTATTGTTGTCGGAGGCATACATACTTGGGTAAAAATGCCATGAAAATTAGCTTTTTGCAGCAGCAGCACAGTATATTACAAGATGAGGACAAACATAAACTGTCAGGAAGGTGACATCCATCATCAGGGACCCCCACCACCTGGGCCAGGCCCTCTTCTCGATGCTGCCATCAGGTAGGAGGTACAGGAGCCTGAAGACCCCACACCTCAAGGTTCAACAACAGCTTCTTCCCCACTGCCGTCAGGTTCTCGAACTGACCTGAAAAACCCAAACACTACCTTGGAGTATATATTTTTTTTCTCTCTCAATCTTGCACCAGTGTCGTTGTAGGATTCTCCAGGTACTCCTTAAATGCTGTGAGAGTCTCTTCAACCCCTAACCCCTCTGGTAAATCTGCACTGCATCCCCTCCCCAAGGTCAATGTCCTCTTCCTAAGATGTGCATAACCCAGCACTTCGACTTGCCTTGAGTCTGGTTTGGGAATGGAATGATAGCTTTATTGTAGAATATAATGGCCACAGAATTTCTTTTTTAAAAAAAAACTTCCCAAGCTTCTGGAAGCTCTCAGTGAAATAAGTTGATGCTTATAACAGTGCCTGAAGCAGTTGTCTGCATTGTCAGGTAATTGCAGGCAAACCAGTTCATGCAGGTAAATAACAGATCTGTTCCTTAAATGGCTGGAACAAAATTCAGGGCATGAACTCTTCTTGTTTAATTGTATGCACGTGGCCTTTGACTGTTGCCACACAGTTTACAGAATCATAAAGCAACGAAACAGGCCATTTGGCCCAACTCGTCTGTGTCTACCAGATTGAAACTCTCTCGTCCAATACCCTTGGTATCTTACTTACTGGTGCCGGACTGCAGAAAGTTTGGACCACAGAAATTGCCCCTGATCTCTGTATTAATTTGAAAACTAATAAAAAGATTGAAAAAGAAAGAAATTGCCCCTGATCATCCCCCTCTGGCCAGGAGAACTGTTCTATTTTAAGTATAGACACTCCGCAGGTTATGTAAGGCTCCGAGAACTGTCCGTAACCCAAAGTTCCCGTAAGACGGCTGAGATTGCAAAAGTTGTGCTGGTAGGTTAATTAGCTTGGTATAGAGCTTAGTTAATTTTACATGTTAAGTTAGATCTTAGTTAGGATTAGTTAATTTGTACAGGTCTGTACTGCAGATCCAAAACATGCTGAATCATGGGAGTTGCCAGATCAGAGAGTTTGGTATTGGTTTATTTTAGTCACATGTACTGAATTGCAGTGAAAAGCTTTTGTTTCTATGCCATCCCGACAAATCATTCCATGCATGCGTACATCGAGAGAGTATAAAGGAAAACAATGCAGAATATTGAGAGTAACAGAGAGTGCAGTGCAGGGAGACAAAGCAGATTAGGAGATCGTCTTTTTCTGTACAAGAGATCTGTTCAAGAGTCTGATAACAGCAGGGTAGAGGCTGTCCTTGAGCCTGGTGGTGCATGCTCTCAAGCTTTTATATCTTCTGCCTGACGGGAGAGGGGAGAAGAGAGAATGACTGGGGTAGGAGGGGTCCTTGATTATGTCGACTGCTTTCCTGAGGCAGCGGGAAATGTAGACGGAGTCCATGGAGGGGGGTCTGGTTCGCGCGATGGTCTGGGCTGAGTTCACAACTCTCTGCAATTTTTTGCGGTCCTGGGCAGAGCAGTTGCCAGATCAAACAGTGATGCATCCAGATAGGACGCTTTCTGTGGTGCATCTGTTTCAACTGGTAATCCCATCGTCCAGTATTTGGTCAATAACGTTCTGTGCCTAGGCGATTCAAGTGCTCAACTTTTTAAAGGCTGTCAGTGACCCAGCTTCAACCCGGCTCTAAGCTAGTGCATTCCAGGTACGAACCACCATTACCACCTCCTGGCCTCTCGCATCATTCCCCCACCCCCTCACCTACCTATATTTCCCCCGTCACCTGGATTCACCTATCACCTGCCAGCTCGTGCTCCTATCCCTCTCCCCTCCCACCCTTTTACTCTGGCTTCTGCCCTCTTCCTTTCCTGATGAAGGGTCTTGGCCTGAAACATCGACTGTCCATTTCCCTCCACAGATGCTGCCTGACTTGCTCAGTTCCTCCAGCATTTTTTGTGTGTTGCTCCAGATTTCCAGCGCTTGCAGTCTCTCTTGCGTTTCTGCTTGGCGTCATTGCACTAGAGTGCCAGCTAAATCTGTGATAGGTCTACTGCTTTCTGCCACTCCAAGCGGTTTTGTGCCTGCATTTGACAGTTCGAATTTGGTCTTTTACCTCGTCATCACTGGTGGCAGGAGAGGCTCAGGAGAATTGTCCAAGGTGAGGGGTTTCATAAGGCCCTTTCAAAGCAATGATATAGAGACGCTTGTGTTCCAAAACTGGAGCTGGATATCTTGATGCTGACAGAGAATTATCAGGAGATACAGGAGATGGGTACATGGATATGTAAGGCTTAGATATGTTCCATGGGACCAGCTTAGATGGGCATCTTGGTCAGCATGGACCAGTTGGGCCAAAGGGCCCGTTTCCATGCTGTATTGCTCAATGATTCTAAAGACCTCCTTCCTCGACTTTACCAGAGAGCGCGCACATGCGTGTGGACATGCATCGAGGGAATGACCACATTCACTGTGATGCCCTTCCAGTTGAACATCTTGCTTTCATATTGAGAATGTACTTGGGGACACAGGAGGTAGCTACTCTAGAAGTGCACAAGGGAAGCAATTCTGAGTCAGAGAGAGATACAGCACGGAAACCGGTTCTTCAACCCACTGAGTCCGCACCGACCATCACCCACCCACTTACACTAATCCTTCATTCATCTTATTTCTCATTCAATTCTACCACTCACCTACACACTAGGGGCAATTTACAGCAGCCCATTGGGATGCGGGAGGTAACTAGAGCATCCGGGGGGGGGGGGGGATCCCACGCGGTCACGGGGTGAACGCACAAACTCCATGCAGACAGCAGCCGAGGTCAGGATTGAACCCGGCTCTCTGGCGCTGCTTGGCAGCAGCTCTACTCATTGCACCACTGTGCCACCCATCTTCCAATATATCTTCCCTCTGAGTCAGGCTCAGAGGTACAGAGATCAGCCAAGCAACACGACACCCCCCCCCCCCCCCCCGAAAGGAAAACTTATCAATGCGGTCCTTCCTGTTTGCTCTCATGTCCTTTAAGCCTCAAATCAAACCCCTTCCAGCTGCTGAATCACAAAAGACCTATTCCTAATCAGTTCTACATACGACTGTAGTGGAAGGAACCTTCACATGGCACACAGAGCGCCCAAGGTCAGGATTGAACTTGGGTCACCAGAGCTGTGAGGCAGCAGCTCTACCTGCCCAGTGAGGGTGTGGGAGAAGTGGGGCTCCAAGTCTTCCACAATATGCGTATTCCTAGCGACACAAGGTGATAAAACCTCAACAAAACAAAAAATCACTGATCAGGAACTGGCTAAAGTTTTGTGCTCTGTTCTAAGTGTCGCAATTAGAAAAGATGTCAAGCTCTTGGAGAGGTTTACAGATTTAGTAAAATGTGCAGGGATAAAGGGCTTTGAATGGGTGGAGAGACCAGCAGCTGGGGTTATTCTCCTTTGGGAGCTAAGATGTTTATTCATGAAATCATGAATGCTCAATCATGAAATTTTGGTAAGAGTGTATCGGGGGAAATTGTTTCCACTGGCACATGTTTAGGGTAACCAGTTAAGGATAAGATGTTTTCGGTCATTAGTCTAGCTGGAGTGGGAAACAGGAGGAGGTTAAAAAAAAATAACAGGAGGAAATCTCCCCCTCAGAAAGACTGAGAAATGTATTTGTGTGATAGCTCCCCCGGTGTGGCACACAGGGCAGAGGCTGCACGTTTCAAACAACAGTCAATGTCAAGTTTACTGGTCTTTGTTCAGTGGGAATTGGGAACAATGTCTGTGGGTTATTGGTATTGGTTTATTATTATCACTTGTACCGAGGTACAGGGAAAAACTTATCTTGCATACTGATTGTACAGGTCAATTCATTACACAGTGCAGTTACATTGAGTTAGTACAGAGTGCATTGAAGCCAGGGCTCTGTATGCTGCCTGTTGCGGGGTGATTCATAGCTGGAGCTGCATGTGTGCTAGACGTGCACCAAGGAGAGGATGAACTCCATTGCGATGTTCTTTCAACAAAAAAGGATTCCTGATGGCAAGTGTGGAGGCACAGGCAAACCAACAGTTATTGGGTACAGCAGGGGAAGTAATGCCAATGACTTGAAGGGGAATAAAGAAGTCTGAAATCTCCATTTTCCTACAAAATTTACCCCCCCCCCCCACCCAAATAAAAGCAGAGTGGTGCAGAACTACAACCAAGACTCCATCCCGACCTCTGGTATTGTCTGCATGGAGTTTGCACCTTCTGTTACCCCCTACCTGATGGTAACTGCGAGGAGATGGCGTGGCCCAAGTCGTGGATCTTTGATGACAGATGTTTGCTTCTTGAGGCAGCGCCTCATGTAGATGCTCTCAGTGGTGGGGACGAACTGTATTGGGCTGAGTTCACGACTCTGCAGCTTCTTGTGTTCCTGTGCAATCGAATTGCTCTAAGTTAAAAGGGATGTGGAGAGTCTGTCAAGACAGATCAATGGATTGAAGTAAGATTTGAAAATGCTGGAAAGACTCAGCAGGTCAGGCAGCATCTGTGGAGTGAGAAAACTGGATTTTCGGGTTGATCATTTTTCATTAGAACCAGGCAAGGTTAGAAATCAGGTGTGAAAAGTTGCAGAGAAAGTGGATAAGAGGAAATCGGTGGTAGAACAGAGATCGAGGCTGGGCTGATGCAAGAGGTAGGTATTGCCTTCAGCGGGAGGTGGTGAAAGCTTGTAAATCACTGGCTAAGTGATTAATAAACCTTCACTAACCCCTCTCAGCCGGCACCATTGCAAGTTGCATCACTCAGTCTTTGTGCCTCCTAGAATCTGTTGTAAGCCCAATCATTTGTCTGGCGCAGAAATGTTGTCGAGTTGGTAAATTATTATACTGCTGGGAGAATGGAACACGCAATGAGCTTGGTGAAACACTGGCACACACTGTACTCAACAGGTTTTAGCACTTCTCACTGAGGTGTGCCTCTATCTGTGTCAGACCCATTCACTTTTTAAACAGTTGTGTCATTTTTGAGTTTTGATTATTTTGTGGGATGTGTTGGCACAGGTTTTTAATTGTACTACTCTAGATGTGTCAAGTTATGATGCGTTAATATGTCTGAGTCAACATGTTGAGTATTTCCATCCCGGGTCAGTTGGTTGAATAGAACCCAGAATGACAGGTCATCACCAGCAATGTGCTCTGATGGAAATAAAATATTATACTGAGGCCCCACCCATTCTTCTGTATGAAAGGTAATGTCAAAGTTATTTGAAAAAGGGGAGAAATTCTCCTCGTTGACATGGATCAGAGTTAATCCCTCAACCGAAAGTTATGGTTCATTATTATTGATTCATACAGTAAAGGAACAGGCTCTTCAGCATATTTTGCCCATGCTAAACATCCAACTTAAAGGCCTGGATAGAGTGGAGGTGGAGAGGATGTTTCCATCAGTGGGAGAGTCTAGGATCTGAGGCTGCGCCCTCAGAATAAAGGGACGTCCCTTTAGAACTGAGATGAGGAATTTCTTCAGCCAGAGGATGGTGAATCTGTGGAATTCGTTGCCACAGAGGGCTGTGGAGGCCAAGTCATTGGGTGTATTTAAGGCAGAGGCTGATAGGTTCTTGACTGGTAAGGGAGTTATGGGGAGAAGGCAGGAGAATGGGGTTGAGGAAAAAAAATCAGTCTGGTTTGAATGGTCAAGCAGACTTGACGGGCTGAATGGCCTAATTCTGCCCCTTTACCTGATAATCTTATGATCTATGACGCCACTCTTATGACAAGTGGCTTATGAAACCAGCCTCCCCTCCTTGGACTCTTTGTCTTTACCTCTCGTTGTCTTGGTGAAGCAGCCGGCATAATCAAAGACCCCACCCACCCGGGTCATTCTCTCTTCTCTCCTCTTCCATTGGGTAGAAGATACAGGAGCCTGAGGCACCTACCACCAGACTTAAGGACAGTTTCTACACCACTGTGATAAGACTATTGAACGTTCCCTTATGTGATGAGATGGACTCTGACCTCACGATCTACCTTGTTGTGACCTTGCACCTTATTGCACTGCACTTTCTCTGTAGCTGTGACACTTTACTCTGTACTGTTATTGTTTTACCTGTACTACCTCAATGCACTCTGTACTAACTCAATGTAACTGCACTGTGTAATGAACTGACCTGTACGATCGGTTTGTAAGACAAGCTTTTCACTGTACCTCGGTACAAGTGACAATAATAAACCAATACCAATTCCAAAGATTCACCATCCTCTAGGTGAATTTTTTTTCCTTTTCTCTCTCTGCCCTTATTTTGAGACTGTAGAGTTGTTGGCTGAGCTTTAGTGAGTCACCGTCTTGCATCCAAGTGTGTTGCAGGGTTCAATTCCCACAAAAACCAGGCTGAAGCCCCAATGCAGTGTTGGCAGAGTGCTGCACTACTAGTGACACTGCCTTTCACAGGAGAAGTTAAACGGAACTCTGTCCCCTTCCAAGGGTTGATGTAAAGGATCCCAATGTCCATACTGAGGGCAGGGCTAGCCTCAATTTCTTGTCCAGTAACTAATCCCTCAAACTGCATCCCTAAATGGAAGTGTTATCTGATGATCATCAGACTGCTGTCTGGGGATCATGATGTAAATTAATTAGCTGCAGAACCTTCTTACATTCCAACAGTGATTACACATAAGAAGTTATTTCGGTGACTAAAGTTCTGTGGGATGCTTTGGAGTGAAAAACTTTGTGGAAAGGCAAGTATCAGCTTGCCTTCTGTTGAGGTGACTGCTATTTGCATCAAGTACTGTCGGTTCTGATCATTCATTGGGAAAAGATTCTCTGAAATTCACAGCAATGACCCACCCCGCTCCCACCTAGATTTGGTCTCCCTGTTTCAATTTGTACTTCTCCATGCCTCCCCTAGCAAGGAAGAGGGACAGAACTAAAGTCAGATGCATGGAAATAGTTGGTCTACTATTTCCTCAGGGTCCACCATTTCCTCTACTTCCTCAGGAGGCTCAGGAAATTCAACATCTCTCCATTGACCCTGGTTGGTATGGCAACTGCTCTGCTCAAGACCACCAAAACACTGCAGAGAGTTGTGGACTCAGCTCAGCACATCAAAGAAACCAGCCTCCGCTCCATGGACTACAGTAAAGCAGCCAGCATAATCAAAGACCCCACCCACCCCGGTCATTCTCTCTTCTCCCCCTCCCATAGGGCAGAAGATACAAAAGCCTGAAAGCACGTACCACCAGGCTCAAGGGCAGCTTCTATCCCGCTGTTACAAGACTCTTGAACGGACCTCTTGTATTATAAGATGGACTCTTGACCTCACAATCTACCTCGTAATGGCACTTGCACCTTATTGTCTGCCTGCACTGCACTTTCTCTGTATTCTGCAATCTGTTATTGTTTTCCCTTCTCCTACCTCGATGTACTGATGTGATGAAATGATCTGTATGGACGGCATGCAAAACAGAGTTTATCACTGTACCTCGGTACATGTGACAATAATAAACCAATTACCGATTACCAGCTAGAATAGCTGCTTCCTCACAGCTCAAAAGACCCAGGTTGTATCCTGATCTCCAGTGCTGTGTGGAGTTTGCACGTTCTCCCTGTGGCCATGTGGGTTTCCCCCATGAGTGCTCTGGTTTCCTCCGATGTCCCAAAGGCGTGGGGATTGGTGGGTTAATCAGCCATAGTTGTAAAGTCATAGAGTCATACAGCACATGAACAGATCCTTCAGCCAAACTCGTCCATGCCAACTTAGATGCCTACCTGAGCTAGTCCCATTTGCCTGCGTTTGGCCCATATCCCTCTAAACCTTTCCTATCCATGCACCTGCCCAAATGCCTTTTAAATGTTGTAATTGTACGCGCCTCTACCACTTCCTCTGGCAGCTCGTCCACTACCCACTGTGTGGGAAAAGTTGCCCCTTGGGTCTCTCAAGTCTTTCCCCTCTCACCTTAAATCTATGTCCTCTAGTTTTAGCCTCCCCCACCCTGGGGGAAAAGACTGTGATTATCCACCTTATCGATGCCCCTTGTGATTTTATAAACCTCTATAAGGTCACCCCTCAGCCTCCTTCGCTCCAGGGAAAACAGTCCCAGCCTGTCCGGTCTCTCCTAACTGAAACTCTCAAGCTCCAGTCTCGGCAACATCCTCGTGAATCTTTTCTGTACCCTTTCCAGCTTAATGACATCCTTCCTGTAGCTGGGTGACCAGAACTGCACACAGTACTCCAAATGTGGTCTACCCAATAGTTGTAAGATGATGTCCCAACCCTTGCACTCTAGGGCCACTGTACGTTGTCACCAGTGTATTAGTGAGTGGTAGGACCTGGGGGAAAGTTGATGGGAACACAGAGAGAATCAAGTAGGATGAGTGTAATTGTGTGGTGATGCTCAGTGCTGGCTGTGAGGCCTGTTTCCTTGCTGTATGACTTTAAACCACTGACCAAATTGAATGGTGCAATAGCCAGGGGGACTGAATGGCCTCATTTGCCTTCCTAGAAACTCCGGGCACTTGAAAGAACCAGCCGTAGATCCTCTGCCTGGTCCAGATGAAGGGTCTCGGCCCAAAACGTCAACTGTTCATTTCCTCCCACAGATAGGTTGAGTGAGCTAGGGCTTTTCTCTTTGGAGAGGAGGAGGATGAGAGGTGACTTGATAGAGGTGCACAAGATGATAAGAGGCCTCGATGGAGTGGACACTCAGAGACTTTATCCCAGGGTGACAATGGCTAACATGAGGAGGGGGCATAATTTTAAGGTGATTGGAGGAAGGTATAAGGGGGAATGTCAGAGGTAAGTTTTTTTTTACACAGAGTGGTGGGTGTGTGGAACGCACTGCCAGCAGAGGTTGTGGGGGTAGATACATTAGGGACATTGAAGAGATTCTTAGATAGCCCTCCATTTTTCTATCATTCATGTGCCTATGTGGGAGGAAAGGGTTAGATAGATCTTAGAGTAGGATAAAATGCCAGCACAACATCGTGGGCCGAAGGGCCTGTACTGTGCTGTAGTGTTCTAGATTCTAGATGCTCATTGACCCACTGAGTTCCTCCAGTGGGTTGCATGTTGCTCCAGATTCCAGCATCTGCAGTCTCTTGTGGCTCCTCTGCCTGGTGGTTGGCTTCATTGTTGGGAAAACATTCCCAAATCTGTACCAGATCTGGGAACAGTGCTCTGAGTGGGGTGTGGACCATAAGCATTTTGAATCTGTGGACGTGAGACCACAGATCACAGACCACAGAAGCAAAAATATACAGGTTGTTCCTGGTAATGAACAAGGGCTCCACTTGTACTGGCGATTTTGTCCCTGAGTTGGAAAACACACAAAATCACTCTATGGTAACTATACCTCCACAGTATTAGAATTGGTTTATTATTGTCACATGTGAAAAACTTGTCTTGCATACTGTTCGTACCGGTCAATTCATTACACAGTGCATTGAGGCAGTACAAGGTAAAACAATAACAGAATGCAGAATAAAGTGTAACAGCTGCAGAGAAAGTGCAGGAAGACAATAAAGTGCAAGGTCAAAACGAGGTAGATTGTGAGGTCAACAGTCCATCTTATCGTACTCAGGAACCATTCAATGGCCTTATAACAGTGGGATAGAAGCTGTCCTTGAGCCTCGTGGTACGTGCTTTCACGATTTTGTATCTTCTGCCTGATGGCAGAGGGGAGAAGAGAGAATGTCTGGGGTGGGCGGGGTCTTTGATTATGCTGGCTGCTTTACCGAGACAGCGAGAAGTATAGACAGAGTATTGTAATGAATGGCATTGAAGGCACATAAGACCAATAAGAAAGAACAATTACTAAAAGTGGAGAGGGAGAGAGGAAACTTGTTCTGTTGTTTGTTGGAACAAACCTATTTTCATATGTTGGACCTTTGAATTTCAAGTCAAGTTGAGTTTATTGTCACATGCACCCATATGTGAATGCACAGGTGCAATGAAAAACTTACTTGCAGCAGAACTGCAGGCACATAGCATTAGAGACACAACATTCACAAGAAAAATATAAACATGAATTACACAAAATTATACAAGAAAGAACACAATTAGAACAAAAAAAACAATTAGAATATTTAATATCATGAGAGCTTGTTCATATGTACGGAGTGTCCGTAACCTGGGGGCATTCTGTGCCTCAAGGTACATCAGAGGTGGAACTAAACTTGCAAGACAACATGATTGCTAAGTGAAATCACGTTGCTCTCTGCCTGAGTTCCCACGTGCTACAGAATTCAATCTAAGCATATTATTTTGCCTGATGTTTTGGCTCCGTGCTGACATCTGCAGTTATTCTAATTGGACAATGAGGCGAGCCTTGTGCCCCATAATTCTGACCCACCACACCACCCCCCACCCCACCCTTGTGAGTAGAGACGCTCAGCACATGAGGGATCCTAGCCAAGGATATCATGGAGTACAAAATCTGAGAATGTTGAAGGCAAGGAGCTGTCAACCTGGAAAGAACGTTGATTATGGCCAGGAGTTGTGGCACTTGTTCTTGCGTGAACCTGATGGTTGTGGGTTCAAACCCTACTTAGAGATGAGTGCAAAATTCAGACTAATGCCCTTGCCTCCAATTTGTCTAACCTTTTGGAAATTTGCTGCTTCAGGTGGTGCCAGAAGTTCAGTGGGCATTTCTTCAAAGAAGAGCAGGGAGTTCAGCCTAAACTCCTGGCCCAATGTTTATCCCCCAGTCATCAAGGTAGTGTAGTGGTTAGCGTAATGCTATTACAGTGTCACCAACCCAGGTTCAATTCCGGCCACTCTCTGTAAGGAGTTTTGTATGTTCTCCCCGTGTCTGCGTGGGTTTCCTCCGGGTGCTCTGGTTTCCTCTCACATTCCAAAGACGTATGGGTTAGGAAGTTGTGGGCATGCTATGTTGGCGCCGGAAGAGTGGCGACACTTGCGGGCTGCCCCCAGCACGTTCTCAGTAACGCAAAAACACGCATTTCACTGTGTGTTTCGATGTACATGTGACTGATAAATAGCTAAAAAAAAATAAATATGTACAATTAAATCATTTGATTGTCGTTGCATTGCTGTTTATGAGACAGAAAACACTCAGCGGGTCAGGCAGCATCTGTGGAGGGAGAAATGGTTAACATTTTGGGTTGAAGACCTTCATCAAAACTTGTATTAAGTTGCAAAGCAGGTTGTCGGAGGAATGGATAAAACAAAGGGAATATCTCTGAAAGGGTGAGGCTGGAGTTGCCGTGGTAACAACCTGTTGAATTATATAATTGATATGGAAATAGTGCAAAATCCTGAGGATGTAAAGAAAGCAGCCTTTGAAAGGCACAGCTGGTGAGGCTGTGTTTGTGGGTGTGGTTGTGTGTTGGTAAATTTGCTGAGTTTGCAGGAGAGGAAGCAATTGCTTCGTAATAACTAAACTTGGAATTAAAAAGATCACTCTCAGTAATGGCAACTATAAAACCTACCAGCTTGTCGACAAAACTGATCTGTTTCACTGATTCCTTCAATGGAAATATTCCACCCTTGGTTCTTATCCTTAAGGGGACATAGTTATAAGATATGCTGCATCATTTAAAACTGACCTGCGTAGGAATTTCCTCTCTCTGAGGGCAGTGAATCTCTGGAATTCTCTGCCCTTGAGGGTGGTGGAGGCCGGATCATTAGAAATTTCTAACGTAGAACCATAGAACCATAGAAAACTACAGCACAGAGAACAGGCCATTTGGCCCTTCTAGTCTGTGCCAAAACATTATTCTGCTAGTCCCATTTACCTGCCCCCAGCCCATACCCCTCCAGACCTCTCTCATCCATGTATCTATCCAATTTACTCTTAAAAGTTAAGAGCGAGCCCGCATTTACCACATCAGATGGCAGCCCATTCCACACTCCCACCACTCTTTGAGTGAAGAAGTTCCCTCTAATGTTCCCCCTAAACCTTTCCCCTTTCACCCTAAAGCCATGTCCTCTCGTACTTATCTCTCCTAATCTAGGTGGAAAGAGCCTACTCGCATTAACTCTGTCTATGCCCCTCATCATTTTGTAAACCTCTATCATATCTCCGCTCATTCTTTTCCGCTCCAAGGAACAAAGTCGTAACATGCTCAATCTTTCCCTGTAACTCAACTCCTGAAGACCCGGAGATGGGTAAACTCTTTACTAACTCAATGTAACTGCACTGTGTAATGAATTGACCTGTATGATCGGTATGCAAGACAAGTTTTTCACTGTACATCGGTACGAGTGACAATAATAAACCAATACCAATTTAAAAGATTAGCAAACAGGGGTTGTGGGGTACTGGCACAGAAGAGGAGTTGAGGCCAGCGCAGATCAGCTATGATCATATTGATTGGTTGGGCAGGCTTGAGGAGGGGGAGTCCTGTGTTCTTGTGCTTGGTATCGGATCAGACGCAATGATGTGGCTTGCCCTCTGAAATGGCCCAGCCAGTCAAACAGCTTTGGGGCCAACTGGGTGGCCTGACCACCTCCTGTGGAGTAGTGTAATTGTTCATGTTCCAGGTTGTGGCATCTGCCCAACCTGCTTGGTGAGGCAGCCTTCTCACACAATGTGCCCGGCCCTCTCCTCCCTGCAGGAGGACGTCGCAGGTCAGGATCCTTGGATGTGCTGTAGCTCTTTCCCATCATCGGATTAGCACACCTTCACAGAGTTCCAGGGAAGATTGAGTCGTCCAACATGGAAATAGGACACCCCACCCACCCCAAAGACCATCAACCAGCCATCCTACATCCTACATGCACTAATCCTACATTGACCCACATTCCCTCCATTCTCCCCACATTCCCATCAATTCCCTCCATTTTCTACTGCTTACCTACACACTGGGGGCAGTTTACAGTGGACAATTAACCCACCAACCTGCACATCATAGAGTTATACTGTCGTTGCCGATTAACTGGGCTCTGACAATTTGCACTCGTTTCTGAATCACACTTTATTTACTTATGCACAAGGAGACCAGTCCGGCCTCTGTCACCGAACTATTCTGAAGTTTCATCAAAGAGTGATCTTTTTTAAATAGATATTGACCAATTAAAATCTTTGGGCACCTCAGAATCTCTCATTTGCATACACAAAATAACGATCAGGTTTCGTTAGTATGGGTGTTAATGACCAATAGAAACGACATGTTAATGGACAATAATACCTTCAAGTTAGTAAAGTGATTGTCCAATAGTTAGTGTGTGCCTTGCTATCCTTTGTTTGTATCCTTGTCTTGGTGTGCCTGGTGACCTCAGCTCCTATGCTTTCCAAAGAGGAGGTATGCTCTCAAGGACGGGTGACTGCAGACTGTCTGCAAACCATCTCTGCCTGTACACCATCTTAACCCTTGCCTCGCCACGGTGTCCACAATACAGCATGGAAACCCCAACTCATCCATTGCCAACCAAGATACCCATCTAAGCTAGTCCCATTTGCCCATCTTTGGCCCATTTCCCTCTAAACCTTTTATTTCAATTACCTTTCCAAATGTCTTTTAAATGTTGTTATTGTACTTGCCTCAACCACTTCCTCTGGCAGCTCATTCCATATACCATTTGAGGAAGTAGCCCCTCAAGTTCCTCGATTTTGGGATGTGGGAGGAACCCATCTGGTCATGGAGAACGTGCAAACTCCACACAGCTAGACTTAAGGTTGAACTCAGACTGTTTAGATGCTACTCAACAAAACATGTATTGGGTCAATAACCAGATCTGAGTAGCTGAAACTGGTGAGAAATTGAGAGAGTGCTTTTAATTATTATTGGGTATAGAGTATTGGATGTACGGTTATCATCTTCTAAAATTCTCTAGGTTCTGGAATTGTTTCTGTGGATTGAAGGGTAGCAAATGTGACCCCCCCCCCCCCCATTTAAAACAGGAAGGAGAACATGACCTGTTAGCATAGCGTTAGTAGTGGGGAAAATACTGAAATCTGGAATGAAGGATGTAAGGATGGACGGAGTAGATGTGGCTAAGTTGTTTCCCTTGGTGGGTGAGTCCAGGACTAGAGGGCACAGTCTTAGAATTAGAGGGTACGCACTTAGAACAGAAATGAGAAGAAATTTCTTTAGCCAGAGGGTGGTGGATTTATGGAATTCGTTGCCACGTACAGCTGTGGAGGCCTGATCATTGGGGGTGTTTAAGGAGGAGATTGATAGGTATCTAATTAGTCAGGGTATCAAGGGATATGGGGAAAGGGCTGGGAATTGGGGCTGGATGGGAATAGTTTAACTCATGGAGAGGTAGTGGAGTAGACTTGATGGGCCGAATAGCCTACTTCTGCTGCTTTGTCTTGTGATAACAGAGGACTTTGAAACAAACAATAGGACTGATAACATGGACTTGTGGATAGGGAAATTGTTTGACTAATCTACTGGGATTCTTTGACACTGTGACTGGTGGAACAGATACAGGGGAACCAGTGGATGTGGTATATCTGGATTTTCAAAAAGCTTTCCATAAGACCCCAATGCAGACTGTTGGCCAATAACATTGGTGGTGATAAACTGACGTGGATTGAGAACTGATTATTGGTGAGAAAGCAAAGAGCGGCAATTGTTCCCACGCTGTGACCTGAGGGGTGCAACGATCGGTGTTTGGGTCCCAGTTATTCACAGTCCACGTTAACGATTTGGCTTAAGGGGACCACGTATCATGTTTCCATATTGGCTGATGATACAAAACTAGTCAGGGTTGTGAACAACACACAACCTGCTGGAGGAACTCAGTGGTCGAGCAGCATCTGTGAGAGGAAAGGAATTGCGGACGTTTCGGGTCAAAACCCTGCATCAAGTTTCAACCCAGTTCCTTTCCCTCCTCAGACGCTGCTCGACCTGCTGAGTTCCTCCAGCAGATTGTTTGTTGCTCCAGATTCCAGCCTCTTGTGTCTCTCTGGTTGGGACTGTGACTGAGTAGGGAGGATGTAATTGATTTATTATTGTCACATGTACTGAGATACAGTGGAAAAACTTAGTTTTGCATGTCATCCGCACGGATCGTTCCAAAACATCAGTACATCAAGGTAGTATAAAGGGAAGAGCAATAACAATGCAGAATATAGTGTTACAGTTACAGAGAAAGTGCAGAGCAGGCAGACAATAAGGTGCAAGGGCCATGATGAGGTACACTGTGAGGTCAAGAGTCCATCTTATCGTACATGAGGTCCGTTCAAGAATCTGATAACAGCGGGATAGAAGCTGTCCTTGTGCCTGGTGTTGTGTCAAGGGGATATAGATGATCTGAGTGAGTGGGCAGAATATGGCAATATAAAGTGGAAAATGTGAAGTTATCCATTTTGTACAAAACAAAAAAAAGTGGAGAATTTTTTAAACTGGTGAGGGATTGGATAATGTTGATGTCCAAATGTACTCGAGCCGCTGAAAGGCAATTTGTAAGTGCAGTGAGAAGTTACAAAGGTAAATGGTATGTTGACTATTGCTATCTTATGTCAGGATGTGGATGTCACTGGTAAGGCCAGCATTCAAGTCCACGAAACCATGAACACTACCTCGTTAATCTTTTTTTTTACAGTATTTATTTATTTTGTGATCTACGGTAAATTTTGTCTTTGCACTGTACTGCTGCTGCAAAACAACAAATTTCACATAATATATTCTGATTATTGCCCATCCCTAACTACACCTTGAGAAGTTGGGGGTGAGCAGCCTTCTTGAACTGCTACACTCCTTCTGATAAAGATGCTGTCACAGTACTGTTTGGGAGGGAGATCCAGGATTTAGACCCAGTGATGTAGGAGGAACAGGCTCCCCATAAGTTAGGAGGTGTGAGACTGCCTTTATGGAGGTCACAGCTTTGCAACGTGCTGTTGAAGTAGTCAAGTTCAAGTCAAGTGAAGTAGGCACGGTAGTGTAGCAGTTAGCGTAACACTATTACAGCACCAGCGACCCAGGTTCAATTCCGGATGCTGTCTGTAAGGAGTTTGTATGTTCTCCCCGTGTCTGCGTGGGTTTCCTCCGGGTGCTCCGGTTTCCTCCCACATTCCAAAGACGTACAGGTTAGGAAGTTGTGGGCGTGCTCCGTTGGCGCTGAAAGCGTGGCGACACTTGCGGGCTGCCCCCAGAACACTCTACGCAAAAGATGCATTTCCACTGTGTGTTTCGATGTACATGTGACTAATAAAGATACCAAATCAAGGTGAATTACAGCAATGAACCCTTGAAGTATTAGACTCTGGGTGGGGATAAGGGGCATGATATTATTGGAGGGAGGGTGGTGGGTGTGCACATCCCTGTAGTCCGTGGTGATATTGAGCCTTTTGACAGAGTTGCATCTGCCCCCATCCTGCCAAGTGGAGAGCTTTGCCCTAACAGTACAAGGGTTGTTACTTGAGACTTGAGATACTGGTTGCATAAACTGCTTTGTGAAAATATCTCTGTCAGCTGCATGAATCAGGAAATCTGGGTGTTGATCAGCCTGGGTCTTTGCCTCTCCGAATGCCTAGGAGGTTCTATTTCAGGGATTGTTGGGCTTTACAGTGGGCTCTTTGTCTCTCCTTTCCTTGGATGTAACAGAGAGAAGGGAGATCAAAAGGTGTCAAGGACACTGAGTTGGCTCCAAGACTGGAGTCAGTTATGGCTTTGTTTTAAGAGTTACCCACAAATGGTAAGCTGTTTTGTAGGGGAATATTGATCATTGAAAATAAATTCTGAGACAACCTGGGGTTAGATGCTATACTCGGCAGTTCAGGCAGCCTGTGTGGAAAGAGAAACGGTTTCAGATCTGGGACCCTTTGTCAGACCCTTCGCTGAGTTCAGATATAGGGTCCTGTAACTGGAACCTTAACCGGTAACTGCTCTGTCCGAGACCGCAAGAAATTGCAGAGCATTTGCCAGTTAAGGTTTCAGTTGGAACAATCATTGCAGCATAGGAAAAGGAGGGGTGATCTTAGACGTGTATAAAATTAGAGGCATAAATAGGGTGAATGTGCACAGTCTTTTACCCAGGGCTGGGGAATCAGGACCTAGAGGGCACAGGTTTAAGGTGAGAGGGGAGAGATTTAATAAAAACCTAAAGGGTAACTTTTTCACCTAGAGAGTGGTCAGTATGTGGAACGAGCTGCCAGAGGAAGTGGTTGAGGCAGGTACATTAACAACATTTGAAAGGTACTTAGACAGGGATAGAAAGGGTTGAGTGGGATGTGGGCCAAACCTGGGCATGTGGGACTAGCTCAGTTGGGAATCTTAGTCAGCATGGACCAGTTGGGCCGAAGGGCCTGTTTATGTGACTCGGTGACTGAAAGATGAACTCTTGATCTCCCAATCTACCTAATTGTGGCCCTCGCACCTTATTTGTTCTCCTGCACTGCACTTGCTCTGTAACTGTAACACTATATTCTGCATTTGGTTTTCTTTTTACTACCTCTATGTAATGTATGGAATGATCAAAACAGAAGCTTTTCACTGTCTCGGTAAATGTGACAATAATAAGTGAATTACCAATAACTGCTGCTCTCTCCACAGACGCTGCCTGACCTGCTGAGTGTTTCCAGCAATTTCCTGTTTCTATTTCAGTTTTCCAACATCTGCATTTTTTTTTTGATTTTCATTAGGTAACACCCTGTACATTGTTGCAAACCTTTTATAGAAAAGGTGATGTATCCAAAAATGCCTTAAAGGTTGTGCAATTGAGCACAGGGAGAGAGTAGTAATGGGCATGAGTTTAACTATTGGCAATGTGTCAGTTTCGCCTCAAACTATATAAACCTCCATTGCGAAAGACTAGAAGCCCACACCTTTGGATTCCATTTTTCATTTTAGTTTCCATGTTGAAACAAGTATTTGATCTTTTGCATTTCTATTCAGTAGAGGTAGGTTGAGTCTATTGAGAGGATAAGTGGATTTGATTTATTGGAATGTTAAGTAATGGAAGGGTGTGTTAGTGTTTAATATGCTTTGGATTTTTTTCTTAGAAAGAGAAGCACTCCTGAAGATTTAATTGGGGAATCTTTTCTAATATTCCCCCCAGTAAAACTCTGTGCAGGCAATTAATATTAACAGAGTAAAATTTATATTTTCATTTATTTTGCTTTAATGACTTCCCTCCCATAAAGCAGTGGAAAAGGTCTGAAAGTGTAAAAGAGCAGTCAGAAGTTGTATAGTGTAGCGGTTAGCGTAACGCTATTACAGCGCCAGCGACCCCGGTTCAATTCCGGCCGCTGTCTGTAAGGAGTTTGTACGTTCTCCCCGTGTCTGCGTGGGTTTCCTCCGGGTGCTCCGGTTTCCTCCCACATTCCAAAGACATACGGGTTGGGAAGCTGTGGGCATGCTATGTTGGCACCAGAAGCGTGGCGACACTTGCGGGCTGCTCCCAGAACACTCTACGCAAAAAGCTGCATTTCACTGTGTGTTTCGATGTACATGTGACTAATAAAGGTATCTTATCTTAAAAGAATTTTGAGCTGTTTGTGATTCCAGAAATGATGAGTTGGTATGACAGTGTTGCTGCCCCTCAAGTCCTGCAACCCAGGTTCGATCTTGCTCTCGGGTGCTGTCCATGTGGAGTTTGCAAGTTCTCCTTGTGACCCTCCAGTTTCCTCCCACATCCCAAACATGTTTTGGCAGATGGATTGGCCACTGTAAGTTCCCCCTTAGTGCAAATAACTGGCAAAAGAGCCAAGGGGGAGTAAATGAGTTATAGGGGGACAGGAATGGGATTGAGATTGATGGGATTGCTCCTCTGAGAGCTAGCATGAGCCCGATGGGCTCAATGGCCTCCTGTGCTTTAATAGGCAGGAAGGAAAGGGAATGAAGGTTTACTTGAAGAAACAGCAAGCCTGAACTAGTGTGTTGTTATAAGTGATCTGGTCACACCTAGTGCAATATAAAGGGAGAAAGCCGACACCTCTCTAAAATGGAGTTTATTTTTGTAATCAACAATGTCCAATTTTGTTAAACTAAACTAAAAATAAAAGAATCAGAATTTAGCTTATTATCACTGACTTAGATGACGTGAAATTTGTTGTTTTGCAGCAGCAGTATATAAAAATTGCTATAAATTACAAAATTAAATAGTGCCAAAAAAAGGATGACAAGGTAGAAGAGGGCATGTCCCGGATGGTGAGGGTCCTTACCAGTAAAGTTCATGCTCCAGTTATTGGGGTTTTAGTGAATATGAAGGCATTACTGTGTCATGTGAAGGTTTCTCCTACCAGGATCGGACGTGGGAGTGATTAGGAATGGGTCTTTTGTGATTCCAGGGGATGGAAGGGGTTTGATCTATTGAGACTGGAAGGACACAGTTGACCAAGATTTGTCCCAAGGAGAACTTGCAAACTCCACATAGATAACGCCCAAGAGCAGGATCGAACCTGGGTTGCCGGATTTGAGGGGCAGTGACACTGTCATTCGACCTCATCATTTCTGGAATCACAAACAGCTTAAAATTCTTTTACCCCATTTCTGACGGCGGCAAATCTGAATGGCCTTGGAAGACCTTAGAGGGAGGGTGGATGGGAGGGACTGCATTGACCAAATTCCCTTTGTGGGAGGGTGTGGTGTTGCTTGGCTGATCTCTGCACCTCTGAGCCTGACTCAGGCAAAAGACGTTGGATGTATTGGAAGATGGGTGCCGCAGCGAGTAGAGCTGCTGACAGGCAGCGCCAGAGACCCAGGTTCAATCCTGACCTCGGCTGCTGTCTGCGTGGAGTTTGCACGTCCTCCCCGTGACCACATGGGTTTTCTGGTTTCCTCTCACGTCTCAAAGACGTGCGGATTGGCCTCTGTAAATAACCCCGAGTGTGTAAGTGAGTGGTAGAATCTGGGGGGGGGGGGAAGGGGGGGAGCTGATGAGAATGTGCGGAGAGTAAAAAATAGGATCAATCTAGGATTGGTGTAAGTGGGTGGTTGATGGTCGGTATGGACTCTGGGCTGAAGGGCCTGTTTCCATGCTGTATCTCTCTATGACTCGGATTTGCTTCTCTTGTACAGTTCTAGAGAAGCCACCTCCTGTGGCTCCAAGTGCCATTCTCAATATGAAAGCAAGATGTTCAACTGGAAGGGCATCACAGTGAATGTGGTCATTTCCTCGTTGCATGTCCACATGCGCGTGTGTGCTCTCTGGTAAAGTTGAGGATGGAGGTCTTTAGAATCATTGAGCAATACAGCATGGAAACAGGCCCTTCAGCCCAACCAGTCCATGCTGACCAAGATGCCCATCTAAGCTGGTCCCATGTACCTACGTTTGGACCATTATCTCTCTAAACCTTTCCTATCCAGGTAGTGTAGTGGTTAGCGTAAGGCTTTACAGCGCCAGCGATCTGGGTTCAAATCCGGCCGCTGTCTGTAAGGAGTTTGTACGTTCTCCCCGTGTCTGCATGGGTTTCCTCCCGGTGCTCAGGTTTCCTCCCACATTCCAAAGACGTACTGGTTAAGAAGTTGTGGGCATGCTATGTTGGCGTAGGAAGCGTGGCGACACTTGCGGGCTGCCCCCCAAATCACTATGCGAAAAGATGTGTTTCGATGTACATGTGACTAATAAAGAAATCTGATCTTATCTTACCTGTCTCATTATTGAGAAGACTGATTTAAAGCGAATGTGTAAAACTCTGGTGTGAAGGACAGTATTGGTTGGAGTGATTGAGTGGTAGCATCACAAGGCTCTCTCCTGTCCTGCAGGTTGTCTGTTAAAGGCTTTTCTCGCTTCTGAACATCCAATCAAGTGTGTGGATGGGATAGACAGGGTCATTGGAATGCTGGAGGCCCTGTTCTTCATAACCTACTCTTTAGCATCACATTGATGGTGGTAACTAGTGGAGTCCACTAAACCTGATAAACCTGAAATCTTGTCACTCACTGGGGACGTGATTGTTCCCTTTCAGCGCAGAACACCAACGTAGTTAGTGGGAGTGGCTGCTCCACCCTAATACTCTGGCTGATTTAACTGGCGTGGGTGTTTTTACCATTGGGATATACATCTCCTCGCATGCACTGTATCCCCAGTTCAGCTCCTGGTTGCAACCTCAGTCGTTCTGTGAGAGCTCTACAGACATTCCTCCTGTGGTTGTCTAGCGCCGGCTTGGCTTGAAGCTTTCGTTGTGCTTGCCTTATTAACCAATTCCAGCCACTAGGTTGTCACTTACAAAGACTGTTCATGTTGTAAGTAGTTTCAGGTTTCTTTTCTGGTTTAGCCGTTGAAAGCATTGTTTAGCTGAGAGTCGAACGGAATGGTGGATCGGGATTCCTGTGGAGGAGGGAAAGGAAATCATTTTGCTTCCCATTCCCCACAAAGCTGTAAATTAACCATAGATGCTGGGGTCTTTTCAATAGTTATTTTCTTCTAAAGAATGTGAGGAATTTCAGACTCAGTTTGTGGTCCTAACTTGTGCTGCTGGGAGATTAGGAGCAAAGATCCTGTTTCAGAACAAAGGAGACCTTTCACTAGCTCGGAACATCCCAAGGCATTTTGTGCACTGCTTTGATGTGCTGTCACTGTTGGAATGTCATAAATGTAGCAAGTAGTTTGTACACAGCAACTGTCACTGTGCAAACAACCAAATACTGTTTCTTTCTGAAGTGGGGTTGGAGGAGGAATAAATATTGAAGGTGAGAGGGGCAAAGTTTTGAAGGAGATGTGTGGGGCAAGTTTTTTATACAGAGAGTGGTGGTGCCTGGAATGGGCTGCCAGGGGTAGTGGTAGAAGCAGATATGATAGTGAGATCTAAGAGGCTTTTAGACGCATGAATATGCAGGAAAAGGAGGGATGTGGATCATGTGCAGGCAGAAGAGATTTTGTTTAATTTGGCATCATGTTCGGCACAGACATTGTGGGCCAAAAGGCATGTTCCTGCGCTGTGCTGTTCTATGTTCAATGAGCAGGTCACTAGGAGAGGCAAGGTTGTCAGCTGATTATAAGATCTGGGACCTTGTATTGCAGCTGTAAAAAAAACACTGGTTAGACTGCACTTGGAGTATTATGTGCATTTCTGGTCGCCACACTGCAGGAAGGACCTGGTAGCATTAGAAAGAATGCAGAAGAACTTCACCGGGATGTTGCCTGGAACATAGGGTTATAATCATGAGGAGAGATTGGATGGGCTGGGTTTGTTCTCACTGAGGCTGAGGGGTGACCTTGTAGGTAGGCAGAGTCTTTTTCTTAGGATGGGGGAGTCCAAAAGTAAGGGTGTGGGTTTAAGATGAGAGGGGACAAATTTAAAGAAGAGCTGAGGGGTAAATCTTTCACGGAGGGCGGTGGTTATGTGGAACGGGCTGCCAGAGGAAGTGGTAGCGAATGATACAATTACAATGGTTAAAAGTTATTTGATAAGATATCTTTATTAGTCACATGTACATCGAAACACACAGTGAAATGCATCTTTTGCGTAGAGTGTTCTGGGGGCAGCCGGCAAGTGTCGCCACGCTTCCAGCGCCAACATAGCACGCCCACAACTTCCTAACCCGTACATCTTTGGAATGTGGGAGGAAACTGGAGCACCCGGAGGAAACCCGTGCAAACACGGGGAGAACGTACAAACTCCTTACAGACAGCGGCCGGCTTTGAATCCGGGTCGCTGGCGCTGTAAAGCATTACGCTCATGGGAAAGGTTTAGAGGGATGGGGATCCAAAGCAAGCAAATGGGATTAGCATAGATCGACTTCCAATTGAGCATGGATGAGATGGACTGAAGGGCTGTGCTGTACACTGCAGGTAGCGATATGGTAGTTTGTAAGGAGGGCAGTCGTAGTTCAACATCAGAAAGACTACTCCTCTGACAGTGCAGCATTCCCTCTACTCCTGACTGACCTGCTAGAGATTTTTCTGACTTTGCAGAGTTAGGTGGGTCTTGGCTTGACCAACCTTGCTGAAACCCTGCAGTGAATTTGTCTTTTCTTGTTTGTCCTTCAGGACCACCATATTACTGGATCAGCTGTGTTCCCACAGCATACGGTACTCGTCTGGAAGGATGGCAGATGACCAGCTCAAGTTTAGCCCAACGTCCTTGGGAAACATCTTTTCACCTGTGTTGGGTAAGTCCATCACCAGGTCGCTGACGCTGGAAATCTTGAGCAGATGCAGACAATGCTGGGGATGCTCAGTAGGTCGGGCAGCATCTGCACGGGGAGAAAAGCTTCTATGTTTCAGGTTGAAGACCCTTCATCAGAACTGGGACAGAGAGGAAAACAAGTTGGTTTTAAGTTGTAGAAGTGGCAGTTAGCGTAACACTATTATAGTGCCAGTGACCTGGGTTCAATTCCCGCTGCTGCCTGTAAGGGCTGCCCCCAGAACACTCTACACAAAAGCTGCATTACACTGTGTGTTTCGATGTACATGTGACTCATGAAGATATCTTGGAAGGCGAGGGTGGGGATGGTTGGCATGGATGTGATGGGCAGAAGGGCCTGTTCCTGTGCTGTAGGACTCCCTGCCTTTGTGGTTTAATTGCAACGGAGGGTAGGGCATTGCCTCGCAGCTCCAATGATCCAGGTTCAATCCCGACCTCCGGTGCTGTCTGTGTGAAGTTTGCATGTTCTCCCTGTAACTACGTGGGTTTCTTCTGGGTGCTCCGGTTTCCTCCCACATCCCAAAGACGGGCTGGTAGGTTAATTGGCTGCCCCTTGGTGTAGGTTAATGGCAGAAAGGGTCAACTCCCCTTTGATGTAACTAGTGGAGTGCCCCAAGGATCGTTTCTTGGCCCTCAATTATTTACTATCTATATTAATGACCTGGAGGATGGGGCTGGAGTGTCAAGTATCAATCTGGCAGCAAAGTAGGTGAGACACCATGTTGCAATGCAGATGTCGTGACTGCGACAGAATAGAGGGGGGCTGAGTGAGTGGGTGGAAACTTGGCAAAAGGAATTTAATGAGGTCTTGCACTTTGTAAGAGGCATCAAAGGGCAGGTTATTATGTAAGTGGTAGGAGACGGCAACCATGTGAAGTACAGAGGGATCCCTGAATCACAAAAAAATTAGCACACAGGAGCAGCAAGTGGTTAGGAAGGCAGATGGCGTATTGGCCTTTGTCGCAAAGGGGTTGGAGCTTTTGTTTCCCTTGTTTAGAACATGGAACATAGAACAATACGGCACAGAACAGGCCCTTCGGCCCACAATGTTGTGCCGACATAGCTAATCCCTTCTACCTGCAGAAATCCCATATCCCTCCATTTTCCTCTCATCCATGTGCCCATCCAAGCCCCTCTTAAAAGCCCCCAATGAATTTGCCTCCACCACCCTATCAGGCAACACATTCCAGGCATCCACCGCTCTCTGAGTAAAAAAACGTGCCCCTGACATCTGTTCTGATCCTACCCCCTCACACCCTAAATGCATGGCCTCTGGTATTGGATCGCTCAATAATGGGAAAAAGATATTGCTTGTCCACCCTATCTATGCCCCTCATAATTTTATACACTTCCAACAGATCACCCCTCTGCCGCTCCAGAGAAAAGAGCCCAAGTTTGTCCAGCATCTCCTGATAGTACATGCCCTCTAATCCAGGCAGCATTCTAGTAAACCTCCTCTGCACCCTCTCTAAAGCCTCAACATCCTTCCTGTAGTGAGGTGACCAGAATTGCACGCAATACTCTAAATGCGGCCTAACCAGAGTTCTATAGAGATGCATCATAACTTCTTGACTCCTGTACACAATACCTTGAATAATGAAAGCAAGCATTCTATAAGCCTTCTGAACCACCCTGTCTACCTGTGTAGCCACTTGCTGTGAGCCATGGATTTGCACCCCAAGGTCTCTCTGCTCTTCAACACTGTTAAGGGTCTTGCCCTTCAGAGTGTACTGCCTCTTGACATTAGTCCCACTAAGGTGCAACACCTCACATTTATCCGGGTTAAGCTCCATCTGCCATTTCTCTGCCCACATCTGCAGCTGATCTATATCACCCTGTATCCATCGCCAGTCTTCTACACTGTTCACAGCTCCATTAATCTTGGTATCGTCTGCAAACTTACTAACCCACCCATCAACATACTCATCCAGGTCATTTATGTACATCACAAACAGCAGAGGTCCCAGTACAGATCCCTGCAGAACACCACTACTCACAGGCCTCCAGCCTGAATAAGTCCCTTCAACCACCACCCTTTGTCTTCTGTGGGCAAGCCAGTTCTGGATCCACACAGTCAATTCTCCACTGATCCCATTTAAAGGATACAAGATAAGATATTGGTTTATTATTGTCACTTGTACTGAGGTACAGTGAAAAACTTGCCTTGCATACCGTTCGTACAGATCAATTCATTACAGCAGTGCATTGAGGTATACAAGGTAAAACAATAACAGATTGCAGGATAAAGTGTCACAGCCACAGAGAAAGTGCAGTGCAGGCAGACAATAAGGTGCAAGGCCATAACGAGATAGATTGAGGTCAAGAGTCCATTTTATCGACTAGGGAACCATTGAATAGTCTTATAATAGTGTGATAGAAGCTGTCCTTGAGCCTGGTGGTATGTGCATTCAGGCTTTTGCATCTTCTGCCCTATGGGAGAGGGGTGAAGAATGTCTGGGCAGGGAGAGGATGATTATGTTGGCTGCTTTACTGAGGCAGCGAGAAGTGTAGACAGAGTCCATGGAGGGGAGGCTAGTTTCTGTGACGTGTTGAGCTCTGTCCACAACTCTGCAGTTTCTTGCGGTCCTGGTAGTTGTTTCCTCGGAGGGGAATTTTTCTTAAGGTAAAGGACTAAAGAGGGTGGATGGAGATATGAGTGAGATCAGCTCTGATTAAATTGAACTCTAGGATAGGATTATGGGCTGAATGGTTGTCTCCCCTGCCCCTCAACCCCCTCCTCAGACTCCCAGGCCTTTGTTCACCTTCTGAGTGTGTTGTTTCAGTGACAGTAGAGTAATACAACATAGAACCAGGCCCTTCGGCCCAACAAGTCCGTGCTGACCAACAAGCACCCGCTTGTACTAATCCCGCACTAATCGCGTCCTTTCACTCTCCCTTCATTCCAATCCGCTCCTCCCACTAATTGAGACACCGGGAGCAATTTATAGTGGCCAGCTAAATTACCTGGGAGGAAACCGGAGCACCCAGGAGGAAACCCACACGGTCACAGGGAGAGCGTGCAAACTCCACACAGACAGCACCTGAGGTTGGGATTGAACCTGGGTCACTGGAGCTGGGAGGCAGCGGCTTTACCCGCTGCGCCACTGATGCTCCTGGCTTCCACTCTCCCTCAAGTCGCTCACAGCCATCGCTTCTGATTTTGTCTCTCTCTCTCTCTCTCTCTCGCAGGCTCTCACACACTCTCTCTCTCTCTCTCTCGCAGAGTCACAAACGAACCTCCTGTTGCAATCCGGGCAGCAGAAGGTCAACGATGCGGCGCTTGAACTGGACAAGTTGTCGCAGGAGTTGGAGTCAATGTGGTCCATACAGGGCAGCTCTATGTCCCATCAACCAGTCCAGGTACATTAAGGACGTAATGTGTGGGGAGAGAAGGAGGTTGACTTTGCATTCTTATAGCGCTTTCCACATCCCTCTCAGGAGGCCTCAGATCACCTTGCGGCCATTTTTTGAAGTCAAGTGTTGTAATATGGGAAAAGGGGCAGCAAAATTGTGTACTGCAAGATCCCACAAACTGACAATGGCCAAATCTGTTTTTAGTAATGTTGATTGGGGTAAGTGGTAAATATTGACTTGGGCACCAGGGAGAGCAAAAAGGCTTGGACAGAGTGGATTTGGAGAGGATGTTTCCATTAGTAGGAGAGTCAAGGATCCAAGGGCTCCGCCTTTAAAACTGAGATGAGGAGGAATTTCTTCAGCCAGAGGGCAGTGAATAGTGGAACTCGTTGCCACAGAGGACTGTGGAAGCCAAGTCATTGGGTGTATTTAAGGCAGAGATTGATAGGTTCTTGATTGGTAAGGGGGTTAAGGGTTACGGGCAGAATGGGGTTGATGGCAGATGATTGAATGCTGTGATCGAATGGTGGAGTAGACTCGATGGGCCGAATGGCCTAATTCTGCTCCTATTTCTTATGATCCAACTGCCTGCTGCTCTTCAATGTGGTGAGGTGTTTGACATCCAACCTGAAGGATCCTCAGTTTAACATATAATCTGTGGGTTTCAATGCCAAATGACAACGTTCCCATTGACCTTGAGTGAAGAGGGGCTCTTAATAATAACATAGTGTTATAGTTTTTCAGGCTGAGAGTCACTCACTGTGATTCACCTTAAACTGTGTAATTGCCTCTGACGCAAGTGCTCGGAAGTTTACTTATTTCATGTTTGTTTGTGGTGTAAGGCAAGAGACCATGCAGTTCGACTCGAGAGCCTTTGCTTGGAATTTTTTGTCCGCCCCCCCCCCCCCCACCCCCCCCCCCCCACACTCCCATCTACCTGTCACCCTCACACTAAAAACAGTGTCCCCTTCCCCACTGTTCCCATCTGCTAACCATCTCTCCCTCCTTCATTTGGTTCAACACGTCAGATTCCATGATTAGCCTCTCTCATGATCTCCACCCCTCCCTCCCCTCCCTGACTCCATCTGCCCATCAACCTCCCCTCACCTGGATCCACCTATCACTTGCCTCACCCCTCCCCCTCACCCCTTTATACTGACTGTCTCCCCCTTATGCCCTCAGTCCTGATACATGGACAGGAAAGGTTCAGCAGGGTATGGACCAAACACAGGCAAATGGGACTAGCTTAGATGGGCATCTTGGTTAGCATGGACTGGTTGGGCCGAAGGGTCTGTTTCTATGCTGAATTGCTCTATGAATATGATGCAGGGTCTCAACCTGAAATGTCGACCACCTCTTTGCCTCCACGGATGCTGTCTGACCTGCTGAGTTCTTCCAGCAGCTTGGGTTTTTTTTTGGAGTAAAATCTTGGGAACTTTGCAAACCGGAAACACAAACAGATGCTTCTGAAAAAGGTTCAGTGAGATGGTGGAGAGAGTGAGAAAGTTCATGCTTCCCATTCGCGATCCTCTCAGTTTAAGCTTCCTGTTCTCTAATTAATTTCTAGACCAATGGGAAAGATGTTCCAGTGACCACGGCAAATCCCTTCGGAACTTCCATCTCGAACAAGTTGGAGCCTCAGAGTAAAGATGACCGACCCTGGCCCGTCACGGATCTGACACGGAGCACTTCAACACAACCGTCGCAGACCTACACGCCACTGACCTCGGAATGCGTGTCCTCCCCATATGGTTTTGTCCCACTGATTTTTCCACCAAAAGACCAGCGATCTCAGTCGAATCGAGCCCCCTCTCCTCGACTGACATCGGGACCCCTGATACCATATTCTCAACCGGACTATCGTTCTCAGTCAGGTCGAGCCCCCTCTCCCCGATCAACGTCAGGAACGTTGACACCACATTCCCAACCGGACCAACGGTCTCAGTCAGATCAAGCCCCTTCTCCCCGACTGACATCGGGACCCCTGATACCATATTCCAAACCGGACCAGCGATCTCAGTCAGATCGAGCTCCCTCTCCCCGACTGATGTCGGGACCCCTGATACCATATTCCCAACCGGAATATCGTTCTCAGTTGGATCGAGCCCCCTCTCCCCGACCGATGTCAGGAACGTTGACACCACATTCCCAACCGAACCAACGATCTCAGTCAGATCGAGCCCCCTCTCCCCGACCGATGTCGGGACCCATGACTCCGTATTCCCAACCAGACCAACATCGTCAGTCAGATCGAGCCCCATCCCCCCGTGGCTTTAACCCCCTGACTTCATTTGAGAAGTCTGAGTTCCCCCCGTACCACACCCAGTCCCCTCTCCGTGAGTCCCCGTCTCTGAGCAGCAGTGCTGTGGACCGCATGATCTCTCAGTCCCCAAGCCTCTCCAGCCCAAGTCCCTTGCCCTTCTCGGGTCCCGGCTGTTTACCAGATCTCTTCCGTGGCGCCGGTCCTCGTGAGAACATTCCTCCGCTGTACGCCACTGCTTCCTTTGGTCCTGAGCGTAGCAAGCTGACCTTGGCCGCAGAGGATGCCTCTCTTACACCAAGACCGAAGCCTGAATTTACCCCTGAACTTGGAGCTTTCAACGCCTACCCAGGTAAAGATCACTAAAACGAGGTACTGGCTCCACTCCCCCCGTTGGTTCTGAGTTGTTTACTCTGAGAAAGTTGTAGCTTCCCTCTGAACCATAGAACACTACAGCACAGAAAACAAGCCATTCATCCCTTCTAGTCTGTGCTGAAACTTTATTCAGCTAGTCCCATTGACCTGCACCCAGTCCATAACCCTCCAGACCTCTCCCGTCCATGTATCTATCCAATTTATTCTTAAAACTTAAGAGTGAGCCTGCATTTACCATGTCAGATGGCAGCTCGTTCCACATTCCCACCACTCTCTGAGTGAATTTCCCCCTAAACCTTTCCCCTTTCACCCTAAAGCCATGTCCTCTAGTACTTATCTCTCCTAATCTAGGTGGAAGGAGCCTACTCGCATTTACTCTGTCTATACCCCTCATAATTTTGTAAACCTTTTTCAAATCTCCCCTCATTCTTCTGAACTCCAAGGAATAAGGTCCTAACTTGTTCAATCTTTCCCTGTAACTCAACTCCTGAAGACCTGAATAGAGTTGTACAGCACAGAAACAGGCCCTTCGTCCTTTTTGACCATGGCCATGCTGTCCTTTTTACCCATCTATGCTAATCACTTATGCCTGCATTAACACCTTATCCTTCTGTATCATGCCTATGTAGGTGTCTGTCCAAATGCCTCTTAAATGTAGTGATTGTGTCTGATTCCAACCTACCTCCTCTGAAAGCATGTTCCAGATATCAACCACTCCCTGTGTAAAAACAAAAGCTTAACCCTCAGTCTCTCTTTAAAACTTCTTCCTCTCACCTTAAACCCATACCCTCTTGTTTTTGATTCCCCCCACCATGGGAGAAAGATTCTGACTATCGATCCAGTCCATCCCTCTCTTATACACCTCTATCGGGTCATCTTAGCCTCTTTTACCCCGGGGAAGACAAGCCCAGCCTGTTCATTTCCCCCTGACTAAAGTCCTCCAATCCAGGTGAATCTCCTCTGCACTCTCTCCAGCGCAATCACACCCTTAGTACGGGGGAGTGGGGCTAAATGGGAGAATGGATCAGCTCATGATAGAATGGCAGAGCAAACTCGATGGGCCGAATGGCCAACTTCTACTCCTTTGTCTTATTGTCTAAGATGGATAAACAGAATCATTGCTGAGGTTAGTTTCTCACTGCATCTCTGCATTTGCCATTTATAAAGGATAACACTCACTCACTGTCTTACTGCAGAGTCACTGCTCATTCAGGGTAAGGGCTTTTCCCTGTGTAAGTACAGAGTCTACATATTTACATTGTGTCACTCCATGTGTAAATGTATGCTGTTATAGTTTATTCAGGATGTGGTCATCAGTGTAGCGGTTAGCGTAATGCTATTACAACGTCAGCAACGCGGGTTCAATTCCGGCCACTGTCTGTAAGGAGTTTGTATGTTCTCCCCATGTCTGTGTGGGTTTCCTCTGGGTGCTCTGGTTTCATAGGATACTACAGCTCAGAAACAGGCCATTCAGCCCATCTAGTCCATGCCGACCTGATCTCCCTAGTCCCATCTACCTGCACCCGGACCATATCCCTCTAAACCCCTCCCATCCATGCACCTTTCCAAACCCCTCTTAGATATTACAATTGAGGCCGCATCTACCACCTCCACTGGCAGCTCGTTCCACACTCGCACCACCCTCTGAGTGAAGAAGTTTCCCCTCAGATTTCTCCTTATGCATTTCACCTTTCACCCTAAAACTATGTCCTCTAGTTCTAGTTTCACCCAATCTGAGGGGAAAAATCCTGCATGCATTCACCCTATCCATATCCCTCATAATTTTGTATACCTCTATAAGATCTCCCCTCATTCTCCTGCATTCCCTCCCACATTCCAAAGATGTGCTGGTTAGGAAGTTGTGGGCATGCTATGTTGGTGTTGGAAGCGTGGCGACACTTGCGGGCTGCCCCCTGAGCACTCTATGCAAAAGATGTATGTCACTGTGTGTTTCGATATACACGTGACCAATAAAGATATCTTAATTGGGATGAGGGTCACTCACTAAACAGAGTCCCCGTTTATTTGGGACATGGGTCACTCACTGCATTAGTGTAGTGTAATTGGCTTTGATACAAGCCTTCAGTTTATGTAAAGTTTGTTTGTACTTTGAGCCAGATGCCAGTGTTCCTGGGAACGGAGGTAGCTCATGGACCCCATTGTATGTGGTCAGTGGGTACTCACCCACCCCGGTACCGTGGCCACAGGCTGGATTATCACGGAGGTCCCACCATGCATGCTTGGCTGCACAGAGGCCTTGTCCAGTCAGGACCTCCCCTGACATGTTGAGTTCAGGCGGATAAGCATGAAGGTCATGACAAGGCACGGAACAGTGACTGGTGCCCAGCTTCCAGCTGGGAGAAGGTCTCCCTGATAAAGTCCTGATGTAAATCCAGTCAGTGTGGCAGAGAGGGTTGGGATGCCAGAGACCAAGGCGGGCAGTGAAGGCACTGATGTTGAAAAGTGAATTTGGGTTTAAATCCCACAGGAGACACCTCAAAGCAGAAGAAACCAGCCAGTGTGTGGGCAGAGGCTGATTTGGACATTGCTTATGAGAAGAAGTCTTCAAAGACACCAAGCCATGAAAACAGTACGTTTGTCCTCTGTTCATTGGTTTATTATTGTCACATGTTCTGAGATACAATGAAAAACTTTTGATTGCACAGGAATAAAGGGGGCCTTTTTTAGCTGGCTACCAGTGACGAGTGGTGTTCTTCAGGGGTCGGTGTTGGGTCCGCTACTTTTCGCGTTATATGTTAATGATCTGGATGATGGAATTGATGGCTTTGTGGCCAGGTTTGCGGATGATACAAAGATAGGTGGAGGGGCAGGTGGTGTTGAGGAAGCAGGGAGTCTGCAGAAGGACTTGGGCAGGTTGGGAGAATGGGCAAAGAAGTGGTAGATGGAATACAGCACAGGGAAGTGTACGGTCATGCACTTTGGTAGAAGGAATAAAGGTGTAGACTATTTTCTAAATAGGGAGAGAATTCAGGAATCAGAGGTGCAAAGGGACTTGGGAGTCCTGGTGCAGGATTCCCTAAAGGTTAACTTGCAGGTTGAGTCGGCAGTAAGGAAGGCAAATGCAATGTTAACATTCATTTCAAGAGGACTTGAGTACAAAAGCAAGGGTGCACTGCTGAGTTGGTCAAATCATATTTGGAGTATTGTGAGCAGTTTTGGGCCCCATATCTAAGGAAGGGTGTGCTGGCATTGGAGAGGGTCCAGAGGAGGTTTGCGAGAGTGATCCCGAGGATGATAGGGTTAATGTATGAGGAGTGTTTGATGTCTCTGGGCCTGTGCTCGATGGAGTTTAGAAGAATGAAGGGGGATCTCATTGAAACCTACTGAATATTGAAAGGCCTGGAGACAGTGGACCTGGAGAGGATGTTTCCAGTAGTGGGAGAGTCTAGGATCCAAGAGCACAGCCTCAGAATAAAGGGACGTCCCTTTAGAACTGAGATGAGGAACTTCTTGAGCCAGAGGGTGGTGAATCTGTGGAATTCATTGCCACAGACGGCTGTGGAGGCCAAGTCATTGGGTGTATTTAAAGCAGGTTCTTGATTAGTAAGGGCGTCAAAGGTTACAGGGAGAAGGCAGGAGAATGGGGTTGAGAGGGAAAAATAAATCAGCCATGATCGAATGGCCTGATTCTGCTCCTATATCTTATGTCATCCAGACAGATCATTCCATTCATGAGTACACTGAGGCAGTAAAAAGGAAAACAGAATGCAGTATATAGTGTTACAGAGAAAATGCAGTGCGAGTAGACAACTAAAGTGCAAGGGTCACGACGAGGTAGATCGGGAGATCAAGGGTTCACTTCCCTTTAGTTCCATTTTAATGATGTTAAGAATTGTAGAGTGGTACAGGAGAGAGTCCGGTTCTTCTTCCCATTCTGTTTAGGCTAGCTCTGAAGAGTGGGTAGCAGCAGGTAGTACTGCTGCCTCCCAGCTCCAGAGATCCGGGTTCAATCCTGACCTCCGGTGCTGTCTTGAGTGTGGAGTTTGCACATTCTCCCTGCGACTACGTGGGTTTACACCGGGTGATCCGGTTTCCTCCCAAGTCCCAAAGACATGCGGGTCATTTGGTTAATTTGCCACTGTGCATTACCCGGAGTGTATATGAGATGCTTGGTAAATCAGAGAGCCAGGGTCCTGGGAATCTGTCTACTTTTGTCCCCCAAAATGGTGAAAATCCTTGAGAGTCCGACTAGAAGCAATCGCCTCTGTCCTCTCTGACCAGTCGTCAGGGAGTCCTAGCCCTAGGTTAATAGAGGGCAAATCTAATTGGTATTGGTTTAGTGTTGTCACTTGTACTGAGGTACAGTGAAAAACTTGGTAAAGATCAATTCAGTACACAGTTCATTGAGGTAGTACAGGGTAAAACAGTAACAGAATACAGCTACAGAGGAAGCGCAGTGCAGGTGGACAATAAGATGCAAGGTCATAACAAGGTAGATTATGAGGTCAAGAGTCCATCTTATCGTATAAGGGAACCATTCAAAAGTCTATAACAGCAGGATAGAAGCTGTCCTTGAGCCTGGTGGTATGAGCCCTCAGGCTTCTGTATCTTCTGCCTGATGGGAGAGGGGAGAAGAGAGAATGTCCTGGGTGGATGGGGTCTTTGATTGTACTGGCTGCTTCACCGAGGCAGCTAGAGGTATAGACAGAGTCCATGGAGGGGAGGCTGGTTTCTGTGATGCGCTGGGCTGCGTCCACAACGCTCTGCAATTTCTTGCAGTCCCGGGCAGAGCAGTTGCCATACCAAGGTGTGATGCATTGATAAAAGTTGATGAGTGTCAAAGGGGACATGCCAAATTTCTTTAGCCTCCTGAGGAAGTAGAAGTGCTGGTGAGCTTTGTTGGCCGTGGTGTCTTCGTGGTTGGACCAGGACAGGCCATTGGTGTGTTCACTCCTAGGAACTTGAAGCTCTCGACCTTCTCGGCCTCAGCACCATTGCTATAAACAGGTGCAATTGCACCGCCCCCCCTTTCCTGAAGTCAATGACCAGCTCTTTTGTTTTGCTGACATTGAGGGAAAGGTTGTTGTCATGATGCCATGTCACTGAGCTCTCTCTCTCCTTCCTGTACTCCGACTCATCGTTATTTGTGTTTGCATCTGTGTTTCGTGCCAGAGTGGGATTCGAACTGGAACACAGTGAAGCAAGAAGGAGGCTGGAGACAGACAGACCTCGATTTAGAAGTTCCATCAAACAAGGTAGGACTTCATGGAAACCCAAACGTACAGGTGCCCACCGAGAGAAGCTCTTGAGGAAAGGTTGGTCAGACTAAACTTGTACCTGCTGGAGTTTGAGAGTGAGAGGGGACCTGATTGTGAGATACAAGATCCTGAGGGGTCTTGTCAGGGTGGTAGTGCAAAGGATGTTTCTACAACACGGCGTTACTGTGTAAGTAAAGTACAAGAACATCATCATTTAAGATGGAAAAGAGGTGAAATGTTCTCCCAGTATCGAGTCTTTGGAATGCTCTTCCTCAGAAAGCAGTGAAAGCAGAGTCTTTGAATACTTTTAATGCAGAGGTGGATGGATTCTTGATAAATGAGATGCAGAGTTGAGGTTACAACCATCATGCATGACCTTATTGAACGGCAGGGCAGGCTTGAGGGGCAGAAAGGGTTTGTGCACCAGGAGGTCGGGTGAGCAGAGAACTTCACCTCAGTCCACCCTTTGTTTCGGACGTTCAGCCCATCGTAACGAGGCCAGCTTTTTGAAAGAGGAGTCCAGATATTTGAAAGTAACTGCAGATGCTGCAATTCTGAAATTAAAAACTGAATTGGTAAATAATTGTCACATGTACCGAGAGACAGTGAAAAGCTTTGTTTTGTATGCCATCCATATAGATCGTTCCATTACATCAGTGCAGGTAACACAAGGGAAAATAACAGGATACAGACTATAGTGTTGCAGAGAAAGTGCAGTGCAGGTAGACGGTCAGGTGCAAAATGCCTCAATCACCGGGCAGGTCTCTGTGGAGAGAGAAGCGGTTGACCTTTGGATCAAAGAACTGGGAAAGAGAGGAAAATAAGTTGCAGAGGAATGGATAGGACACAGGAAATGTCTGTGAAAGGGTGAGGCCAAGGTTGCTGTGGAGTTAAAATATTGATGAAGTCATCCAGTTGATGATTTAATGAGGGAAATTAGAGAACACACAAAGGGACAACGAATAGTGGCTGCTATCTTTTAGACTGTCACCAATAAAGTAAGTAGAGGACGGAAGGATGCAGATACCAAATAAGTCATGGATTTAGGAATTTCTTTGTGCAGAAAGGTTGGGGAACGCACTCCCACAGGGAGTGGGTCGAGGGGAACGTGTGGCGGGGGGCAGGTTTAGGAAGGAGAAGAAGGCAAACTTAAGGTTAAAGGAGGCTGGAGCAGAGACGCCATGGAGCAGATGGGCCAAATGGCCTGTAACTTCTGCAGAATGGCGCGTGGAGGTGAGCGGGAGAGGAAGGTTATGGAGAGACTGGGTGTTAACGTTGTTGGGTGTCTGTCTCCCCCTTCAGCTGACCAGAGGTCGGACCAGCGCCAATGCCATTCAGTTGTACGGGACCCTCCCCAAGAGCACCCAGGCTCCCAGCGCTTCCCCCTGGCATGTCCACGCCACCCTCCCAAGGCAGAGGAGACCTGGCTCTCCCTGGGGTGGTCCCAGTCTGCCCAGTCCCATCGTGGGCTGGGCTACTGTTCCCCCGGGAGGTCCCCGAACCTCGGCCATCAAGGAGCGCCGGAACGTTCTGCCCCTGTCTGTGTTCATCCGGCCAGGGATGGTGAGTAACCGGGGGCAAGGGCTGGGTCGAGACAAGCCCCAACTGGGAACCCCTGCTTCATCCACCCTGTGGAGCCCACCGCAGCCCCGGCCAGGACAAGAAGGTGAGCTCAAGGAGGTCGCGTGTGTTGTGAGCACGGGCTGGGGCGCGTATGGTGGGCGCTTCGTGTTGGGGGTACTGACTGCACATTGTGCAGTGTTGCCTGCGTTTCTTTTGTATCAGCTCGCGGTATAGGAGGAGGCCATTTGGTGCAACGGGCAGAACCCCTGCCTTGCGGTCCCAAATATCCCGGTTCGATCCCGGCCTCCGGCGCTGTCTGTGTGTGTGGAGTTTGCATACTGTGACTGTGTGAGCATCTCCCGGGTGCTCCGGTTCCCTCCCACGTCCCACAGACGCACAGGCTGGGGGGGTTAATTGGCTGCTGTAAATTGCCCCCAGTGTGTACATAAGGGTCAGAATCAGGGGGGAGTTGGGGTTAATAAAACGGGATTAATGTAAATGGGTGCTCAATGGTTAGCTTAGACTCGATGGGCTAAAGGGCCTGTTTCTGTGCTGTCTGACTGCGATGTGGAAGGCGCTAAAGATGCATTTCACTGTGTGTTTCGATGCATATCTGACTAATAAAGATATCTAGTCTTGGAAACCGGAGCACCCGGAGGAAACCCATGCAGACACGGGGAGAACGTACAAACTCCTTACAGACAGCGGCCAGAATTGAACCCAGGTCGCTGGTGTTGTAATAGCGTTACGCTAACCGCTACACTACCGTGCCTGCCAAGCAGCATTCACAAGAAAAAAAACCTAAATTAACCATAAATTATACACCATTAGAACACAGTTAGAACAAAAAAAAAAAGCCCATTTTGGTTTCGACCTGAACCGTGGACAGTTCCTTCCCCCACAGATGCTGCTCGTCCCCCGAGTTCCTCCAGCAGATTGTTTGATGCTCCAGATTCCAGTGTCTGCAGTCTCTGGTGATTGATGTTGGTGGTGGGGGGGGGTCAATAATTGGCCTGTACAACAGGTCTTTAAAATCGTGCTGTGGGGTCTCCTTGGGCTACTGAGGGCAACGAGGCACTGATGGTCTTTGGGGGGGTGGGCAGGTGGAGGGGCGAGTTGAGCGTGTGCCTTGGGGAGGGGTTCCGGTGTCGGCTGGCCTGACCCGTCCGACATGTCCTTTCTCGTTCCAGCAAGTTCCCTGGCGGAGACTGGCGAGGTGGAGCCGGAGATTGCTGGCATCCTCCCACCGGGTGAGGTGGAGGGCGTCCCTCCCCGACCCCTCAGCCCCACCCGTCTGCAGCCAGTGTCGCTGCCCAACACGGAGGACATCCAGGACAAGGAAGAGCTGCTGAAGCTCCGAGCGTCCATCCCGCGGGCCCTGAAGAAGCGGACGTCCATCGACCAGCCACCGGAGGAGAGGCTGCCCCTGGAGCACCACACCCGCCGCTACCAGCAGCTGACCAGCTTCTTCCGCCAGGGGTCCCAGGAGGCAGCCGAGGACCCGGCGCAGACCTCGCCCGCCTTCGACCCGGAGCACGGGCCGATCCCAGCCAGCACCGTCACCGTGTCGCCGACGGCTTCCCCCGTGAGTCCGAGACTGCCCGCTGCTCCGGCGCCGTAGCCGGGAACCCGCCCCCTCCCGCATGCGCCCCGTGACTGACTGACTGACTGCTTACCCCCGCTCCCAGAGGCACCCGAAAGTGACCCGCCCCCCTGTTCCCAGACACCCCCTTCCCCCTTTCTCCCCCACCCCCCCAAATCCCTGGACAGGAGATTTAACTAAATCCCTTCTGCCTGCACATGATCTATATCCCTCCATACCCTGCATATCCATGTGTCTGTCTCACAGCCTCTTAAACACCACTGTCGTATCTGCTTCCACCACTACCTCTGGCAGCCTGTTCCAGGCACCCACCGCTCTCTGTGTGTGTAATAAAAACTTGCCCTACACATCTCCTTTAAACTTTCCCCCTCTCACAAATGCATGTCCTCTAGTATTTGACATTTCTACCTTGGGGAAAAAGGTTCTGACTGTCTACCCTATCTATGCCTCTCGTAATTTTATAAAATTTTATCAGGCTCTGACACTCCAGAGAAAACAATCCCAGTTTGTCCAACCTCCCCTTATAGCTCATACCCTCTAATCCAGGCAGCATCCTAATGAACCTCTTCTGCACCCTCCCCAAGGCCTCCACATCCTTCCTGTAACGGGGCGACCAGAATTGCACACAGTACTCCAAGTGTGGCCTGACCAAAGTTTTATACAGCTGCAACATGACCTCCTGACTCTTGTACTCAATGAAGGAAAGCATGTCATACACCACCTTTACCACCCTACCTACTTGTGTAGATACTTTCAGGGAGCTATGGACTTTGGACCCCAAGATCCCTCTGTGCATCAAAACTTTGGTCTTGTGATTGCTTACACTGCACACATCCCAGGGCCAGAGCAGACACTGGATTGATTTCTCTGACTCGTTCATGTGTGTTGGCGTTTGCAGTGTGCTGAGACTTGGCTCAATCTGCTCACATGTCCTCCTCTCCGTCCTTCCCAGGTGAAGCGCTCGATCCTGAAGAAAGAAGGCAGGTCTGGGACAAGTAAGAAAATGAAGGCACGATTGAGTCCGTTAGTGGTTTTACTGGATGCGGCGCTGTTGGGGGAGCTGGATGTGGTGCAGCAAGTTGTGCATCAGGTAATTGCCCAGCTAACGTGTGCCATTTAAGAGCATGCTGGTTTACGTGAAAATCTCTATCCATGGACTCATCTGGTGCTCATGGCTCCACGGTGACACCTGCAGGCGTTCAGGAAAAACTGCAGCCCCTTTGTAGCTGCGTCCCCTCAAATGCCTGGTGGGGCCAGTGTGGAAGCCGCAAGGCTTCCAGTCCCGAGAAGCACACAGGAGGCCACTCGGCCTATTGTTCCTGTGCAAGCATTTTTGCCTGAGCAGTTCCATGGACCCACTGCTCTCTAGCATAACGCTACAACAGTGCCAGCGATTGGGGTTCAATTCCAGCCGCTGGGGGTAAGGAGTTTGTACGTTCTCCGCATGACTACATGAGTTTCCTCCACATTCCAAAGACGTACAGGTTAGTCGGAAACATGAGTGGCGCGGGCTCACTGGGCGGGAAGGACTTTTACCAAGCTGTATAAATAATAATTTAAAAAATCTTTCCTTCATAAGAGTTACTGATCTCCTGTGGGCCCCCCCCCCCCTCCCGAAAGTGAGATTGTTTGTGGGCGACGTAGATGGGTCCTTAGAGAAAGAGTTGTGTTTATCAACACATTCTTCTTTCCCTGCCTCTGCGCACCACCCACACCTCTTGTTGTCCACCCTCTGCAGGAGGAAACACAATGTCGTATAATCTCGGCAGAAAAGGCCAGTTGAGACTGTGTTGGCTTTCTTGAAGACCAATCCAATTGGGTCCACTCCTGCTCTCATTGCAGTCCTCGATGCCTTCCAAACACCTACCCAATGCCCTTCTGTAATCGACTGTTGAATCGCTCTACCACCTATTCAGGCAGCTTGCAGGTCACAAACCTGAAAAGTATATGTGCTGTTTGTTGAGAAAACATGTTTAAGAAAAAATACAGCCCAAGGTTTGTATATGGAATTAAAGCAGAGAGCATCCAAAGGTCCAGCTGGTGGAACAGATGCAAAGGGCCTGAATGTTCCCCCGCTGTGTAGTTAAGGTCCTTCCTCCCACTGCGGGGCCTCCCTGAGTGCTAATGTCTTCCACATCTGACTTGTGACCTGGTTTGGGGAGGGACTGGGCAAGGAATGTCCAATTCCCTCCATCCTACAATGGGTATAGGTTGGATATTGGCCATGATGGTCGTATCTCTGGGGTAGGTGGATTGGAATCCACCTTTGACCCCTGAACTCAATGGCCTGCTCACCTCTCTCCGTCTCCTTCCAGATAGACGACCCAAGCCAATCAAACGACGAAGGCATCACGGCGCTCCACAACGCCGTGTGTGGCGGCCACTATGACGTCGTTGAGTTCCTCGTCAACTTTGGAGTCAACGTCAATGTGTCTGACAGTCACGGATGGTTAGTTCACACAGTGTCTTCCATGCTGGGCAAATTAACTCCCAGGGTAAACACACCCGGAACAGAACCCTCCATTTATATGGCGTCTTTGATGTGGTGAAGCATCTCGAGGTGTTTCACAAGAATGTTACTGAACAAAGTTTGACAACTGCTACGTGATTAGGAGAGGTTGGGAGCAAAACTTTGGAGAACAAGGAGGGAATTCCAGAGCGTGGGATACGGACCGCCAGTGGTGGAGTGATGGAGTTTCAGAAGAACATAAGAAGTAGGAGCAGGAGTCGCCATCTGGCCCGTCGAGCCTGCTCCGCCATTCAATAAGATCATGGTTTGATCTGGACGTGGACTCAGCTCCACCTACCTGCCTTTCCCCATAACCCTTAATTCCCCCACAGTGCAAAACTCTATCTAACTGTGTCTTAAATATATTTAATGAGGCAGCCTCTACTGCTTCTCTGGGCAGAGAATTCCACAGATTCACTGCTGTCTGGGAAAAACAGTTCCTCCTCATCTCCGTCCTAAACCTACTCCCTGAATCTTGAGGCTATGTCCCCTAGTTCTTGTACAATTCTGGTTAAGAACAGTGGTGCAGCCCAGAGATCGCAGTGTGAATGGGGCTGGTGTCTTTAGAGAGTCGGGGGGGGGGGGGGGGGGGGGGGGAGTGGGGGGGGGGGGTGGGAAGGGAAGAATTGGTTGGAGGTCCTGCAGATTCCTGTGGGACCCTGTGCACAGGACAATGCTCTGTGACGCCTCGCACAGTCAAATAGCCAACCGGTGTTCCGGTTTGATGAGTGAAAGGTGCGCACAATTGCCCGGGCAAACATCAGCCCCATCAGAGCAAGGGACGGATGAGGAGGGAGGGGAGACAGAGGAGGAGGGAGGGGAAGGGGAGATTTGATGGTGCTGGGGTGGAGATATTCACCTGCCGGGTGTCTGCGCCCCTCCAGGACGCCCCTCCACTGCGCTGCCTCCTGCAACGACCTGCCGATCTGCACCTTGCTGGTTGAAGAAAGGAGCCGCCATCTTCTCGATGACGCTCACGACGGGGCGACGGCGGCGGAGAAATGCGACCCCTACCTGGATGGCTACGAGGAATGCGCCCGATTTCTGTTCAGGTGAGTGCAGCCCTCGTCCTCCGCCCCTCCCTCACACCGGCATCTCTCCGTGTCGACCACCCCTCCCTCCTTTTAACCCCCCTCCTACTTTTACCCCCCTCCTCCTCTTTTACCCCCCTCCTCCTCTTTTACCCCCTCCTCCTCCTTACCCCCCTCCTTCCCCCTCCTCTACCCCCCTCCTTTCCCCCTCCTCTACCCCCCCCTCCTTTCCCCCCCTCCTCCTCCTTCCCCCCCTCCTCCTCCGTCCCCCCCTCCTCCTCCTTCCCCCCCTCCTCCTTCCCCCCCTCCTCCTTCCCCCCCTCCTCCTTCCCCCCCTCCTCCTCCTTCCCCCCCTCCTCCTCCTTCCCCCCCTCCTCCTCCTTCCCCCCCTCCTCCTCCTTCCCCCCCTCCTCCTCCTTCCCCCCCTCCTCCTCCTCCCCCCCTCCTCCTCCTTCCCCCCCTCCTCCTCCTTCCCCCCCTCCTCCTCCTTCCCCCCCCTCCTCCTTCCCCCCCTCCTCCTTCCCCCCCTCTCCTTCCTTCCCCCCCCTCTGCGTCCCCCCCTCCTCCTCCTTCCCCCCTCCTCCTCCTTCCCCCCTCCTCCTCCTTCCCCACCTCCTCCTCCTTCCCCCCCCGCCGCCTCCTTCCCCCCTCCTCCTCCTTCCCCCCTCCTCCTCCGTCCCCCCGCCTCCTCCTTCCCCCCCTCCTCCTCCTTCCCCCCCTCCTCCTCCTCCCCCCCCCTCCTCCTCCTACCCCCCTCCTCCTCCTTCCCCCCTCCTCCTCCTTCCCCTCCTCCTCCTCCTTCCCCCCTCCTCCTCCTTCCCCCCCTCCTCCTCCTTCCCCCCCTCCCCCTCCTTCCCCCCCACCCCCTCCTTCCCCCCCTCCCCCTGATTCCCCCCCCTCCTCCTTCCCCCCCCTCCTCCTCCTTCCCCCCCTCCTCCTCCTTCCCCCCCCTCCTCCTCCTTCCCCCCCTCCTCCTCCTTCCCCCCTCCTCCTCCTTCCCCCCTCCTCCTCCTTCCCCCCTCCTCCTCCTTCCCCCTCCTCCTCCTTCCCCCCTCCTCCTCCATCCCCCCTCCTCCTCCTTCCCCCCCTCCTCCTCCTTCCCCCCCTCCTCCTCCTTCCCCCTCCTCCTCCTTTCCCCTCCTCCTCCTTTCCCCTCCTCCTCCTTCCCTCCCCCTCCTCCTCCTTTCCCCTCCTCCTCCTTTCCCCTCCTCCTCCTTTCCCCTCCTCCTCCTTTCCCCTCCTCCTCCTTTCCCCTCCTCCTCCTTCCCCCCCCTCCTCCTCCTTCCCCGCCCTCCTCCTCCTCTTCCCCCCCCCCCCCCCCCCGTGCATATGTCATCCTTCCCTCTGCCTCACCCTGTTGCCTCTCCCCCCACACAGGTGCAGAACAGCAGGCGGGCATGGTGAACAGTGCGGTTCTCTACGCCCTGTGGGATTACGAGGCGGAGAACTCGGACGAGCTGTCATTCCGGGAAGGCGAGGCGATTACCATCCTGCAGCGCGGCGACAAGGAGGAGAGCCACTGGTGGTGGGCTTCCCTATACGGCCGCGAGGGCTACATCCCCTACAACCTCCTCGGGGTAAGTACCCCCTCCCCATCACCCCACTCAGCCTCGGCCGCACGGGGGAGCTCCGTGGCACAACAGGAAGAGCTGCTGCCTCGCAGCTCCAGGGTCCCCGGTTCGATCCTGACCTCGGGCACTGTCTGTGTGGAGTTTGCATCTTCTCCGTGTGACCGAGTGGGTTTCCCCCAGTTTCCTCCGATTTCCTCCCATGTCCCAACGATGTGCGGGGTCGGTGGGTTAATTGGCCATTGTAAATCGCCCCCAGTGTGTGGGTGAGGGGTAGAATCTGGGAGGAATTGATGGGAATGTGGGGAGAATAAAATGGGTGCCTGGTATCTGAAGGACTTCCCTTGGGATGCAACAACTGAAACTCGGTGGGTTAAGCACTGACGCAGGGTTGGCATCCAAAACGTTGACAATTCCTTGCCCCTCCACAGATGCTGCTCGACCCGCTGAGTCCCTCCAGCAAAGTGGAGACACCAGATTCTGCAGATGCTGGAATCTGGAGCAACAGACACAAAGTGCTGGAGGAACTCAGTGGGTCGGGCAGCATCTGTGAAGGGAAATAAACAGTCGAGGTTTCGGGTCGGGGCCCTTCGTCAGGACTGGAGAGGAAGTGTTCCTCCAGCAGATCGTGGCCGGATGCTGGGCAATGCTGAGTTAGGTGTGACAAGGTGTCTGCCATCCCAACATCTTCCTGCCAGTGGGGATCCCCCGGGAGCTTCCGAGTATTGGCAGCTGGGATTGTGGACTGATGTATCCCAGGACCTTGCCTGCCAGTGATCCTCAGCGCGGTTCCAAGGCACTTTCACCCACTGGATGATTTCAGTGGCAGGCTGGAGATCGACTGTAGCTGCTTCACCCCAGCTGAACTCTCCTAAGTTTGAGTAGCCTGCTCCCCCCACCCCCCCCCCACATTCTCTCTCCTCCTGATCCACCCAGTCCCTCCTGCACCCACCCACCATCAGTGTTTCCTTCCCCTCCTCCACTCTGTCTGCCCGTCACCACACACCCCCCTCCCACTGGGATCCCCGCACTGTTCCCACCTGCCCTCCCCCCATCAGATTCCACCATTTGTCATCTCCCAGCCTCTGTCGCTATCTCCACCGTCCATCCGCCTATCACCGCACCCCCCCCCCCCCCCCCCCCCACCGCCCTCACCTGGATCCACCGATCACCTGCCAGCTCTTGCTCCAACCCCTCCCCCCTCACCTCTTTATACCGGCCATCTCCCCTCCATCTTTAAGCCCAGATGAAGGGTCTCGACCCGAAACGTCGACTGTCCATCTCCCTCCACAGATGCCGCCCGACCTGCTGAGTTGCACCAGCAGTTTGTTGCTCCAGATTCCTGCATCAGTGACTGTTACTGGCCAGCAGAACTTCCGCCAGGACAGCTTGCAGTGTGTGGGATCTTGCTGTGTAGTGCTGTGGCCCTTCTGCCAGCTGCTCTGATAGTCCTCACCTTTTCTTTCCTCAGTTGTTTCCGAGGGTGAAGCCCGCCGTGTAGGGCAAGAGCCGGATGGAGCAGCCCCTACCCTCCACCCCCGCATCGGGCAGTGTCCGTGACTCATCAGCCAGAACGCCGGAAGAGTGGTCTGGAATTGTCCTCGATCTCCTCGAGAATCCCGGATCTCCTGCAGGGGTCGCCTCACCTGAACCTGAGAGGTTTATTGCCTCTCGCTGTCCTCTTCCCGAAGCATTCCTGATCGGGAGAACGTCCCACCACCAAACTGGATGCAGGTCTGCTTTACTATTCCTGACAGTATTTGGAGGAGGGATCATTCCCGGGGGACCAAGATTCCGACTTCCCCCACCCCGCCTCGTCCTGCGGTGAATTCACTCCCACCCCACTGCTCCTGGCATCGTCCTGCACCTTTCAAGTGTACTGTCTGGAAACCCGTCCGTCATCAGTGGAGAGGGGGACCTTCCCGGGAAGGGGGGACGAGCTGCCGACTTGTTTCCCTCAGCATTCCCGTTGGTGGAGGAGGCCACAGGAGCTGCCGGCTCCCCCAACCTTATTACAGGAGGAGAACTCTTCAGTTAAATGCCCATTATAAGCTGATATAATCGAACCCACAATTTGGTCTGGATTTGACCGGAGGATCTCTCCCAGATCCAGATTTCGTGCGTGCAATGAATGTTGATGCTTTTAGATATTTGTATGTCTTTGTACCGTCATTAAAGTGTTATCAGTGGTCATGTGGGATCTTGCTGTGCCTTCCGTGCGCATGTGTAGGGGGGGGAGAGCGAGCCAGCTCGGACCCCACCTGGTGCAGAGCTGAACAGGCCATTCGGCCCACGATGTGCCGAACTTGATGCCCATTTATACTAAATGTCCTCCTGGGCACCACCCATTGGACAGTGAGATTGAATCACAGGGGTGTGTCAGGCACTGACCTTTCACCTCTAGGGTCCAGAGGCCAGGCCATTTGACTGACCTTGTCTCCAAGGTGACCCTGATCCAGCTGCTGGTTGCCATGGCAAGTGGATAACTCCCCGTTGGCACTTAAACGGTACCTTTTTTTAAAACAAACATTTATTTGCTAAAAGCACTGCAGAAGGACATCGTGTCAAAACTGAGACAACTGGTACAGAAAGAAAAAAAACTACGCAAACAGATCCGAACTACAGCAAAATAACGCTAACTAGCACCCACAAAACGCACCCGCGGTACTTCAGGTGAGAATCGCATTCACACCGTCCACGAGACACGCGATCTCCTGAGGGGCCCACCAAGCGCGGGCCCATCAACCAGGGTGCCTGCGGATACCACATGCTGCCTCCCTTAAACGGTACCCTGTTACTGATTACAAAGGTGGCAGAGGGAGTGAGTTAATGGGATGGGCAGTGGTGAGGTTCTCACTGGAGATGGGTCAGTTGTTTGAACGTCATTGGGAAATCTAATCCATGCTGCCCCTGTTCTGAGTTCTGCCCTGTGTGATGGGACTGTACAGAGGGAGCTTCACTCTGTCTAACCCTGTCCCTGCCCAGGGAGTGTGTGATGGGACAGTGTCGAGGGAGCTTCACTCTGTCTAACCTTACCCCTGCACTTACTTTTAATTACCTTTATTACAAAATACATATAGTACTACAACAAGCACAGAGACAATAACAGTAACTAATGCCGTTGCAAACACGAACTAAACTAAATTAAAATATTCCCATCACTATCAAGGATGGTGCTTATCCCCTGCAGTGCCCAATGGTCCTGGAATGCCTCCACAGTACCCATGGACACCGCATGTTCCCTCTCCACGATTACCCGGGCACAGACGTAACCCCGGAACATCGCTAGGCACTCAGCCTGGGCAGTATTCTCCGCTACACTGCTTCCAGGACCCACGGATAGCCCCAGGAGCAAGTTTACTGAGATGTCCTGAGCCCTCCTTGCCCCCCATATCCCTGCACTGTATGATGGGACAGTGTAGAGGGAGGTTCACTCTGTCTCACCCTATCCCTTCCCTGGGAGTGTGTGATGGGACTGTGTAGAGGGAGCTTTTCTGTGTCTAACCCATGCTGTCCATATCCTGGGAGTGTTTGATAGCAGAGTTTCGAGGGAGCTTTACTCTGTATCAATAGAGAGAGAGAGCACAGGTGGGGTCCTTCAGCATTTACAATAATCCTACTGTAGCCCACTTCTCCCCACATTTTCATAGCTCCCCCCAGATTCGACACCTCACCTACACACCGGGGGCAATTTACAGCAGCCAGCTAACCCAGTGTCCCCGCACGTCTTCAGGATGTGGGAGAAAAACCCACGCGCCACGGGGAGAACATGCAAACTCCACGAAGACAGCGCTAGAGGCTGGGATCGAACCTGGGTCGCTGGAGCTATGAGGCAGTGGCTCTGTTGGCTGTGGCCTCCCTGATCTGCTTTGTGTTTTTTCAAACCCGTGCTGTTTCTGCCCTGGGAGTGTTGGACAGGACCCTGTGGGGGAATCTCCCTGCTCCTCGTAATTGGTCCAACGGGAACTTTCTCACTTGCCTGGGGTGGGTTACCACTGTTGAGGCCAATCTGACATTTGAAGTAGTCCCTGGGCTAGCAGTTTGAAAGATCTCTCCCAGTGGACCCAGTCTCCCTCCTCTGCAAATATTTCCCCTTAAAGCATGTATCCCATTCCCCTCGGAAAGCTCCTGATCTGCTTCCACAGACCCCTCCACACCACACAGCTCACCGTGTTTTCAAAAGGAAGTTCTGTCTTTTCGACAGTCCTGCTACTTAATTGCTGGGGTTAAATTTTCCCTTCAATCTCCTGTGCTCCAAGGAGATCGAGCCCAGCTTCCGTCCCTGAGTTGTGGCCTTGGCTGTGTTGCTGGCCTCTCCTGGGCCAGTGTTGGAGACCAGCAGGTGTCCAGAGACTGGAGCTGCTTCTTAGATAAGATTTCTTTATTAGTCACATGTACATCGAAACACACAGTGAAATGCATCTTTTGTGTAGAGTGTTCTGGGGGCAGCCGCCAGTGTCGCCACGCTTCCGGCACCAACATAGCATGGCCACAACTTCCTAACCCGTACGTCTTCGGAATGTGGGAGGACTCTTTTGCCTCCACCCATCCAGAGCCTCGAACGGTGAGCCGCTCCGAGAAGGGAAGGTTAAGGGGAGATTTAATCGAGCCGTCAAAAATTGCAAGGAGAGCTGGTGGAGTTGCTCATGGAATCATACTGTGTGGAAACAGGCCATTCGGTCCAACTCATTCATGCTGACCAGTGGGCACCGTCTTCCAGCACCTGGTCCAGACCCCTCTGTGCTGAGGTGATTCAAGTGCTCACCTAGACATTTCTTAAATAATTTCAGTCACTCGGCTTCAACCGCTCCCTCAGGCAGTGCATTTCAGCTACTTGCCACTCTCTGGGTGAAGAACGTTGCCCTCAGATCCCCCTTACCCCCCTTTACCCTAAATCATTGTCCTCCACCTTTAGCTACCTCTAAGAGGCGTGAAAGTCGACCCGTGCTGTAATGAATCAGACATCAGCAGAACCAAGGAACGTACAATTGATGCTTTATTGGTTTAACGCTAGCGGGAGTGAGGGATACAGAGAAAGAGTAAACAGTGTAACCCGAGCTCTGTACTGATCCCACTTGGAGATCTACCGGTCAGCGTCCCTACTCTTATACCCACTCCGTGGGACCCTTCGTGGGAAGTTGCACTCACTGAGGCAGTTGCTTGCAGCAAGCTTTAGCAAAACGAGATATGTCTTTCTTTCTCACCCGCACCTGGACATTTTTACAGTCATAACTATAATCACCCCATGGTTGAGGCAATATCACACCACGGGAAGAATAGATGCACACCATTAACCCTTACATTGCCTGTTGTTAACCCTTGCATTCCCAGTTATCTTTTACAGAGGAAAAGTTTCCTGCAGTCTGCCCTACATATACCTCACATAATTGTATTTGCCACAGTCATGTTCCCTCTTAACCTCCTCTGCTCCAGGGAGGACAGACCCAGCTACTCGGGTCTATCCTCGTAACTGAATGGCTCCATCCCAGGCACGATCCTGGTGAATCTGCTCTCTGCGCTCTCACATTCCTCCTGTGGCACGTGTCCAGAACTGCACACAGTACTCCAGCTGAGGTCTGATCTCCCTAATCGTGTATTCAGTGCCTTCACTAATGTTTACCTGCATACCTTCAAGGATCTCTGGAATTGTACTCCAAGGTCCCTCTGTTCCTCAGTACCCCCCTAAGACCCCACCATTCAAGGTGTTTGTCCGAGCCTCGTTTGTGCTTCCACATTTGTCAGGATTAAACTCCATCTGCCATCTTACAACCCATTCACTATCACATCGATACCTCTCTGCAGCCTGAGACTCCCACCGCATCGGCAACTTTTGAGCCTCCCATATCCACATCCAGGTCCATTACTAACAAGGGTCAATGCTTGCAGTGCCTGGTTGTAGGTGATCAATGAATGAAGCAGGAGTGGGAGATTGGATTTTATGTTGTGATGAGAAGGCCAGGGAAGTGGATCCAGACAGGGAGCAGGGAAGGGGCTGTAATTGGAAAAAGTCTTTCAAGGAGCCAGTCAAATGGACACAGAACCAATGGAGACACGAGAGACAGCAGACACTGGAACCTGGAGGAACGCACGGTGGAGGAGCTTGGTGGGTCGAGCAGCATCTGGGGGTGGGGTTGGGGGAAGGAATTGTCAACATTTCAGGTTAAAGCCCTGCATCAACGACTCCTTTCCCCCACAGATGGTGCCCAACTCACTGTTTGTTGTACAGCAAGGAAAGTCCTTCAGCCCCAAGGTACCCATCTACATGATCCCATTTTATTCTCTATTCTCCCCACATTCCCAGCAACTGTCCCCCAGATTCTACCCCTCACTTACCCACACTAGGGGCAATTCAAAGCGGCCAATTAACCCACCAACCTGCACGTCTTTTGGTTGTGGGAGGAAACCAGAGCATGTGGGGGTGGGGAACCCACGTGGTCACAGGGAGAACATGGGGGCAATTTGCAGCAGTAGATTGTTGCAGGGTTTCAACCCAAATCGTCGACAATTCCTTCCGACCCCCCCCCCCCCCCCCCCCACACACACACACACAGCACTGGTCAACCCTCCAGCAGATTGGTTGTTGCTGCAAGATGAATGGAGATCTCCTTTGCTGGGTCCTCCCTGATACTAAATGGTGGCCAAGCCTTTCTGATGAGGTGGGGCAACTTGAGAAGTGGGGGGGTCCTTGGAGGGCAGAGCAGTGGTCCTGCCTCAGCCACGTCTGTGGGGATCTCTAGGTTTGCAGGGTGCTGATGTGTGGCTCTGGGGTAAACACTGCCCCTTGGAGGAGATCCTGGATCTCACTGCTGATGCCCAACCTCAAGCCCATTCATGGGGAGCTGGTGCTGTTGACACCCAATGTGGGACCTTCTGTGGCCCAGGGAGTCAGAGCACCCACCCTCGCCCTCTGTCTCCCAGACCAATACCCTCCTCTTCCAATGCCCCTGATGCAGATACCCACCTGTGTCCCCACAACCAAAACTGATTCACACCAGCTGCCCCCAGACCCACCCACATCAGCAGAGTGGATTCTGTCTTTTCCTCTCCCACCCCACTGTCTCCACCCTCCCCCCTCCCGCTCCCCCATCCCCCTCTCCTGCACCCTCTCCCCCTCCCCCTCTCCCCTCTCCCCTCTCTCCCCCTCTCCCCTCCCCTCCCCCTCCCCTCCCCCTCTCCTCCCCCTCTCCTCCCCTCTCCTCCCCTCTCCTCCCCTCTCCTCCCCTCTCCTCCCCCTCTCCTCCCCCTCTCCTCCCTCCCCCCTCCTCTTCCCCGTCACTCCCTCCCCCCTTTCCCATCTCTCCTCGTGCCCCCCATTTCCATTCCCCAGTTCTCTAAAGCCACAACCAGCGATACGATGGAAGTCAGAGCCAACAACATGCAGCCAGTTGCCCACCCCTGTGAACTGCCCTTCCCCCCCCCCCCGCCTCTATTTACTGACCAATGCAACCACTCTCTGGCCGTTGTCCAAACCAGGGGACTGTCTGCACAGGGAGGAAGCTGCCCCGCTCCGGACACTGTCCTCCGGCTGGGACGGATGGTTTCGTCTGGAGATAAGGGTCACATGATGGAAAGTGAGTGTTTCAGAGGAAGCGCAGTGTGCGTCTGTTCATTTACAGATTAAAAACCGCATCCTGGTGACACGGTGAAGGGGAGATAAAATTCTCCCCTCCACCCCATCGCTGCCTCATCCTCTCGCTGTCTCCCAACTCGTGTCCTCTGCGCCAATACACCGCCAGCCTCCGAGGATAGATTCACTGCCACCGTTCAATCACTGACGCCTTGCTGGCAAGTGACCTTGGGTCAAGTCCAACTGGAAGAAACCAGATTCAGTGTGTCGGTAACTGGATTTAATCCAGTCACCAATTATAGGATGGACTGCAGCTGGCAAATATTAACCTCTTCTCTGCCAGTGACACCTCGAATCGAGTAAATCCTCCTAAAGTAACTTCCAGGAACGTTAGGCATTGACATTCAGTTACATTGGAGGGATATTGGGCCTTCTATCCTACTGAAAGCCAATTTGTTTTCTCGTAAATGAAAAAACTATCTGCAGAAGTTGGAAATCTGAAATACGAACAGAAAATGCTGGAAACACACAGCAGGTCAGGCAGTGTCTGTGGGGAGAGGGACAGTTAACGTTTCAGGTTGATCAGACTTCACCAGGACTAAACGCCGGTTTTGAAAATCAAAAGAACTGCAGATGCTGGAATTCTGAGATAAAAACAGAAACTGCTGAATAAACTCAGCATCTGTGGAGAGAGAAACAGTCAAAACCAAAGGTCATAGACCTGAAACATAAACCATTTCTCTCTCCACGGATGCTGCCTGCCCTGCTGAGTGTTTCCAGCAATTTTTTTTTCCTGTATAGAATTTGTTTCCTCTCGTTCCCTGACATCCAAAACCTAAAACGTAAACAGTTTCTCTTCCCACAGATGCTGCCTGGTAGCATTTTATTTCAGATTTCCAGCATCTTCAGTTTGTTTTTCATTTACAGATGAGCTCATTCGGAAAGGCAATTGGTTTATTATTGTCACATGTACCGAGATACAGTGAAAAACTTTTGTCTACATGTTAACCAGACCAATCTTTCCAGACATAAGAACATCGAGGTAGTAAAAAGGAAAACAGAATGCAGAAGATAATGTTCCAGTTACAGAGAAAGTGCAGTGCAGGGAGACAGATAAAGTGCAAGGGCCATGATGAGGTAGATTGGGGGATCAAGGGTTCGTCTTTTAGTCATAGTGTCATAGAGTCGTACAGGATGTTGCTTTGACGTGTAATTGACCTGAGGAGCTACACAAGACCAATTAGCCTCTAACTGACCCGAGAAGTTGTGGCAACTTTATCTCCTTGTCTTAAAGGCAAACTCCATTACTCCCAGTTACATGTCAGCAACATTCCCAGTTTCTGGATATTGACTCCAACCAATTCCTGCTGCTAACTCCGGCTCCTCTGAACCAAATTCCCGGCACCTTCAGGCAGTTGGACCTGACAGTGAAGGGACAGTGGACCGGTCAGACCAGTCATACGGCGTCGAAACTGGCCCTTCGGCCCAACTGGTCCATGCTGATCATCAACCACCCATTTAAGATAAGATCAGATTTCTTTATTAGTCACATGTACATCGAAACACACAGTGAAATGCATCTTTTGCGTAGAGTGTTCTGGGGGCAGCCCGCAAGTGTCGCCACGTTTCCGGCGCCAACATAGCATACCCACAACTTCCTAACCCATACGTCTTTGGAATGTGGGAGGAAACCAGAGCACCCCGAGGAAATCCACAGAGACACGGGGAGAACGTACAAACCCCTTACAGACAGTGGCTGGAATTGAACCCGGGTCGCTGGCGCTGTAAAGCGTTACGCTAACCGTTACAGTAACTTTACACATCCTACACTGATCCCATTTTATTCTCCCCACATTCCCGTCAACTCCCCCCAGATTCTACCCCTCACCCACGCGCCAGGGGCGATTTATAGCAGCCAATTAACCCACCGACCTGCACGTCCTGGGAATGTGGGAGGAAACCGGAGCACCCTGGGGGAAATCCACACGGTCACAGGGAGAAGGTGCAGACTCCACACAGACAGAGGTCAGGATTGAACCCGGGTCTCTGGCGCTGTGAGGCAGCGGCTCTACCAGCTGTGCCACCACGCCGCCTACAGCACAACGCTGGAAGGTGGGTTTCTTACATGAACACAATGGGCTGAATGGCCTCCTTCTGTTCTGCAAACGCCAGTGATTCTATGGGTTGTTCATTTCCTCGTCTATCTGTTCCCACGTTCTGAGCTCAGTGGGTGAGCAGGAGGGGGAGTGAAAGTATGTTTCAGGTGCAATCAAATCCTCTTCATCTCCTTCCCCAAGTCAACGTGAATTGGGATGGGGACCAAGGAACTACTGAAGCATCACTCAGCTCCGTCCCCACCTCAAGTTCAAGTTACTTGTCATAGGCATACATACACAGCATTAGTGAAGAACTATTTGCAGCAGCAGCACAGTACATTATAACTGTGACAAACATAAGTTAACAGAAGCTTAAATTAAAATAATTGTTATCTCAGCTCTATCTCCCTGCTGAAACCTTTGGTGGTCTCTCCACTACCTCCAGACCCAGTTCCTCCCAGCCACTCTCCCTTGTACTGCTCCCCATGAACCTGAAGCCGTCCAAAATTCTGCTCTCTATGTCCCAGCTCACGTGGGGTCCCATTCAAACCCCTCCCTCCCATGCCCGCTGAGCCACAGGGGATCCTGGCTACACAGCACCTCATTTCCTATAAACACTTGCTTTCAAAACCCTCCCTCATATTTCCCCTCTACCCCTCCAATGCTCTCTCCCTCTCATTCTCTTCAGAAGCATATCGACAGGCGAATGGGCAAGGGCACGGCAGACATAATATAATCTGGAAAAATGTGAGGTCCTGCACATTGAAAGACAAAATAGTTGGGCAGAGCACTTGTTGAATAGAGGGAAACTGAAAGGGGTTGGTGCTCGAGGGGACTCCTTGCACACGTCTCTAGAGGTTAACATGCAGGTCATAGTACATAGAACAGTACAGCACAATACAGGCCCTTCGGCCCACAATGTTGTGCCGACCTTTAAACCTTGCCTAAGACTATCTAACCCCTTCCTCCCACATAGCCCTCTATTTTAAATTCCTCCGTATGCTTATCTAGCAATCTCTTGAATTTGACCAATGTACCTGCCTCCACCACCACCCCAGGCAGCACATTCCATGCCCCAACCACTCTCTGGGTAAAAAACCTTCCTCTGATATCTCCCTTGAACTTCCCACCCAGTACTTTGAAGCCATGCCCTCTTGTACTGAGCATTGGTGCCCTGGGAAAGAGGCGCTGGCTGTCCACTCTATCTATTCCTCTTAATATTTTGTACACCTCTATCATGTCTCCTCTCATCCTCCTTCTCTCCAAAGAGTAAAGCCCTAGCTCCCTTAGTCTCTCCTCATAATCCATACTCTCTAAACCAGGCAGCATCCTGGTAAATCTCCTCTGCACCCTTTCCAATGCTTCCACATCCTCCCTATAATGAGGCGACCAGAACTGGACACAGTACTCCAAGTGTGGTCTAACCAGAGTTTTGTAGAGCTGCATCATTACCTCGCGGTTCTTAAACTTGATCCCTTGACTTATGAATGCTAACATCCCATAAGCATAGAGTTATACAGCAGGGAAACCTTCGGCCCAACTCATCCGTGCTGACCAAGGTGTCTTCCTAAGCTAGTCCCACTTGCCTGCATTTGGCCCATATCCCTCTCAGCCTTTCCTATCCATGAGCCTCTCCAAATGTCTTTTGTATGTCTTTTCTCCATAGATATTGATCTAGTTTATAGCTGATAATACTCTCAAGCTCTATACCCATGTTGCCATGGGAGTAACCCTCCTTGCACCATTTTTGGTATCGGTATTGGTATTGGTTTATCATTGTCACTTGTACCCAGGTACAGTGAAAAACTTGTCTTGCATACCGATCATACAGGTCAATTCATTACATAGTGCAGTTACATTGGCTGTGATGATTCTGGATCCAACCAAGAGACCACAATCTTCCATCACTTGACAAAAGTAGGTCCTTGCCCAAGTCTCTGAACATACCAGCTGGATGAACTCAATTCTGCTCAGTGAGAAGCCTCAAAGACTTTCCCTGTAACTTGTTCTGTCGACTCCCTCCAGATTTTACAATCCACCTACGTACCCGCTAGGGACAATTTACAGTGGTCAATTCACCAAGTAACCTGCACGTCTTTTGGGCGTGTGAGGAAACAGGAGTACCCTAGAAAAACCCTTGCAGGCAAAGGAAGAACTTGCAAACTCCACACGGACAGCACCCGTAGCCAGGATTCAATCTGGGTCACTGGAGCTGTGAGGCAGCAGCCCTGAAATTGATATAATATTGCCTTACGCATTATTTTCTCTGCCATATGACTGGCAGCAAATGATTCGAATGGCAAGTGGTATGTTTGCCTTCATTGCCCAAGGATTTGAGAATAGGGAAATCTTACTGCAATTATATAGAGCCCTGAATCCTGGAACATTAAGTGCAGATCTCACCACTTCAGGCAGGACAGAGGGAGTGCTGCTAGGTTTTGCCAGTGCCTCCTCCTGCACCACTCTGCTGCCCAACTGTGCTTGATAATTCAGCTACATCTTGCAAGGGGTGATTCACTTGGTTAAAGCCGCTATATCAAGTTATAGTTGGAACTTGTCCATACATGTCCAGTGGGAAGCAAGGAGGTGGGGGAAGGGAAGGTGCCGGGCACTGTAAGTGCTCCCTCTGCAAGAACCAATGGAAGTAAGTGCCTTTGCAAGGTGAATTCTGCCACAGGTGAGTCCCCCAGGTTCTCTGTTCCGCTGGAAGGCAAGGTAAGGCACTCAGAGAGGAACAACTTGTCAGCTGGAGAGAAGACAGCTGGACTGTTCAAACCCCGAGGAGAAGGAGTTTGTGGACTTGTGCCAGACCCTGTGCCCTGCCTGTTTACCGTTTTGTGACCATTCTTTTCACCGCTTACGTCCCCATCTTATTTATTTATATTTCCCTGCCTCCCATTGGTAGCTCCCTGACAGAGACAGAGACAAAAACAGATGAGTCACCCGCTTTGCCGTCTTTCCGATTTTTTTTAGGGGGAAAAGAATTGTTTTTGGCACCTGATGGGGCAAGGGAGCATAACACGATTGGAATGTGGCAGAGAAAAGGCGGAAGTGATAATTAGCCGGGACAGGAAAGGTAGCATTGTGTTTGCTCTACTCTCAACTGAACTGAAAGCTCTTGCACAAACAATAAGGGTTGGAAGAAAAGAATGTCCCGTTGCAAAGTCCAAACACTGCTGCAAGATTATTGGGAATGCTGTTCCTGTGTCGGAATATTGTTGCTCATTCTTTCTCCACTCTGCTCGTTGGGATATAATTTGGGTTAGTCATCTTGTCCCTCAATCGGTCAGATGCAAACCCAGGCAGCAGAATGTTGGGTGACGCGGTGGCGCAGCGGGTAGGGCCGCTACCTCCCAGCTCCAGAGACCCCGGTTCGATCCTGGCCTCCGGTGCTGTCCGTGTGGAGTTTTCACACTCTCCCGGGTGCTCCGGTTTCTTCCCCACATCCCAAGGACGTGCGGGTTGGTGGGTGTAATTTGCACCCAGTGTCTGGGTGAGGGGTAGAATCTGGGGGGAGTTGATGGGAATATGGGGAGAATTTTTTTAAAAATTGGGATTAGTGTAGGATTAGTGGAAATGGATGGATGATGGACTGTTTCTCTCCATGACTGTGAAAGACAGCTCAGCCCACACAGCTTCTCATCATTACAAACTCTAGGCAGAGTTGTCAAGATGAAGGGAGGAGGGAGAGGTGGGGTGAGGTTGAGATGAATTCGGGTGTCTTTGAGTGGTTAGTTCTGCTCTGTAATATGAGTGGATGAAGTTGTGGCTCAATGACCCACACGGGTCATTCTCTCTTCTCCCCTCTTCCATCAGGTAGAAGATACAGGAGCCTGAGGGCACGCACTACCAGGCTTAAGGACAACTTCTATCCCACTGTGTATAAGACCCTTATACGATGAGATGGACTCTGACCTCACAATCTACCTTGTTGTGACCTTGCACCTTACTGTCTACCTGCAGCTGTGACACTTTGTACTGTTATTGTTTTTACCTGTACTACATCAATGCACTCTGTACTAACCCAATGTAAGTGCACTGTGTGATGAATTGACCTGTACGAACGGTATGCAAGACAAGTTTTTCACTGTACCTCGGTACAAATGACAATAATAAACCAATTCCAATACCGTAGCATGCTTGTCCTAGGTTCAAAGAGACCTGTTTCAGAGTTTGATGGCAAAACTCTCGGTGGATGCTTCAGTGCAGCACCGAGAGGGAGCAGCGCAGTCAGAGATGCTGTCTACTCACTGAGCTGTTAAAACAAGACCCTGTCTGCTCTCTCAGGTAGGTGTGAAAAAAAACAAGGGCTCTTCTCCTTAGTGTCTTGGGGTCAATATATATCCCTCGATAAAGATGATCCTAATCACTGTAACGTGACAGTGAGAGCTTGCTGTGCACAAGTTGGTTGTTGTGAATAGTTACAACAATTCATTGGCTGTAAAGAGTTTAGGGATATCCTCAAAGGTGCTATAGAAACGCAAGTCAGCCTTTTTCCTCCATATCCAGCAGCCTGGATTTGTATAGCACCTCTAATGGAGATGGGGAGGGGGAGGGGGGTGGAGATGGAGACGGGGAGTTGGTGGGGGATGGGAATGGGGAGGGGGAGTGGGATGGGCAGAGGGAGGAGGTGGGGAGGGAGATGGAGACGGGGAGGGGGGCAGAGGGGGTGGGGGTGGGCTGAGGGGGGTGGAGAGATGGGGAGGGGGTGGGGGTGGGACATGATGGTGTGGGGGAGGGGTGGAGATGGGGAGATGGGGATGGGGTGGGGGAGGGGGTGGGAGTGGGGGAGACGGGGAGGGGGAGTGACGTAAGGCGGGAGTGGAGGGGAGGGGAGACCCAGGACCCCCTCTGAAACCTCTCCCATCTCTGATTTGAGTTGGGTCGTGGTCGCTGGGGTCCCCCACCTGCTCCCTCCGAACCTCTAGTTCAGTCCTCGCGTTAAACCCGTCCGGAAACTTGACGTCTCTTTCGTTGTGTGTGTGTGTGTTTTATTTCCAAGAATGTCCCCCCACCCTCCCCTCCGAAATATTGGATCGTTACACGTGACATCAGCGCCTGGTCAAAATAAATCTGGAATTTAAGAGACGTCCCGTCTTTCAGCAGGCAGAGAGGAGGGAGAGAGGAGTGAGCAGAGAGGAGGGAGAGAGGAGAGAGCAGAGAGGAGGGAGAGAGGAGCGAGCAGAGAGGAGAGAGAGAGCAGCAGACGGGAACAACGTTAGTGAGGCGACAGAGGAGTTTGAACAAAATGTCCAAAAGTTTGATCTGCCCTCAAAGTTAATGCGGTTCAAATAAGTTAACGAGTTGGAAGGAGGGACATCTAACGAACTTGCCAGTGCACCAGAGGGAGATTGAACCATGGAATCTCAGTACCTGCTGAACTTGGTAAGTGGTTTAAAAAAAAGTTTTTAATTTTTTTAAATAATTCTTTTGTTTGGAGTCAGGGGGTCGGGGGGGGGGGGGAACGGGGGTTTGGGTCACCTGTTGGGTCTAACTCAGTCCCAACCAACTGTGGGTCGAGAGTCTGTCCCCAGCTCCCTCCGGGACCCCTGCGGAGGGTTCGAATCTCGCTCCTGCTGCGGTGCAGGGAGGGTGCAGCATTGTCGGATCTGCGAGTCGCCCCTCTCCGTGGGACTTCGTGCGACGGAGTGTGTGTGTGTGTGTGTGTGGTGGTGGGGGGGGGGGGTTCTTTAAGTTTTAAACCAACAACAGCAACAAAGAACTGTCGTGGGCCCACTCTGGGATCTCGCTCACCAGGCAAACGTCGCTCAAACAAGATTTCCACGATCTTGTGCCTTTGTGGGATCTTGCCGTGCGCCGTTGGGCTGTCAACTTGCAACAGTGACTGCCCTTCAAAAGAAATGTCTCACTGGCCGTGCAGCGCCTTGAGACGCCCTGTTCAGTAAACTTGCTTTGTGGGATCTTGCTGTGCACAAATTTTAGCTGCCGTGTTTCCGACGTCGGAGTACCTGCTGTGGGCAGTGAATGAAGGGGAGGGGGGTGGTGAAGGGGAGGGGGTGGTGAAGGGGAGGGGGTGGTAAAGGGGAGCGGGTTAATAGGCCCCCAGAGCAGGTGGCAGAATGTGGGGGGTATTAATGGGGATAGTTAATGGGGAAAATTGCTGAGTCCTGGGTCTGTGGGAATTCCTCTGTGAGTTGGCATAGATAGACCTGATGGGCCAAATGGCCTCCTTCTATATTGTAAAGAGATATGGAGGTGTTTACTCAGTGCCTGTCTGGGCAGTGCACATATTGACTAAGGCTCCCAAACACTATGCAACCACTTGGGAAGATGTGAAGGGTGCTGGCGAATTGTAAGTACGCCCCCAAAATCCTTCTGAGTTCCCCATCCCTCCCTGCTGCACTGAACCACGGCCTTGGTCATGCGCTCAAATATCTAGAGTGGGAATCGAACCTACAACCTTCCGATATCGAGGCAGGAATGCTACCCACTGAGCCACAACTGGTTCATGAACCACTCTGGCACTGAGTCACTGCTACTTGGGTGAACACCACCCCACCCTGTGCCAGGTACCAGAGTTCCAAACCTTCTTAGACCTAGAAGGAGTCCATTTGACCCTTTTAGTCTATGCCGGCCCACAGAGCAATGCCATCGCCCCATTAATTTCCCCTGTAACCTATTCCTGTCAATCTCCCTCCCCAGATTCTACCATTCACCTCTGGTGGTGATTTACAGTGGGCAAGTAACACCCTTCACTTGCCAGTCCCTCTACCCCCACCAGCCAGGGAGGGAAAGTTCCATGGGGCATCTTCCAGTGTCAACAGCACATATTTCCCCACATAGATGACACAGAAGGAGACCATTTGGCCTATTGAGTCCATGCTAGCTCTCAGGGTATTCCCATTTCCCACTAATTTTCCTTCTAACCTATTCTCCCCACATTCCCATCAACTCTCCCCAGTTTTCATACCACTCACTCACACACTGGGGAAAATCTACAGCGGCCAATTAACCCACTGATCCACGTGTCTTTGGAATGTGAGAGGAAACTGGACCACCCGGAGGAAACCCACGCGGTCACAGGGAGAATGTGCAAACTTCACACAGACAGCACTGGCGGTCAGGATTGAACCTGGGCTGCTAGAACCATGGGGCAGTAACTCTACTGGCTGCATCACCATGCATGTGTGATGGTCCCTGTGGCCGAATAGTTCTCACTGAAGTAAGCACACAATGGATGGGTTCCAAGACCTGTGCAATCAGGAGCAGTCAGTGAATATCAATGCCTGGCAGTTTCAAATTTACTTCACTAAGGTTGGGACTGCATTGTGGATCAAAGAATATGTGCTATCGCTGCAGGACTGAATGGAAGGTGTTCGCAGGAGCCCCTGATGCCCACAAAGGTCCTGTCCTCAGTAACATCAGGTGATGTGATGCCAATGAGAATCCAACTGTGCCCCCTCCTGGCATCACATCTTGCCCTCTTGTCATATGGCAGAGAATCCCATCTCATGCTTGACATTCCCAAGAGAAATGCCCAAAAGATCAAATCTGGAGATAGAACATAGAACATACAGCACAGGAACAGGCCCTTCGGCCCACAACATCTGCACCGAACACGATGCCAAATTCTCGGCTGCCTGTACATGATCCATAATCCCTCCATTCCCTCCCTCCTATGCACCCCTGAAACGCCACTATCATATCTGCTTCCAGAAGTATTGCAGTGTGATCTGGGTCCTGCTCCCGTTGCCCAGAAATAAGAACGTTCCCACACCACGGGAAAGATTTTTTAAAACTTCAACACCAAACTGAATTCATAAAAGAAAAATTTGCAAGCGCAAAAACACAGTGCGCGACTCTGTTTACATTCGTAGTGTTGTTAAGTCTCTAAGTTCGCAGTATTGATGGTTCTATACTTCGGTAGTGTTTGCACATTGTATATAGAGCACCATTGGTCGGATGATACAAACTTAAGGTGCTTTGGGGACATCAACCCCAGACTGATGGAGAGGGTGGGGGAGAGTTACAGGATCTTAATTACAGTGAAGGTGAAGAGGTTGGGAATGGGACTCCTTAATGTCAGAATGTCTATTGGATGATTGTTCTGCCTTCCAGTGTGTGACCAGTTCCCATCATCCCACCACTCATGCCTTCAGCTGCTTGGATCCCAAGTTCTGGAATCCCCTCAGCTAATGAGGGATTGTTATCAGTGTAGTTAGGATGCAAGGAGAATAAAGGATTATAACCAGAGGATGTGGATCTTATGTATAAAAAAAAGGGTTCGGGGTGGGGGTAAGTGTGAAGTTCAGAATTAGTTTAATTGGAGACACAAGAGATTGCAGATGCTTTAATCTGGATCAAAAGACGAACTGCTGGAGGAACTCAGCGGGTCAGGCAGCATCTGAAGAGGGAATGGACAGTCGACTTTCCGAGTCGACACCCTTCATCAGGACCAAGTTAATCTGGATGTAAAAGTGCTTTCGAAGCAGTTTCAACAGGAGCTTTCTAAAAGGACTGCACTAATATTTGGAAGAGGAGAAAATGTTGTAGCAGGGCAGCACAGTGGTGCATCAGGTTGTCTTACAACTCCAATGGCCCAGGTTCGATCCTGACCTCAGATGCTTCTGTGTGGAGTTTGCATGTTCCCCCTGTGACCGCTTGGATTTCCCCCGGGTGCTCCAGTTTCCTGCCACCTCCCAAGGACGTGCAGCTCTGTGGGTTAATTACGTGTAGGTGGGTGGCGAGATAATCAGGGGGGAGCTGATGGATATGTGAAGGAGAATAGGTTACAGGGAAACAAGTAAGGGAACGGGATTGATGGGAATGCCCCGAGAGTATGGACTCAATGGGTCAAATAGCCACCTTCTGTGCTGGAAGAAGATATGAGAGAGACGGCGAGAGACTGCCTCAGAAGGCTGTCACTGTCACAACAGGCTGAATGGCCTCTCTGTGCTATATTGCACAGAGCTCCAATCTCTCAATCCTTCCCATTTCACTTGGAAATATTTGATTGATATCACCCACGTCTGCAAGACCGATTAAGGTTATTCATTATCAATTGAGCTATGACTTTCTCTCAGCAGGTACCAAAGGGGCAATTTAACCACGTCTGTCAGATAGATTATAATCGTCATCTAGGCTAGTCCTCCCAAAATGCTGTCTGCAACCCACACGTGCACAGTGTGCAGAGAGGCATACATAAGATGCATGACAAGCATTTTCCTCAAGTCTGTTGGACAAGTTGGTTCTGTTACAAAGGAGTCACTCACACACTCTCTCTGAGCATTGGCTTCACTTTGTACATCATACAATTGGCCAGCAAACTACTCTCCTATTCTGGAGCAATTGAAATGATCCCACTCTCCGGCTCTGTCCACAACCCTGCAAGTCTCCCTCCTTCCAAATAGCATAACGCTATTACAGCGCCAGTGACCCGGGTTCAATTCTCTGTAAGGAGTTTGTACGTTCTCCCCATGTCCGTGTGGCTTTCCTCCGGGTGCTCCGGTTTCTTCCCACATTCCAAAGATGTACAGGTTAGGAAGTTGTGGGCGTGCTATGTTGGCGCCAGAAGTGTGGCGACATTTGTGGGCTGCCCCCAGAACACTCTACGCAAAAGATGCATTTCACTGTGTGTTTTGATGTACGTGTGACTAATAAAGATATCTTATCTAATGTTTATCCAATTCCCACTAAAAGTTCTTTCGGACAGTGCGTTCCACATTACAATAACTCACTGCATATTAATAAACATTATCCTTAACCCTCTCTGCTTTTTCTTTCTCTATTTGTGTATCTCTGGTCACTGCCAGAAATCTCAGCTTCTCCAGTCTGTCTCTGTGGCCAGAATCCCCCATCCCTGGTTCCATTGGGGAAAATCGTGCCTGTGTCGTCACCAAGCCAGTAATGGAAGAAGTCCTCTTGATTCCGCAGTGATGGTCTTGAATTCACTGATGCTGTGAACATAGAACATAGAACAATATAGCACAGTACAGGCCCTTCGGCCCACAATGCTATGCCGACATTTTATCCCTGCTCTAAGATCTATCTAACCCTTCCCTCCCTCTATCATTCATGTGGCTATCTAAGGGTCTCTTAAATGTCCTTAATGTATCTGCCCCCACAACCTCTGCAGGCAGTGCGTTCCATGCACTCACCACTCTCTGTGTAAAAAAGCTTACCCCTGACATCCCCCTTATACCTTCCTCCAATCACCTTAAAATTATGTCCCCTCGTGTTAGCCGTTGTTGCACTGGGAAGAAGTCTCTGACTGTCCACTCGACCTATGCCATTTATCATCTTGTACACCTCCATCAAGTCACCTGTCATCCTCCTCCTCTCCAAAGAGAAAAACCCTAACTCACTCAACCTATCCTCACAAGACATGCTCTCCAATCCAGGCAACATCCTGGTAAATCTCCTCTGCACCCTCTCTAAAGCTTCCACATCCTTCCTATAATGAGGCGACCAGAACTGATCACAATAAGTTAGTTAGAGATTTCCCGCTCCTACCTACCCTTGGGGATGAGCTGCCTCCTTGAATCACTGCAGTCCTGACAGTGAAGATGCTCCCACAGTGTTGCTGGGGAGGGGGTTCCAGGGCTTAACCCAGCCGCAATGAAGGAACAGTGATTATATATTCTCGGCCAGGATAGTGTGTGATTTGGATGAGAATATTCAGGTGGTGGTAATAGAAACAGAACATGCTTGAAACATTCAGGCAGCATCTGTGGGAAGAGAAACTTGCTTCACAGCTCCAGTGACCCAAGTTCAATCCTAAACTCTGGTGCTGTCTGTGTGGAGTTTGCACGTTTGAGTTCAAGAGCCAGAAAATTGTGTTACAGCTTTATAAAACTCTGGTTAGGTCACATTTAGAGTGTTGCATTCAATTCTGGTCGCCTCATTATAGGAAGGATGTAGAAGCTGTGGAGAGGGTACAGAGGGGGTTTACCAGGGTGCTGCCTGGTTTGGAGGACATGCGCTATGAGGAGAGGTTGGACAAGATGGGACTGTTTTCTCTGGAGCGGCAGAGGCTGAGGAGAGACCTGATAGAAGTTTATAAAATTATGCAAGGCATCGTTAGAGTAGACAGCCAAAATCTTTTTCCCAGGATTGAAATGTCCAGTACTAGAGGGCATGTGTTTAAGGTGAGGTGGGGGGGGGGGGGGGGGGAGTACAAAGGAGATATGCGGGGCAAGTTTTTTTACACAGAGTGGTGGGTGCCTGGAATGCACTGCCAGGGGTGGTGGAGGCAGATAGCATCAGAGCATTTGAGAGACTCTTAGATAAATACATGAATATGCAGAGAAGGGAGGGATATGGTCAATGTGTGGGGAAGAGGAATTAAATTAATTAGGAGTCATTGGTTTAATTAGTTCGGCGCAACATCGTGGGCCGAAGGGCCTGTCCTGTGCTGTACTGTGCTGTGTTCTGTGTTCTCCCTGTGACTGTGTGGGTTTTCTCTGGGTGCTCTGGATTCTTCCCACATCCCAGAGACATGCAGGTTGGAAGGTGAATTGGCCACTGAATCAGAATCAGGTTTATTATCACTGACATATGATGTGAAATGTACTGTTTTACAGCAGCAGCACAGTGCAAGACATAAAGATCTATAAATTACAAAAATAATTTGCAAAACGAAAGGAATAACGAGGCAGTGTTCATGGGTTCATGGACTGTTCAGAAATCTGATGGTGGAGGGGAAGAAGCTGTTCCTGAATCGTTGAGTGTGGGTCTTCAGGCTCCTGTACCTCCTCCCCGATGGTAGTAACGTGAAGAGGGCATGTCTCAGATGGTGAGGGTCCTTAATGATGGATGCCGCCTTCTTGAGGCACCGCCGCTTGAAGATGTCCTCGATGGTGGGGAGTGTTGTACCCGTGGTGGAGCTGGCTGAGTCTACAACCTTCTGCAGCCTCTTGCGATCCTGTGCATTGGAGCCTCCATACCAGGCGGTGATGCAACCAGTCAGAATACTCTCCACTATACATCTATAGAGATTTGTAAAAGTCTTTGGTGACGTACCAAATCTCCTCAAAATCCTGACAAAGTAGAGCCACTGGCATGCCTTCTTTGTGATTGCATCAATGTGTTGGGCCCAGGATAGATCCTCCGGGATGTTGACGCCCAGGAACTTGAAGCTGCTCACCCTTTCCACTGCTGACCCCTCAGTGAGGACTGGTGTGTGTCCTCCCAACTTCCCCTTCCTGAAGTCCACAATCAGTTTCTTGGTCGTGCTGACATTGTGCAAGGTGGTTGTTGTCGAGACTCCACTCAACCAGCCGATCTATCTCACTCCTGTACGCCTCCTCGTTGCCATCTGAGATTCTGCCAACAACAGTGGTGTCACTAGTGAATTTTTCATGGTGTCTGAGCTGTGCCTAGTCACAGTCATGAGTGTAGAGGGAGTAGAGCAGTGGGCTAAGCACGCATCCTTGAGGTGCACCTGTGTTGATTGTCAGCGAGGGGGAGATGTTACTACCGATCCGCACTGACTGTGGTCTCCCAATAAGGAAGTCAAGGATCCAGTTGCAGAGGGAGGTACAGAGGCCCAGGTTTTGAAGCTCGGTTTATTAGTACTGAGGGAATGATGGTGTTGAACGGCAAGCTGTGATCAACAAACAGTAGCCTGACGAATGTCTTGCGATTGTCTGGGTGTAAATTATATGTAGGTGAGTGGTAGAATCTGGAGGATGGGAATGTTGGGAGAATAAAATGGGATTAGTGTAGGATTAGTAAATGAATGTGAAATGGTCGGTGTGGACGTGGTAGGTTGAGGGGCTTTATTCCTTGCTATAACACTATGAGAAACAGTTACCATCCCAGACCTGAAAGATTAACTCTGTTTCTTTCTCCACGGGCGCTGCCTGACCCGCTGAGTGTTTCCAGCGTTTTATGTCTTTATTTGAGACTTCCAGCAACATCGGTCATTTTGCAGCCGGTGATGTTTCTTGCACCTCCTCCTCTAGACTTTGGTGCCTGAGGTGGTGGGTCTGGGGGGAGGTGATTTCCCAAGTATGGGCGAGTCAGGTCACCGCAGGGCATTCTGCAGGTGTTCCACAGTGGGAAGGAATATCTGGGGAAGCCCAAACTGGGATTACAGATCGTGCTACGAAGCAGGGAGAGAGTTATACGGCGGAATTTGCAGATTCCGACTGACTGGCGTGGAATTGTATTTATATAAATGACGGAAGAACAAGGTGGGCTGGTGCAGGAGGGGAGAACGAGGGAGAGGTGGAAAATCAGACGGGAAACAGCAGCCAGCACCTGAGAGGAGCTTAAACTATTCAGTCCACAGGGCTGTTCGCTCTTCTGCTCCATGTCAGAGCCTGTGTTCCGTGACCCTGCTCTTCCTGCCCTTCATCCATCCAAGGCCTCCACCAATCCTGGGAATTTCCACCTTCTACCTCAGCCCCCCCCTTCTTTTCAATTCTCCCCCTACCTGGGCAAGTTTCTGGTCACCCCCCCCCCCCCGTATACCCCTGTATAGGGTCACCCGCTATCGATACATTCCAGTGCCTACACTGGGCAGCAGTCTTGCATCTGAGTCTGAAGGTTGTGGGTTCGAACCTTGCAAGGGGAAGAAAAATCTGGGCAGACACACCCAGCACCGTGCAGAGGGAGTGCTGCACACAGTCAGAGGCGCAGGGAGGTCCTCTGGTTCCCACCTCATAGCTGCTTGGGCATTTTATCATCCTGATGGCGCTGTATAAATGCAGAGCTGTTGTGGGTCCCAGTAGGTATAAGTCCCATCCAGATCAGCTGGTTGGTACGTCAACCCACTAACCCATGGGTGTGGGAGGAAACCGGAGCACCCGGGGGAAACCCACGCAGTCACAGGGAGAACGTGCAAACTCCACACAGACAGCAGCAGAGGTCAGGATCGAATCCTCGTCGCTGGACCTGTGAGGCATATGAAGAAATGATGAGATAAGATATTTTTATTAGTCACATGTACATCGAAACACATAGTGAAATACATCTTTTGTGTAGAACGTTCAGGGGGCAGCCCGCAGGTGTCGCCACGCTTCCGGCGCCCACATAGCATGCCCACAACTTCCTAACCCGTACGTCTTTGGAATGTGGGAGGAAACCGGAGCACGCAGAGGAAACCCACGCAGACACGGGGAGAACATACAAACTCCATACAGACAGTAGCTGGAATTGAACCCTGGTCACTGGCGCTGTAATAATGTTACGCTAATTGCTACACTACCGTGCCTGCCGGTGTATTCAAGTTCAAGTTTATTGAAATTCAAGTTCCTTGTCATAGGCAAACATACACAGGGTATAAATGCCATAAAAATCGGCTTCTCGCAGCAGCAGCTCAGTGCATGACAAACATAAGTTAATGTGAACTTAAATTAACATAAATTACACATAACTTACACAGCAAGATAAATAAAATGACATTAGTGCAGGTTGAGAGAGATAAAACAAAATATAATCTGCAACAGTGTTAGGGTTTTTCAGGTCCGTAGACCATAAGTTATAGGAGTGGAATTAAGCCATTTGGCCCATTGAGTCTGCTTCGCCATTCAACCATGGATGATTTTTTTCAACCCCATTCTCCCGCCTCCTCCCCATAAATCTTAACCCCCTCACCAATCAAGAACCCAACAATCTCTGCCCTAAATACACCCAACGACTTGGCCTCCACAGCCCTCTGTGGCAACAAATTCCACAGATTCACCGCCCTCTGGCTGAAGAAATTCCTCCTCATCTCAGTTTTAAAGGGACGTCGCTTTATTCTGAGGCTGTGCCCTCAGATCCTAGACTCTCCTATTAATGGAAACATCCTCTCCACATCAAGGCCTTTCAGTATCAAGTAGGTTTCAATGAGGTCACCCCTCATCTGAACTCCATCGAGTACAGGCCCAGAGGCAATCAAACGCTCCTCATGTTAACCCTTTCATTCCCGGGATCATCCTTGTGAACCTCCCTCTGGCCCCTCTCCAGGGCCAGCACGTCTTTCCTTCGATACGGGGCCCAAAATTGCTCACAATATTCCAAATAGGTGGGTTCAAGAACCTGACGGCAGTGGGGAAGAAGCTGTTGTTGATCCTTGAGGTGTGGGTCTTCAGGCTCCTGTACCTGCTGCCTGATGGCAGTATCGAGAAGAAGGCACAGCCTGGATGGTGAGGGTCCAGGCATTTCAGTATCCAATAGGTTTCAATGAGATCAACCCCCTCCCCAATCCTTATGAATTCTGTCAGATACGGGCTCAATGAGCAGGAAAGGGAGAGGGTTGAGGTTCAAAAGAGAGCAGATCGAGGTGCTGAGATGACATGGGCAAAAGGACTCGATTTGTTCCCCTTGTATGTGGGAGGGGTTGTTCCGCTTGCCTGCGCCGTAGGGATTGGTGCTTGGGAACTGTCGGAGTGTTCAAGAGTTTGCAGCCTTCCATTGTGGACTAACTCTACCGTTGAATCTTCCTGTGCAGGTCCACCATGCTCCCTGCTAGTCTGCTGCCAATGGCCGTGCTGTTTGCCCAAGTTCTGGCGGACGGAGGGGGCGGCTCGAACACGGAGAGAGGGAGGAGAAGGGCGGAGGCGAGCGCGAGGCCTGGCGCCCTCCATTCCTCGCCCGACCTGGAGGCCGTCCACACCCTGCGGAGGACCCTGCTGAGCAGGTTCGGATTGGAGAGACTCCCGGAGCCCAGTGGCAAGGCTGTCGTCCCTCAGCACATGTGGGACCTCTACCACTTCCGCACTGGCAACTACTTCGCGGTGAAGGACTCCAGCTTCAGTGCCTTGGAACGCCACACGGCAGGGACTAACACCGTCCGCTGCTTCCATCACTTGGGTGAGTGCAGACACTGAGAGAGGAAGGGTCTTTGGCCCCTCTGGTTGGACAGAGATCGGGCATATTTACGCTTCCCGGACCAATCACTGAAATCCTCAGCGGGCCAGTCAGCATCTGTGGAGAACCAAACATTGTCAAGTCATAGAATGGTACAGGAACAGGCCCTTCAGCCCATTGAATTTGTGCTGACCATTTACACTGACCCCATTTTATTCTCCTCACACTTCCATCCACTCCCCACCTACACACTAGGGGTAATTTACAGGGGCCAATTAACCCATCAACCCTACAGGCTCAATGACAGCTCCCATCCTGCTGTTATAAGACTATTGAACGGTCCCCTAGTACGATAAGATGGACTCTTGACCTCACAACCTACCTCGTTATGGCCTTGCCATAATTATGATGATGCCAGCATTTATTGCCCGTCCCCAGTTGCCCCAGAACTGAGGAGGTAGTTCAGAGTCACCACCATGGTCAGGAGTCACGTCTAGGCCAGACTGCGTAAGGCAGGCAGATTTCCTTCCCTAAACCAGATGGGGTTTACAACAGTGCAGTAGTTTTGGCTGAGACCAGATTTTTAATTGCACATTTATTTAATTTGAGTCATAAAGTCATAGAGTCATACGGCACAGAAACAGGCCCTTCAGCCCAACTCATCCATGCCGACCAAGATGTCAATCTGAAATAGTCCCATCTGCCTGCATTTGGCCCATATCCCTCTAAACCTTTCCTATCCATGTACCTGTCCAACTGCCTTTTAAATGTAATAACCCCTGTTTCCCTTTAAAACTTACTGGGAAATTTATTATGGTACAGTGCAACATTTAAAAAAAAGAATTTAAAATGTATCGGGGTATTAATACTGAAAGGCCTGGATAGAGTGGACGTGCAGAGGATGTTTCCAGTAGTGGGAGAGTCTAGGACCAGAGGGCACAGCCTCAGAATAAAAGGACATCCCTTTAGAACTGAGATGAGGAGGAATTTCTATTTTCTAAATGGGGAAAGAATTCAGAAATCGGAGCTGCAAAGGGACTTGGGGGTCCTAGTGCAGGATTCCCTAAAGGTTAACTTGCAGGTTGAGTTGGTAGTAAGGAAGGCAAATGCAATGTTAGCATTCATTTCAAGAGGACTTGAGTATAAAAGCAAGGATGTAATTCTAAGGCTTTATAAGGCATTGGTCAGACCACATTTGGAGTATTGTGAGCAGTTTTGGGCCCCATATCTAAGGAAGGATGTGCTGGCGTTGGAGAGGGTCCAGAGGAGAATGATCCCGGGGGTGAAAGGGTTAATGTATGAGGAGCATTTGATGGCTCTGGGCCTGTACTCGCTGAGTTTAGAAGGATGAAGGAGGGATCTCATTGAAACCTACTGAATATTGAAAGGCCTGGATAGCATGGACATGGAGAGGATGTTTCCATTAGTGGGAGAGTCCAGGACCAGAGGGCACAGCCTCAGAATAAAAGGACGTCCCTTTAGAACAGAGATGAGGAGGAATTTCTTCAGCCAGAGGGTGGTGAATCTGGAATTCATTGCCACAGATGGCTGTGGAGGCCAAGTCATTGGGTATATTTAAAGTGGAAGTTGGTAGGTTCTTGATTAGTAAGGACGTCAAAGGTTACGGGGAGAAGGAGGGAGAATGGGGTTGAGAGGGAGAAATAAATCAGCCGTAATCGAATGGCGGAGCAGACTCGATGGGCCGAATGGCCTAATTCTGCTCCTATATCTTATGGTCTTAATAACATCCAATAGTCCAGAAAGTCTGTTGGTCCGGCACCACTGCCGAATGTGCCGAACTATGGGAGTTGCCGGGGAGTTTGTTTAACAGGATTGATAGTTTGTTTTTTTTGCTTCCAGAGGATCAGGAGGAGGTGCTGCTGTTGGAGGGATCGGGTCTGCATCAGATGGTCTTCAACCTGACAACCGTTCCTGCGGGTGAGCACATTGTCTCGGCTGAGCTGCGTCTGTACAGTGAAGACAACGGCTGGCCCGCCGCCGGCCACCAAAGGGTCGGTGACTACCACCTCTGGCAGGTCCTGCCCGGGCAAGCGAGCCACCGGCTGCTGGAGAGTCGGCGGCTCCCCGCCAACCGGTCCCGCTGGGAGACCTTCGAGGTTGGACCAGCGGTGGAGGACTCCAGGAGGACGGGCGCGGGACTAGTGGGCTTCCTCATCCAGGTGGGCGAGGCCGGAGGTCCCACCGCACCCCTGCGGGTGAGCAGGTCGCTGAGGGGCGAGGAGGGGAGCTGGCCCCTGAGGAGGCCGCTCCTGGTCACCTACGGCCGGGACGGGAAGGGTCTAACTCTGGGCTCCAGGGGCAAGCGACCCCGGGGCAGGAGGAAGGCCAAACGCCCACGGGGCCGGTGCCGGAGGAAGCCACTCTACGTGGACTTCGAGAGGGTGGGCTGGACCGAGTGGATCATCGCTCCCCGGGGCTACAACGCCTTCTACTGCCAGGGCGACTGCCGCTTCCCGCTGGCCGACCACATGAACTCCTCCAGCCACGCCATCGTGCAGACCCTGGTCAGCGCCGTCAACGCCAACGTGCCCAAGGCCTGCTGCGTGCCCACCGACCTCAGCCCCATCGCCATGCTCTACCTGGACGAGGAGGAGAGAGTGGTCCTCAAAAACTACCAGGAGATGGTGGTGGAAGGCTGTGGGTGTCGTTGAGGGTGGTGGGGACAGCGAGGGGTGGAGGGGGTTACAGAGAGGGAGAGATGTGGGGGCTGGAGGGGGTTACAGAGACAGGGAGGGGTGTAGGGGCCGGAGGGGGTTACAGAGGGAGGGAGGGGTTTGGGGGTTAGAGGGGGTTACACAGTGTAGGGGTCAGGGGGGCTTACAGAGGGACGGAGGGGTGTGGGGGCTAGAGGGGGTTACAGAGACAGGGGAAGAGCATAGGTGCCGGAGGGCGTTACAGAGATTGGGGGGATGTAGGGGCCAGAGGGCATTACAGAGGTGGGGGGGGGTTGTGGGGGACAGAGGGGATTACAGAGATGTGGGGGTTGTAGGGGCCAGAGGGGATTACAGAGATGTGGGGGTTGTAGGGGCTAGAGAGGATTACAGAGACAGGGAGGGGTGTAGGGGCTGGAGGGGGTTACAGAGACAGGGAGGGGTGTAGGGGCTGGAGGGGGTTACAGAGACAGGGAGGGGTCAAGTCCTCAGATGGATTTGAATTCAAGGAGGAGATTTCTATGACCTCTTGATCGACCTCCTATTGTCAGTGGAGGGGAGGGGAGGGGACTGGAGAGCAGGGGAGGGGAGGGGACTGGAGGGGAGGGGAAGGGGATGCAATGCAAACCCTTGAGCCCTTGTACTGCACTAAAACTGGCCCCCATCCTCACACCAGTGAACAGAAGAGTTGCATTTCTATAGCACCCTTCACCTCAGAACATCCCAAACTGACTTATGGCCACTGCAGGAAGCCAGCAACTAAAGATCATCTGACTTTTGTTGTGTTGACCAAGGAATAAATATTTGACATCTCCAGATCTCGTTCGTCACTGGTGAGTCGACAGACTGCCGGGAACGCCGAGCTGCTGTTCACGGTTTGTCCAGCAGATGGCACCTCTGATGGGGCGGCGCCCCCTCGGTACTGCCCGTGGGTGTCGGGCTGGGGTTGGTGATCCTTCTCTCCAGTTGCTTCATCCAGAAGTTGCCAGCATGCGCGTCGCTCTGTGGGATTGCAGGTAATTCCCCGGGCGCTTGGACACTGGAAGCTGGCTTGAAGTTCACCGCCCTGTGTCGGAAAGCGTCGGGCAGTTTCTCCACGAAACCACTCACCCTCTGCTGGAGCACCCGCTAACTGTGACGGTGAAGTGGTGGCGGACTATTCGACTATTGGGGCATCACATCTTGCCCTGATGCTGCCTGGGTTCGATGGCTCATAAACAGTTGTCATCCAGAGGCAGAACCCTGAGTAACCTTCTGTATCTTCGAGATAAGCCCTGGCTCCCTCGCACTTTCAATCTGCCTGTTAGTTTGACTGTGCCATTGTTCAAGGACAAGGTCAAGTTTATTGTTGTCATGGGCACACACACCCAGAGTATAAATGCCGTGAAAGTCAGCTTTTTGCAGCACAGTGCATTACAAACATGTTAACATAACCTTAAATTAACATAAATTATACATGACTTACATGACAAGATAAATGTAATGACACTGGCGCAAGTTGGGAGAGAGAGGGAGAGGAATACATAGAACATAGAACACTACAGCACAGTACAGGCCCTTCAGCCCACACTGTTGTGCTGACATTTTATCCTGCTCTAAGATCTATCTAACCCTTCCCTCCCATATAGCCCCCTATTTTTCTATCATTCGTGTGTTTAATTAAGAATCTCTTAAATGTCCTGAATGTATCTGCCCCCACAACCTCTGCTGGCAGTGTGTTCCATGCACCCACAACTCTCTGTGTAAAAAAAAAACTTACCCCTGACATCCCCCTTATACCTTCCTCCAATCACCTTAAAATTATGCCCCCTCCTCATGTTAGCCATTGTCACCCTGGGATAAAGTGTCTGACTGTCCACTCCATCGAGGCCTCTTATCACCTTGTACACCTCTATCAAGTCACCTCTCATTCTTCTTCTCTCCAAGGAGAAAAGCCCTAGCTCACTCAACCTATCCTCATAAGACATGCTCTCCAATCCAGGCAGCATCCTGGTAAATCTCCTCTGCATCCTCTCTAAAGCTTCCACATCCTTTCTATAATGAGGCGACCAGAACTGAATGCAATGCAGTCCAAGGTAGTGTGAGGAACAAAGAATATAACGTCCTGTGATCCACCAGAGTCAGCCAACCCATTTAATGTCTGGCTTGTTCTCTGACAGTGGACAACATCTAAAGTTTTAACCTGTGGGTTCCACTGGCCAGGTTGGCATTAGATGCCCATCTCCCAGTGACCCTCAAGGTGGGTGTCCCTTGCCTTGGAGCTGCTGCAGGCCATGAGAAGGACTCCCACATGGCTGTTGGCTCCCAGGGGTTGAACCCCAGCCACAATGAGGGAAAAATCAATTGAAATTTTCGGGACTGAGATCAGTGGAGAGATGCTTGGGAGGGTAGGTTTAGGTTCTTTGAATTGTTATGGTGTAGAAGAAGGTCGTTCTTCCCATCAAGTCGATGCTGTCTCTCAGTAGAGCGATTCCTTCCTAGCCCACCTTCCCCCGTAGCCTCTGCAAACTCGTCACCCTCAAATGCCCCAACAATTCCCATTCAGAGAATTCCTAATCACCCCTCCAGGCACTTGAGTTCTAGGTTCACCACCCCCCTGCTCTCTCCCCGAGACTTCCTCGCGGCTTCCTTGTATCTTTTGCCGTGTATTTTAAAGCTCTGGCCCACAGCACTCGTTGTCCAGCTTCCTGTGGTTTTCCCCGTCTCATCCAGTCGTGTTCCTGTCCTATCACAGACCTCCCCTCGACCATTATTCCATCTCCAGCTTCCTCAGCCTAACCACATGTCTGAAATCCCCCTTCCTGGGACCATTCTAGCAACCCTTCTCCACACCCTTTTGAGGTCCTTCATGTCCTTCCCAAACCTTGAGGACCAGAAGTGGACACAGTGCTCTAGTATCAACCTAACCACTATTCCACACCACTTCAATATTAGTCCCTGCCTTTCCCCCCTTTGCTCCTATTGATGAACCCCAAGACCCCATCTACTTACTACTTGTGCTCTCTTTAAGGTGGGGGGCGGCACAGTGGGGCAGCAGTTAGAGTTGCTGCCTCACAGCTCCAGGGTCCCTGGTTCAATCCTGACCCCTGCTGCTGTCCGGGTGTGGAGTTTGCACATTCTCCCTGTGACCTTGTGGGTCTCCCGCTCCCGGGTGCTCCGGTTTCCTCCCACATCCCAAAGATGTGCGGGTCGGTGGGTTAATTGGCCACTGTAGATTGCCCCCAGTGCAAGTTGCCCTCAAAACTCTGGGTCCTGATGCAGGGTTTCAACCCAAAATGTCGACAGTTCCTTTCCCCCCGCAGATGCTGCTCGACCCACTGAGTTCCTCCAGCAGATATCACTCCAGATTCCAGTATCTGCAGTCTCCTGTGTCTCCATTACTATTGGTTTGATTTATGCCAGGGAGTCACAGAGGAATTTGAAAAACATCAATCTTCATACTAAATAAATTTCCATCCAGCAAGGCTGCTTCTATTGGCAACGGATATAATGGTCGGGGAGTGAGCGTTTTGCAAGGTAGCAATGCCCATGGATTTGCCCCAATCTGGGCACAGCAGAATGGGCAGAATGTACCCAGCAAACAGACAGACTTACCCCAGTGAGACATGGGCATCCTTATCACCCTGTCTTCTGTGCCACAGCAGCCTGGACCCTGCTGATCTTAAATCCCAGTTCAGTCCACTGTGTGTTTTTATATGAAGCAGCTACTAATTGTTTGTTAAAGATATTTATCGTGCCTCATGCTTGGAAATTAATTTAAAATGTTTTAATGTGGTTTTTTGCAAGGTTTCTTAATAGAGATGATGGTTTAAAGCATTATTGTGCTGGCTTCAATTCACTTTTAAATTTGTAAATTGGTTTATTGTTGTCACTTGTACCGAGGTACGGTGAAAAACTTGTCTTGCACACCGTTCATACAGATCAATTCATTACACAGTGCATTGAGGTAGTACAGGGTAAAACAATAACAGAATGCAGAATAAAGTGTTACAGTTACAGAGAAAGTGCAGTGCAGGCAGACAATAAGGTGCAAGGCCATAACGAGGTAGATTATGAGGTCAAGAGTCCATTTTATGGTACTAGGGGACCGTTCAATAGTCTTATAACAGCGGGATAGAAACTGTCCTTGAGCCTGGTGGTACGTGCTTACAGGCTTTTGTATCTTCTGTCTGATGGGAGGGGGGAGAAGAGAGAATGTCCGGGGTGGGTGGGGTCTTTGATTATGTTGGCTGCTTTACTGAGGCAGCGAGAAGTGTAGACGGACACTCACACTCACGGGTCTGTGAAAGTGCACAAAGGAATGAAGAATCGGCATCTGAGCACAGAGAAGGAATTTGACTTTCTATTGTGTCTTTTACAGCTCCAGGAAGTCCCAAAGTTTTATAACCAAATGTCTTTTTGAAGTGAATTCACAGAAAACAGCTGGATTCAGATTTCCGTGCACACTCAGCTCACAGTAACATGTTGTGTCAACTCTTACACCCAAGCAAGCTTCTTTTTAGAAATAGATACACCTCCTTGTGCTGGGGTGTCACGGGCAGGGCTGGCATTTATTAGTCCTTCCCAGTACTGAGTGGTTTGAACTGCCGGCCCCTAAATTTTGATGGGGGCGCAGCAGATAGTGCAGCTGCCTCACTGCTCCAGCGACCCGGCTTTAATTCCGACCCCCAGCACTGTCTGTGTGGAGTTGGCACGTTCTTCCTGTGACGACAGGGGTTTCCCCTGGGTGCTCCGGTTTCGTCCCACGTCGGCCACTGTAAATTCCACCCCCCCCCCCCCCCCCCCCCCGGGTGTTGGTGAAAGGCAAAAATAATGAAAGGGGAATCAAAGGGGACCTCGGGGTTTAAGGTTAAGCTCCCTAATCTCTCTACTCCTCCACGTCTACACTTTGTTCTCTCTCTCTCTCTCTCTCTCTCTCTCTCTTTCCCTCTCTCTGTTTCTCTCTCTCTCTCTCTCTCTTTCCCTCTCTCCCTCTGTCGGTCTATCAATTGCCTTCATCAGTTTAAACCACTTAATTGGTTTAAACTCAGTAATCATAGACTTACACAGCACAGAAACAGGCCCTTCAGCCCAACCCACCCATGCCGACCAAGTTACCCAGTCTCTTTGCCTGCATTTGACCCACATCCCTCTAAACCTTCCCCATCCATGTACCTGTCCAGATGTCCTTCAATCGTTGTAATTGTATGTGTCTCTTCCACTTTATGACTGATCTACAACTGAACTCCACCTACACACCACTGGAACATTATTTCGTGACCCTCCCCCAATTGGCCAACAAAGATCCATCCCTCAGCCTTGAAGTTTCCCAGTGGGAAGCCCCACCCCCTCCCAGCCCAGCCCCAGGTCCACAGGGAGGATGAGGGTTCCAGAATTCCAGCGCTCCGTGTACGAGGAGCTGCTTCCTGACAGCATGTCAAAATGGCTTGGCTCGGAGTTTAAGGTTAAACTCCCTAATCCTCCCAGCTCCACAGTTTGCTCTCTTTATCTTTATCTTTTTCTCTCTCTCTCTATCAATTACCTTCGTCAGTTTAAACCACTTAATTCAATAACCCCCTTAATTATCTACGATCAATCACTGACAGTGACCTATCAGATTAACTCCATCCTCTGAGCTTGGTGGTGGTCTGTTTAGTCAGAGCCGCTCCTACTTTCTCAACCCTTCCTCGGAGGGAGGTCGCTCTGAGTAGCAACATGTCCAAGGTTGGGTACAACAGGAGCCTTGGGCTCTCTCCCCTCTGAAAACCCAACTGTTGAAGATGAGGCCACATTCACTCAACTGGTAAATCGTGAGTGTCCATCTGTGTTTGTGTGCATTTGTTTTTACACGACTGTCTGTGCGTATGTGTTTCTCTGTGTGTTTTTATGTCTGTGTATCCATTTGTGTGTGTGTGTGTCTCCTGCAGCACCCACCTCCTGAAATACCCGCTCATGCTGCCAGCTCATCTGTGTACAACTGGCCCCTTCCAAGCCAGAAGCCAGTTCCTGGGCCCTCTCTCTCCCAGCCGACTCTACAATCACTTCCCTCATTAATCCTTCATCATTTTGCAGTTGTACAAGTCGTTGGTGAGGCCGCACTTGGAGTACTGTGTTCAGTTTTGGTCACCCTGTTGTAGGAAAGACGTGTTTAAACTGGAAAGAGTGCAGAGAGGATTTACAAAGATGTTGCCAGGACAAGGGGGGCTGAGGTATGGGGAGAGGTTGGCCAGGCTGGGTCTTTATTCCTTGGACCGTGGGAGAATGAGGGGTGACCTTGTGTTTAAAGCTATGAGCGGCATAGATAAGGTGGATTGTAACAGTCTTTTCCCCAGGGTAGGGGAGTCCAAAACCACGGAGCATAGGCTTAGGGTGAGAGGGGACAGATTTAAAAGGGACCTGAGGGGCAACATTTTTTTAAAAAACTGAGGGGGGTGAGTATATGGAACGAGCTGCCAGAGGGAGTGGGTGAGGCAGGTACAACAGTGTCATTTAAGAAGCACTTGGATAGGTACAGGGAGGGGCAGGGCTTGGAGGGATATGGGCCGAACACAGGAAATTGGAACTAGCTGGGCGGGCACTGTGGTCGGCATGGACTGGTTGGGCCGAAGGGCCTGTATCTGTGCTGTATTGCTTTATGATTATGACTCCTGTTTCTCTCCCCGTGTGTCAGTCGTTACTCCCTCATTACTCACTCCTGAGTTTCTGTCACTCACTCATCACTCCCTCCCTGGTGTCCGCCTCCCTCTCTTCGCTCACTCCCTGGGTCTCTGTCACTTTCCTCGTCACTCTGTCCCTCGTCACTCCCATCCTGTCAATCCCTCCCTGACGGATCACTCCCACCCTCCGCCTCCGCCAGTCCCTCCCACTGCCTGCCTCCCTCCTCCGGCACCGTTCACAAGCTGCCCCCTCGCTCTGGGACTGACTGCATTCCATAAAAGGTCTTTTGGATTTCCGCCTGACGGGATGAGCTCAGTCTGTGTGGGAACACTTCCGGGCTGAGCCTCTGCGCTCAAGGAAAGTGGGAAGCCCCAGGGTAGAGTCAGAACTGCAGCGGTCTCTGGCCGAAAGTTTAAAGTCCACTTGGGCCGGCACCAGGATTCAGCATCATAAACTCTCGCTCTCCCAGATGTGGCCAGGCAAGTGGTGTTTGCACAGATGTGTGAGGGGTGAGGCGTTGCTCCTGCCACACTCAGCCACTCCCAGCACCGTGAGCAGAGCCTGACCCCGTCTCCGTCATCAACACTTCCACAGGGGTCCCATTAAGGAGGGAAATGGGAAAAGCATTTCCTCCGCACTCCCTTCAGTTCGAAATTAAATCTCATCCCTTCCTTTCCACCCCCTGGTTTATTGAAGTGAGGAATTGTAAGAGGCACAGGTGCACCATGAGTTACTTAGCAAACGTTAAAGTTAACTAGCAATCATTAAATCAACGGATTAATTAATCAGAGATAGCTGAAAAATTACTAAGTGATGATTAGATTATCTCCAGTGATTATATTAACTGTCAGTTGAATATCAATTCAATAGGTTAAAATCACCAACAGAAGTTAAAGCAGAGGATTAAATTAAACAGGGTAATGAGTGCTGAATCAAATGATTGGGTTAATTAATAATTACAATTCAAATATTATACAAAAAATCTGACTTGCAAAAAAAATGCAGCAAGTTGCAGGTAAGACGGGCAAAATTAGTCAAAAGAGGCACACAGCACAGAGACAGGCCCTTCTTCCCATCATTCCATTACTGACCATCAAGGACCCATCTGTATCATTCCCATTTGCCAGCACTTTTTCCATTGCCTTCCGTGCCTCAGTGATTCAAGTGTTTGTGCACTAAATGTGAGAGGCCCTGCTTCCCTTCCCTTCCCCCTTTCCCCTTCCCTTCCCCCTTCCCTCCCCCCTCCCCCTTCACCCCCACCCCAGGCAGTGCGTTCCACAGAATCGCAGACAAGCAATATTCATTTGTTATCTGCAGAGGTAATATGTACACGCCAGTAGACGTGTTCTTCTCAAGAGATGACAAGCAGCTCAAACGCTTATCGCTGCTGCTAACGGAATTCATGCGATCCTCGTTAAGACCCACGACTGTCAGGGAAATGAGATTCAGTGCGTGAGGGAGCAGAAGATGCAGTTTTCCGTACTGGATACCCTGCACCGAAGTGCTGCGGGGGAGACTCAATATTGTACAATCTGTAATTTCTGCAACATCGGAATATTTGAAGGCTCTCATTAACGGCCTTATTCATGGGATTAATTCAACAATTAAAGAACTAAATTATGCAGTGATCACATAACCAAAGATTAAGATTAATTGAAGGTTGGCAAATCAAAGGATTGGATTAACCACAGTGGCAAATTGAAGAGTAAGGTTCATTAGCAATCACTAAATTAAAGGATTAGTCTAACCAGCAAAGATTAGACTGGAAGAGTCAATTAACCAGCAATCACAAAATCGGAAAATGGTGGGTGGATCAACCTGGCAATCTCTGAAATATTCAGTCCCAAAGTAAGAGCTGCCTTCAAAGAAACAGGCCTTTCGGCCCACTGTCCATACTGACCGTCCCCACCGGTACTGTACCCAGGTATTATACAGCGACAGACCCGTCCCCACTGGTACTGTACCCCAGTGTTACACAGTGACAGACCCATCCCCACTGGTACCATACCCTGGTGTTATACAGCAAGACACTCGTCCCCACCAGTACTGTACCCCGGTGTTATACAGCGACAGACCTGTCCCCACCGGTACTGTACCCCGGTGTTATACAGCGACAGACCTGTCCCCACTGGTACAGTACCCCAGTGTTACACAGTGACAGACCCATTCCCACTAGTACAGTACCACAGTGTTATACAGCGACAGACTTGTCCCCACCGATACTGTACCCCGGTATTATACAGCGACAAACCTGTCCCCACCGGTACGGTACCCCGGTGTTATACAGCAACAGACCCGTCCCCACCAGTACAGTACCCCAGTGTTATACAGTGACAGACCCATCCCCACCAGTACTGTAACCCATTTTTATACAGTGACAGACCCGTCCCCGTGAGGGGTAAAATCTGGGGAGTGTTGATGGGAATGTGGGGAGAAAAAAATGGGTTAGGATAGGATTGGAAAATGGGCGCTAGATGGTAAGCACAGACTCGGTGGGCCAAAGGGCCTGTTTCCATGCTGTATCTCTCTACAACATGACTCTTTATAACTCTGCACCCAACCAAAATAGCCCCCCGCCATCTGCCCTATCACTATCCTGTAATAAATTAACCCTCTTGTTCATCACCCCTTAACCATCTAAATTCCAGGGAAGCAACACTAACTATTCAGAAATCGGAGCTGCAAAGGGACTTGGGAGTCCTGGTGCAGGATTCCCTAAAGGTTAACTTGCAGGTTGAGCCGGTAGTAAGGAAGGCAAATGCAATGTTGGCATTCATTTCAAGAGGTCTAGAATATAAAAGCAAGGATGTAATGCGGAGGCTTTATAAAGTGTTGGTCAGACCACATTTGGAATATTGTGAGCAGTTTTGGGCCCCATATCTAAGGAAGGATGTGCTGGTGTTGGAGAGGGCCAAGAGAAGGTTTATGAGAATGATCCTGGGAAGGAAAGGGTTAACATATGAGGCGCATTTGATGGCACTGGGCCTGTACTCAGTGACGTTTAGAAGGATGAGGGGGGAATCTCATTGAAACCTACAGAATATTAAAAGGCCTGGATAGAGTGGACGTGGAGAGGACGTTTCCATTAGTGGGAGAGTCCAGGACCAGAGGGCACAGCCTCAGAATAGAAGGACCTTCCTTTAAAACAGAGATGAGGAGGAATTTCTTCAGCCAGAGGGTGGTGAATCTGTGGAATTCATTGCCACAGATGGCTGTGAGGCCAAGTCATTGTGTGTAATTACAGCGGAGGTTGATAGGTTCTTGATTAGTAAGGGCATCAAAGGTTACGGGGAGAAGGCAGGAGAATGGGGTTGAGAGGGAAAAATATATCAGCCATGATCGAATGGCGGAGCAGACTCAATGGGCCGAATGGCCTAATTTTGCTCCTATGCCCTGTGGTCTTGTGGTCACGCCTCGTGATTTAGCCCTGCGGTCTTGCCGCTACTCCTGGGAGCCTCACACAGCCAAGCGGTACTTCCTCAAGGAGAGATCCCGGGGAAGAAGGCGTAGCGGATATGAGGTTGCCAAGGATATTTGTGACTGGTGAAGTTACATTTCTACACCCGGGCCCACAGGGAGAGAATCACAGCGGTCAGTCAGAAAGGATTGACTGAATCCTCACTCCCCTTCCTGTTCGCTGATTCCCAGCACAGAAACGCTGCCTAAGTTATTGCTATTGATTTATGCTTTTGTAATCTGGTTTTCGGACAAGATTAAAAACACATTTTAGTTGCGGGAGAAGCAGGAGTCATTGGGCCTCAAGGTTGAGGGGTTGGGAGGAGGGTGGGAAACTAGGCGAGGATGCTTTTCCTTGTAATGTAGGAGGCTGAGGAGTGACTTTATAGAGGTTTATAAAACCATGAGGGGCATAGATAAGAATGATCACAGTCTTTTCCCCAGGGTAGGGGAGTCTAAAACTAGAAAGCACAGGTTTAGAGTGAGAAGGGAAAGATTTAAAGGGGACCTGAGGGGCAACTTTTCCACACAGAGGGTGTTGGGTATATGGAACGAGCTGCCAGCGGAAGTGGGAGAGGCGGGGACAATTACAACATTTAAAAGACATTTGGACAGGTCCATGGATGGGAAAGGTAAGAGGGATCTGGGCCAAGTGCAGGCCAACAGGGCTAGCTCAGATAGGCACCTTGGTTGGCATGGACGAGTTGGGCCGAAGGGCCTGTTTTCTGGGCTGTATGACTCTAACTCTCTCCAGAGACAAAAAGTCCAGAATGATCTTAGAGCCAAGTGATTTCAGGAGATTAGAGACGGGTCTGGGCAGAGCGTGGCACAGTGGCACAACGAGTAAAGCCACTGCCTCTCAACACCAGAGACCCGGGTTTGATCCCAACCTCCGATGCTGTCTGCGTTGAATTTGCACGTTGTCCTTGTGACTGCGTGAGATTCCTCCAGGTGCTCCGGTGTACTCCCATATCCCAAGATGTGTGGGTTGGAAGGTTAATTGCCCCTGGTGTGTAGGTGAGGGGTAGAATCTGGGGGGGAGTCGATGAGAATGTGAGGAGAATAAAATAGGATTAACGTTGGATTAGTGCAAATGGGTGGTTGATGGTCAGCATGGACTCAATGGGCCAAATGGCCTGTTTCCGCGCTGTATCTCTATGGCGCTAAAATGGGCAGGTGAAGTTTAATCCAGAGGTGTGTGAGGTGATGCACTTGGTAGAGGAATGTACAACAAATGGCAGGGTATCTAGTGGTGTGAGGGAACAGAGGAACTTTGGGGAGCATGTCCACAGGATGTTAATAAGGTGATTAGCTCAGGCATAGAGCATAAGAGCAGGGAGGTTATGCTAAGACTATGCACAACACCAGCCAGATCGCAGAACCCTGTTCGGTTCTGGCCACATTACAAGAAGGAAGTGATTGCACTGGAAAGGGTGCAGACGAGGTTCTTAAACTCAGTGCCTCAACTAATGAAGACAAGCACCCCTGTGAAACCATAGCCCAAAGGCAGAGCCTGTGCGTCCTTGCTGGCAGTGCCAAGCCTGACGATGGGAATTCTGCACCTCCGGAATCGAACGCACCTGCATGTTGCTAGGACAAGAAAATTGTAGCTATGAGGAGAGATTGGATCGGCTGGGGTTGTTTGTTTTGGGGCGGAGGGGAGCCTTGATTGAGCTGTGCGGAATTAGGAGGGGTGTAGAAAGACGGGATAAGATGGAGCAGTAAACAAACTGCTGGAGGGTCAGGCAGCGTCTGTGGGGATGGGGGGAAGGGGTAGTCAACATTTCGGATTGGGACTCTGCATCAGGACGCAGAGTGTAGAGGGGAGATGGCCGGTGTAAAGTTGTAAGAGGGAGGGGCGTGAGGCAGGAGCTGACAGGCGATAGGTGGAACCAGGTGAGGAGGGAGATGATGGGCAGATGGGACCATTTGGGGAGAGGAGATGCAGGTAGGTTGAGTGTGTGGATGATAGACAGAGTGGTTAAGTGTGTGGGTTGATATGAAGGACATATTTTCCTCAACAGAGGGGTCAAAAACTAGAGGGCCGTGGATTTGAAGTCATCGGGAGCTGAATCGGTGGACGGATGAGGAAATTATTTCCCCCGCAGACCGTGGTGGGGTTCTGACACTGGCCAAAGATTGAAACCCTTGCCATGTTCACAAGGAACCTGGGCATGCACTTGACGAGCTGTGACCCACAGCACTACAAACACTGGAAACAATTCAGGGACCTCTTTCTGGGCTGTCACACATACGACAGGGTGAATGGCCTCCTGCAGCATGGTAAATTTTCTCCAAGTCTGCAATTCCTGAACCGCGCAAAGTCGTTCACTGCTCAGGGAACCTTTCTTGGAAGCCAACTTTCTTCAGCAGTTGCTGGGGGTTTTTCAAGCGGTCGATAATCTATGGATGGGACCCTCAAAAATTTTCCTTTGTGCTAATCAGTGACACAGTGATGAAGTTCCTGGATTAGTTCCTGAGCCTTGAGGTGTGAGTTCGAATCCACTGTAGCAGCTAGGGAATTTAAACTCAAGTAATTAGATAAATCTGGAATTAAGTAACAGTAACCATGATTGTTGTAAAAACCTAACTGGTTCACTAAGTCCTGCAGGGAAGGACGTTCACCATCAGTATCAGGATCAGATCTATCATCATCGACGTATGTCATGAAATTTGTTGTTTTGCGGCAGCAGTACAGTGCAAGACATAAAGACATAAAAGTTATAAAGATAAATAAATAGTGCAAAAGAGGTATAACGAGGCAGTGTTCATGGGTTCATGGACCATTCAGAAATCTGATGGCGGAGGGGAAGAAGCTGCTCCTGAAACATTGAGTGTGGGTCTTCAGGCTCCTGTACCTCCTCCCTGAATGAGAAGAGGCCATGTCCTGGATGGTGAGGGTCCTTGGTGAAGGATGTCTCCTTCTTGAGGCACCGCCTCTTGAAGATGTCCTCGATGGTGGGGAAGGTTGTGTCTGTGATGGAGCTGGCTGAGTCTACAACCCTCTGCAGCCTCTTGTGATCCTGTGCATTGGAGCCTCCATACCAGGCGGTGATGCAATCAGTCAGAATGCTCTCCAGCGTACATCTGGAGAAACTTGACAGCAAATCTCCTCAAACACCTAATGAAGTAGAGCCACTGGTGTGCCTTCTTCGTGATTGCATCAATGTGTTGGGGCCAAGATACATCGTCTGAGAAGTGGACACCCAGGAACTTGAAGCTGCTCACCCTTTCCACCGCTGACCCCTCAGTGAGGACTGGTGTGTGTTCTCCTGACTTCCCCTTCCTGAAGTCCACAATCAGCTTTTTGGTCTTGCTGTCATTGAGTGCGAGGTTGTTGTCGAGACACCACTCAACCAGCCGATCTGTCTCACTCCCGTACGCCTCCTCATCGCCATCTGAGATTCTACCAACAACAGTGGTGTCATTGGTGAATTTACACCCTCAGCCTTTTTCCCAGGGTCGAAATGGCCAATACTGGAGGGCTTGGATTTAAGGTGAGGGGGTTAAGTTCGAGGAGATGTGCGGGCCAATTTTTTACACAGAAAGTGGTGGGTGCCTGGAATGTGCTGCCAGGGTTGGTACTGGAGGCAGATACGATGGAGGTGTTTAAGAGGCTCTGAATGTGCAGAGAATGGAGGGATATGGATATTGTGTCGGCAGAAGGGATTAGTTTAGTTAGGTGTTTAATTACGTTTAATTAGTTCAGCACAACATCATGGGCCGAAGGGCCTGTTCCTGGGCCGTACTGTTCTACATGCTATGTTCTAGGTGTGGGCTACTGACCATGGACCAAAGCTGGTCCTTGAACTGCAGCACTCATCACAGCCAAAGCAGATAATCCCCCAACCACTAAAGAGTTTGTGGTCACAACATACGTCAGTGATAATAAACCTGATTTTGATTCTAATGAAGTATCTCCAGTGTCATGTAGGGAGTGTCTCATGTAATCCGTGCTGTGATTGTAAACCGGATCATTTGTTGAAATATTGGCACCAGAACTTTGGGACGGACTCTCCTGTTCCTCTGGAGAAAGATGCAGAGAGATCCTGGAGCAACTCTCCATCAGCACCACACAAAACGTCAGCAGTTTCACTGTTCTATATCCAGCCCGTGCTGTTCCTCCCATTAGTGGTGTTTGACACAACTTTGTGGAGGGAGTTTTACTCTGTATATCTAACCCTCATTGTTTCTTCCTGGGAGTGTGTGATAGGACGGTGTAGAGGGACATATACTCTGTATCTAATTCTTTTTTTTGTGTGACAGAACAGTGGAGAAGGAACATTTCTTTGTATTTAACCTGTGCCCCTGGAGTGTGTAAAGAGACAGTGTAGAGTGAACTTTATTATCTAATTCATACTGATCCTGGCCTAGGAATGTGTCTCAGGATAGTGTGGAGGGAGTCTCACTCTGTGTCTACTCCCTGCCCTGGGAGTAAATGGACAGCGTAGAGGGAGCCTCACTCTGTCTCTAATGGTTAATAATGGCACCGGTTGGCAAATCTAGTTTGCTTTTTCTGTGGTCGGGTCCCACAAGTATCAGCTGCACACATGTTAATCCTCTCCTTCTCTATCCCAGATCTTGTTGAAAACCGGTGAAGTAGTTACTCTGTGTGAGTAACTCTGTAAAGCAGTGACGACGTATTGATGGATGCCTCACAGACTGTACAACACTCAGGAGCGGATCTGGAAGCTCATGATGACAAGAAGATGGATCTCTCGCAGAATGGAAGGCATCAGACAATCCGAAACAGACTCCTCCGGGGACCCTGAAATCTCAGCGTTTCAGCATACTGTTTCATGGAAAGACTTGACAGTGGAGAGTTGGTTCCCTTGTAGTTCAGAAGCCTTGATGACCAACTGATAGGTTTCATCTACCCCTGGCAGACTTTAAGGAATGAAAATTTGTTACTGAATCACAGAACTATAGGATTGTCAGGGCACATAAGCAAACCATCCAGCCTCTTACACAGGCTTGTCAGACACTATTTGTCTTTAACAAGTCCGCATTGCCTCTTCTTTGTTGTTTCAAATCTTTCCAAACGATTATTAATTCTTTTGGTTCCTTACTGTTGCTTCTAAGGTATTCCACGTGTTAAACCGATGGGTCTGTGGTTGAGAGAAGATGCCGAAATCTGGAGGAGAATTTCGACCCGAAACATCGACAATTCCTTTCCTCCCGCAGATGCTTCTCAACCCGCTGAGTTCCTCCAGCAGATTGCTTATTGCGATGGGCCTGTGGTTGTCAAACACATTAATTTTTGAACAGAAGTATTACATTTGCCATTTTCAGCTCCCTGGCACCACCCCTGTATCAGGGAAGGATTATGGCAAGCCGTTCTACAACCTCCCTACTGTCCTTTTACCCTCTCTCGACCTTAACGGACCAAAACATCACCTATCCCTTTCTCTCCACAGATGCTGCCTGACCCACTGAGTTCCTCCAGCAGCTTGATTTTTTTTTGCTCCAGATCCAAGGATTTGCAGTCTCTTGTATCTCATAGAACATAGAACACAACAGCACAGTACAAGCCCTTCGGCCCATGATGTTGTGCCGACATTTTGTCCTGCTCTAAGATCTATCTAACCCTTCCCTCCCACATAGCCCTCCATTTCTCTATCATTCATGTGTCTATCTAAGAGTCTCTTAAATGTCCCTAATGTATCTGCCCCCCACAACCTCTGCCGGCAGTGCGTTCCACGCACCCACCACTCTCTGTGTAAAAAAAAACTTACCCCTGACATCCCCCTTATGCCTTCCTCCAATCACCTTAAAATTATGTCCCCTCGTGTTAGCCATTTTTGCCCTGGGAAAAAGTCTCTGACTGTCCACTCGATCTATGCCTCTTATCATCTTGTACACCTCTACCAAGTCCCCTCTCATCCTCCTCCTCTCCAAAGAGAAAAGCCCTAGCTCGCTCAACCTATCCTCATAAGACATGCTCTCCAATCCGGACAGCATCCTGGTAAGTCTCCACTGCCACCACCCTCAACAACCTGGGCCGTGTCTCGGCTGGTCCCAGTAAGGTTTCCACTTGAAACACAGGCAGTGTTTCTACAGCCTGATCAATGGAGTCACACAGCAGGGAAACAGGCCCTTCGACCCATCAAGCCTATGCTGGCCATCAAACTCCCACTTACACCAATCCTACACTATTCCCATTTTATTCTCCCCACATTCTCCCACCAACTCCCCTCAGATTTTACCCCTCACCCACACACTAGGGGGTAATTTACAGTGGCCAGTTAACCCACCGACCCGCACGTCTTTGGGATGTGGGAGGAAACCGGAGCACCCACCCGGTCACGGGGAGAACGTGCAAACTCCACACGGACAGCACCGGAGTTCGGGATCGAACCCGGGTCGCTGGAGCTGTGAGGCAGTGGCTCTGCTAGCTGGGCCACTGTGCCAGTCACATCAAGGTATGTACATTGGAAGAGGTGGAGGGGGTTGCCGATTTGGGACTGGCATTCCTGATGAACACTTATACCAGTGTGTTCCAAGGAGGAGGATGCTGTCACAATCTCACTTAAAGGGGAGGTAGTCGGGATAATGGGAATGTGGGGAGAACATAATGGGATTGCACAGGATTAGTGCAAGTGGGAGTCTGATGGTTGGCACAGACTCGGTGGGCCGAAGGGCCTGTTTCTGTGCTGTGTGACTCAATCAGGCTGGCTATACTTAAAGTAGGAAACTCACTGGGACAAGGTGTCAGACTCCCACCTACACTGATCCTGCAGCAATCCCATTATCTTTGGTATGCACTAAAGGATTGGTTTCTGGGCAGGTGAGGGCAGCGCCCTTGTCCCTGAGTTGTGGGTTCAAATCCCCGGCCTGAGGCTTGACTTGCAAAATTCAGAGTTGATGCTCTGGCGCAGCGCTGAGGGAAAGTTGCACAGTCAGCGGAGCTTAATCCAGGGCAGTCTGCTCTCTCAGGGGAGTGTAAGAGACCCCCACAGTGGGGCGGGGTAGTTACCCCTGCCGTCCTGGCCAATGTTGTGAAGTCATTTCTGCTGTGTGCAAACTGGTAGCAGACTTTCATACACTGCCACAGTCACTCCTTGATCTCATTGACTGGGAAGAGTTCTGGGATGTCCCAAGTGCATCAGAGTCTTGATGCAGTGTCATGGAGACATACAGCACAGAAACAGGCCCTTCAGCCCATCCAGTCTATGCCAACCAAGCACCCCATCCAAGCTAGTCCCATTTGCCAGTGTTTGGCCCATAACCTTCTAAACCTTTCCTATCCATGTACCTGTCCAACTGCCTTTTATTGTACCTGCCTCAACCACTTCCTCTGGCAGCTCGTTCCACACACATACTACCCTCTGTGTAAAGTAAGTTGCTACTCAAATTCCTATTAGATCTTTCCTCTCTCACCTTAAACCTATGCCCTCTAGTTCTTGATTCCCCAACTCCAAAGACTGAGCGCATTCATCTTTTCTATGCCCTTCATGGTTTTATACATCTCTTTAAGGTCACCCCTCAGTTTCCTACGTTCCAAGGAATGAAGTCCCAGCCTGTCCAACCTCTCCCTATAACTCAGTAACTTGAGTCCTGGCAACATCCTCGTAAATCTCTTCTGTGCTCTTTCCTGTTTAATAACATCTTTTGGTAACCAAAACTGAACACAATACTGTGTGGCCTCACCAGCGTCCTGTACAACTGCACCATGACCCCCCAACTTTTATACTCAACGTCCCGACCGATGAAGGCCAGCGTGCCAAAAGCCTTCTTCACCACCCTGTCTACCTGTGACTCCACTTTCAGGGAACTATGTACCTGAACTCCAAGGTCCCTCTGCTCTACAACGCTCCCCAGGGCCCTGCTGTTCCCTGTGAAAGTCCGACCTTGATTTGACTTTCCAAAATACAATCCCTCACAATTATCTTCCATAACTTTCCAGAGACTCTCTGGCAGAGTCAGAGAGTGGCCAGAGTTGGCATTGGGGCTCGATGCATTCAGGGAAGTCGTTGTGATGTCAGACCCATGCAACAAGGCTGGAAACCTAGCAACCAGGGAGCATGGCAACAAAGCGAGCGTAGTCTGTTTGATAACCCTTGATAAGCAGCACCGTGAGTAAAACACCATATTTTCAGCAGGGATTTCCACTGAGATAAATACGTACAGCATAACATGCAATGCAATGAAACTCTGTTTCCTTTGGGATCTCTATAGAACACATTAGTGCAATACCCGATCCCTGCGGCCCAGTGTTACAGTGGACTGGCTGTGAAATTCTCGTCCAAATCCAAAGACCCCCTCATCCTTAATCTTGAACCCAACCAAGCCTTGGCTGCCCTGTGCCCTGACACCATGTCCCGTCCACCCTATGGTTCCTGTGCTCTGACCCACACGGGCTCCTGGCTCGGCAACGTTCCAACCTTCAGATTCTTGACCTGGTTATCAAATACTCCGTGGTCTCTCAGCCTCAACCCTCGGTACTGCACTGGAGGGTCACTCTGGTTTTTCCTGCTCAAGTCCTTGGAAAGGGTATCAAACACAAAATGATGTACCGTGAGGGTAACAGGGCAACGCATTGAGGCAGAAGAGGAACTTAACTATCCATTTGATGCCTGTGTAATTAATTAATCATCCACATACAGCAACAACTTGTATCTATTCTGTGCCTTCAACATAACAAAACAGTAGGTTCTTGGTGTCATACAGGGCCTTCGGCCCACTCAGTCCGTGCTGACCATCAAACCCCCATTTGCACTAATCCTACACTGATCCCATTTTATTCTACCCACGTTCTCACCAACTCCCCCAAGATTCCACCACTCATCCACACACTAGGGGCAATTTACAGCGGCCAATTAACCCACCGACCCGCACGTCTTTGGGATGTGGGAGGAAACCGGAGCACCCGGGAGAAACCCCACACGGTCACAGGGAGAACGTGCAAGCTCCAGACACAGACAGTGCCGGAGGTCAGGATCGAACCTGGGTCTCTGGAGCTGTCGCACAGCAGCACTACCAGCTGCACCACAGTGTACTCCAAATGAAAATGAAAAAAAAATCCAGAAACTGGAAATCTGAAATAAAAACAGAAAGTGCTGAGAATACTCAGTGGGTCAGGCAGCATCTGTGGAGGGAGAAATTGTTGACGTTCCAGGTCTGAGACACTTCATAAGAACTGGGGGAGAAAAGGGAAATAAGTTGGTTAATCTCTTCGCTGTATTCTTCTTATTTTTCCAGTGACAGGGAGAGGCATCTCCCAGCTTCCCTGTGTTCTTCCACATATGACAACAGTCCAGCAACTCTGTGACACTTTTCTCATCCTCCTCGTCAGGCAGACCAGCTGAGATGTGCAGCCAGTGGCTGGAACAAGTACAGGCACAAGGCCCACGGAAGGAGTACCATCTCCCGCAGCAATGTCACCGGTAAGAGTGCCTGTTCCCTGAAGGCTCAGCGGGTTAGGAATGGTGGTTGGGAATGTGGCAGGAAAGCTGGAAAAGGTCAAGAGTCCAGAAGGATCTAGTGAGGCACAGGAAGAGGGAAAGCAAATGGCCTCCATTGCAAATGGGCTGGAATACAGGAGGAAGGAATGAAGACGGAACGCACTGGAAGTACCCAAAAGGTCAGTCAGCATCTGTGAAGGGAGAAGCAGAGTTAACATTTCCAGTCAACGACCTTTCTTCAGAACTTGGTAAAGTCCGGGAGGAAACTTATTGAACTTTTCCTTGTTCTGTCAAAGGGTTTTCAACCTGAAACATTAACTCTTGTTTCTCTCTCCACAGAAGCTGTCTGACCCGCTGAGTCTTTCCAGCCTTCCCTGTTTTTATTTCAGATTTTCAGCATCTGCAATTTCTCTTGTTTTTTGGGACCAGATACTTAGCATCAAATAAAAGACTCTGAAGAATCTGATTGGAATCAGAGGGCAGATGCTAAGCTGAGCTGGAGAGTTCTGAATGAGGAGGAAAGGGTTAACAATAAGGATCTTTTTAAAATGGTTGGAATTCTCCATTCTTGAGCTGAGCTGTTAAGTTGCTAAGATAGAGTCATACAGCACGGAAACAGGCCCTTCGGCCCGACACGTCTCTGCCAACCAAGATGCCTATCTAAGCTAGTCCCATTTGCCTGCATTTGGCCCACATCCCTCTAAACCTTTCCTACCCATGTACCTGTTCAAGTGTCTTTTAAATGTTAATGTACCTGCCTCAACCACTTCTTCTGGCAGCTCATTCCATGTACCCACCACCCTCTGTGTGAAAAAGTTGCCCTCAAGCTCCTATTAATTCTTTCTCCTCTCATCTTAAACCTCAGGCCTCTGCTTCTTGATTCCCCAAGCCTGGGATAAAGACTATGTGTTTTCGCCCTGTCTATGCCCCTCATGATTTTGTAAGGTCACACCCCAGTCTCCTACGCTCCAAGGAACAAAGTCCTAGCCTGTCCAACATCTCCCTATAACCCAGTCCCTCAAGTCCCGGCAACATCCTCCTAAATCTTTCCTGCACTCTTTTCAGCTGAATGACATCCTTCCTATAGCAGGGCGACCAGAACTGAACACAATACTCCGTGTGGCCTCACCAACATCTCGTACAACTGCAAACATGAGATCTTTGGATTCCAAGAGAATCAGAGGACATCAGGATCAGGTGGAAATGGATGAGGATCAAGATTGGCCCTTATCTTAGCAGTCTTGAGGGGCCGAATGGCCTTCTCCTGCTTCTATTTCTACACAGGAAGAGGCCATTTAGCTCCTCTTGTCTGCCCTGTTATTCAGTTATTTATTTCAAATATATACTTTATTCATAAAAACTATACAAGATACAACTGGCCCATGAACTTCCCTGCATTCATTGTGCTATCCAATGCATACGCTCACAAAGCACCAAAGCCACTCGTGGTTCTCCTTAAACAATGCACCCATGAGGTGTTTGAGAGGTTGTTCCACAGGGCCCAGCACCTCAGTGTCCAGTGGTGACAGGACCCCAGACTGTGGTCCATCCCCGCAGAGCCTCTGCAATAGCTACACTGAGCGTCAGTGCGTCCCTCGGCACTTACTCCTGCACCCTGGAATGTGCCAGTCAGCAGTGTTCACTTGCAGACATCCCCTTACGCTGGAAGTCCAAAATTTTAGACTATGGCTGACCACTAACTCCACCTCGTTCTTCCCACCCCAGTCTCCAGAGATCTTCTGGGAGAGAGATCCTTATTGACACCACCCTTTAGAGTTTTTAAGTGCTTCCTGTCATCACCATTTCTGAACAGACCGGCTTTAACCTGAAAGCTATACCCTTTTATTCTGGATGTCTGAACCCACAGACATCTGATGACCTAGACCAGGAGATTCCTGGGATCAGTCCTTGCCTGTGGCGCAGTTAAAGCACTAACGGTGACCCTGAGGTGAGAATTGGTTCTTGCTCGTGATCGCCATCTGGTGTCCACTGTTGAAAGGTGCGTTGGGTCTCAGTTGTCGTCGACCTCTCCCTGAGTTGTGATGAGAGAAAGGAATAAGATACGATATCTTTATTCGTCACATGTACATCGAAACGCACAGTGAAATTCATCTTTTGCGTAGAGTGTTCTGGGGGCAGCCCGCAAGTGCCGCCACGTTTCCGGTGCCAACGTAGCACGCCCACAACTTCCTAACCTGTACGTCTTTGGAATGTGGGAGGAAACCGGAGCACCCAGAGGAAACCCACGCAGACACGGGGAGAACGTACAAACTCCTTACAGACAGCGGCTGGAATTGAAACCGGGTCACTGGCGCTGTAATAGGGTTACGCTTAAGAGTAGGCCATTCAGCCCCTCATCAATGGCTGTACCTCAACACGGGTTCACTGCCCTCTCTCCATATCCCTCGATTCCTCTAATATCCAGAAATCCATGGATCCTGAAACAACCAACAATCTGTTGGAGGAACTCAGTGGGTTGAACAGTGGGGGGTGAGGGGGAGAAGAAGGAATTGTCAACATTTCGGGCCAAGACCCTGCATCAGGACCTGAATCGAAACATCAGGTTTCAACTCAAAATGCTGACAAATCCTTTCCCTCCACAGATGCTGCTCAACCCGCTGAGTTCTTCCGGCAGATTGCTTGTTGCTCCAGATTCCAGCATCTGCAGTCTCCTGTGCCTCCAATCTATTGATCCTGTATGGAAGGCAATCACCGATTGAGTCTCTGCAGCTCTTCCCATAGGTCAGGTCTGCCATATTCAGAACCAGTCAGATGAATCTCCCCTTCCCACTGCAGCCAGAGCACTCAAGGACACCTGCTAAGGATAGGGACGTGGATGACAAAAGATGTGGACACTTTCAAAACCCTCGCCTATGTCCCAATTCACCCCCATATAAACATAACTGTGCTGTTCTAAAGTTCCACATGCATTCTGTCTCAGTAAAAATTGGACAGTCTAAATTGAACAGCCTCTATTTAATGTGTGTGCATGTTCATTTTTTCACATTATTTCCTTACATTGTTTTGTTAACTAATGCCAATTCCTTTCAAGCATTATTAAACACATTGAAACATTTAAAAGGAATTAGTTCACAACAATAGAATAAATAATGACATAACAAGGCATAATCATTTAATAGAGTAACCCAACAGCAACACACAAAATGCTGGAGGAACTCAGCGGGTCAGGCAGCATCTGTGGAGGGAAATGGACAGTCAATGTTTCGGGTCGAGACCCTTCACCTGGACTGGAAGGAAAGAGGGGAGACGGCCGGAATAAAGAGGTGGAGCAAGAGCCGGCAGGCGATAGGCAGATCCAGGTGAGGGGGGTGATAGATGGAGGAGAGCGGGAACGATGTCAGAAGCTGGGAGGTGATAGGTGGCGGTGACTAAGTGCTGAAGAAGATGGAATCTGATAGGACAGGACAGTGGACCATGGAATAAAGGGAAGGAGGTGGGGATGGGAACGAGGGAGGAATGTGTGTAATCCTGCTAAATTTAGACTCTGAAGGACCGTGTGATTATCACTGAGGCAGATCGCATGTGGAACTGGGATGCAGAAGCTCACGCCAAGGGAGCACGGTGGGTGTGCATCTGTGTGCACTCCTGCTCTGTTGGAGGTTCTTTCAATTGGTTTAGCCTCAAAATATTTAACATGGGGTCTGGGTCATGAATACACAGATGCACAGATAGTAAATCAACAGATAATCCCTGAGTGTATAGGATCAAAGCTGTACTCAGTTCTCCAGAAGTGGTCTCACCAAGACCCTATATAATTGGAGTAAGACGTCTTTACTCTTGTAATCAAATTCTCTTGCAATAAGGGCCAACGTATCACCTACCTCCCTAATTACCTGCTACGGCTGCATATCAGTTTTCAAAGACAATGTATAAGGACATTCAGGTTCATTGAACATCGGCGTTTCCTAATCACTCACCTTTTCGAAGATGCTCGATATTTCTGTTCATTCTGCTGAAGGTGACAACCCCACACTTGTCCACATTGTTCTCTCTGCTGCCACGTCACTCAGATTGTCTATATCCCTTGAAGATGCTTTGCATTCTCAACACTATGCCCATTCCCAACAAGTTGTGCACCATTAGCAAACTTGGAAATATGACATTTGGTCCCCTCAGCCAAATCACCAATATAGAGTGTGAACAGTTGGCTCCCAAGCATCGATCACCAGTGATCTAATGTTACTCCACTAGTCACAGCCTGTCAACCTGAGAATGACTCATTTGTTCCTATTCTTTCTATCCGTGAACCAACTCTCAATCCATGTCAATGTGTTACCTCCGATTCTGCATGGTCTAACCTTGGTCACCAACCTCCTGTATTGAACCTTATCAAAAGCCTTCAGAAAATCCAAATGCACCACATTCACTGCTTCCCCCTCATCTATTTTATTGGTTACATCCTCACAGAACCCCAATAAATTAGTCAAACATGATTTCCTTTTTACTCTGCTGACTCTTGGTATCACTTCCTTTATTAAGGATTCCAGCATTTTCCCAACTACTGATATCAGGCTAACAGGTCTGAGCTCCCTGCTCTCTCTCCCCTTCCTTTATTAAATGGGAGGGGGTCACATTTACCACCCTCCAATCCACAGGAACCATTCCAGAACCTGCAGAATTTTGGAAGATGATAATGAAAGGATTGACTATCTCCACAGCGACTTCTTTCAAAATTCTGGGATGTGGATCATCGAATCCTTAGGATTTATTCGTTTTCAGGCTCAGTTATCGAAGGAGAAACTGCAGGTCCTGTAACAGGTGAAGGAGGCTAAAGATTGAACTTTCAGAGGTTCATAAAATTTGTGGAACATTGAGAGAGGAGAAAGTCACCGACTTTGTCCCAGGGGTAGGGGAGTATAAAACTTGAGGGCATAGGTGAGAGGGCAAGAGTTAAAGGGGACCTGAGGGGCAACTTTTCCACACAGAAGCTGATCAGTACATGGAACGGGCTGCCAGAGGAAGCGGGAGAGGCAGGTACAATTACGACATTTAAAAGACATTTGGACAGGTACATGGATAGGAAAGGTTTAGAGGGATATGGGCCAAACGTGGGCAAGTGGGATTAGCGTAAGTGGGCATCTTAGTCGCTGTGGATGATTTGGGCCGAAGGGCCTGTTTCTGTGCTGCTTAACTCTATGGATCTACAAAACGCTGGAAGTACTCAGCAGGTCAGGCAGCATCAGCAGAGAGAGAAACAGAGTCAATATTTCAGGTCAATGATCTTTCATCAGAACTGGAAACGTCCATTAAGTTGCAAAGAGGGGGAGGGGCGGAGAGAACAGAGGGAACATATATGATGGGGTGGAGACCAAGGCTGTCCTGGGAACAATCACTTCCCATGCCAGCTATTAGAGAAGGTGAAAGAATGTGTGGGGGCCATGAGATGTAGAGCTTGGTTGGTGGAACAACAACTGAGGCAAAGGAGAGAGCTGGAAATACTCAGCAGATCAGGCAGCAGTTGTGTGGAGAGAAAAGCTGAGAGACCATTGCAGGTGGATGACCTGACACCAGCACTGGCTAGTTCCGACACAAACAGGGAAGGCTGGTTATCTGAAATTGCTGGGTTCGACAAACAGGAAAGGCTGGTTATCTGAAATTGCTGGGTTCGATATTGAGTTTCGAGGGCCACAGCATGTTGTGTCAGGATTGTGCTCAGGAGGAAGATGAGGTGCTGTCCCTTGAGCTTAAATAGAGCATCGTTGGAGCAAGGTTAGAGGTCAAAGACAAAGATCAGAGTAGGAGTGAGATTAGAATTAAAGTGACAGGCAACTGGAAGCTCGGGGTCACCTTTGTGGTCTGAGTTGAGGTGTTCCGTGAAGCAGTCACCCAATCTGTCCTGATGAAGGACGTTGACTGTTTATTTCCATCCATAGATGCTGCCTGACCTGCTGAATTCCTCCAGCGTTTTGTGTGTGTGATCCAATCTGTGTTTGGTGTCTTTGATGTAGAGAGGACCGTATTGTGAGCACCTAGTGCAATACAGGCACCTCCCATGTTACAGGGGGTTGCGTACCTAGAAAACAGCCCCTATCGCGATTTTCCATAACGCAAAGCTGCGTCATCTGTGCCTGCGTCAAGAAAAGGAAGTCAGAAAAAATAAATTTTATGTTATTTATTTACTTTTTTTCACAAATTCCGTGAGAGCGAATTTTATCCCGTATCTCAAATTTCTGGGTAGTGATTTGTGATGGAGGAGTTTCCATCAGCCCAATGGCTGTGATGCAGGGGTTTCCCATCGTCTGCATTGGAAGAGGTACAGGTGAATTGGTGCTTCACCTGGAAGTAGAAACATAGAAACATAGAAAACCTACAGCACAATTCAGGCCCTTCGGCCCAAAAAGCTGTGCCGAACATGTCCCTACTTTAGAAGTTACTAGGCTTACCCATAGCCCTCTATTTTTCCAAGTGTGTTCCTGTGTGAGGGGAGGGGAAGGGAACGGACAGGTGGTGATGTGGGAAAGTCCTTGGAGAAGGAGAATGGGCTCAGAAATGAATGTAGAGTCATATAGCACGGAAACAGGCCCTTCAGCCCATCAAGTCCATGTCAACCATCAACCACCAATTTACACCAATCCTACATTAATCCCAATTTTTATTCTTCCAATGTTCCCATTTCTCCAGATTCTACTACTCACCTACACACTAGGGGCATTTATAGCGGCCAATTAATACCACCAACCCGCACGTCTTTAGGACGTGGGAGGAAACCGGAGCACCCAGAGGAAGCTCACATGGTCACAGGGAGAATGTGCAAACTCCACACAGACAAGACCTGAGTTCAGGATTAAACTCGGCTCTCTGGTGCTGTGAGGCAGCGACGCTATTAGCTGTGCCACTGTGCTGCCCTAGAAATTATATTTTTCTCTCTTTCTCCTCTTCTGTTGTCCAGAGTTCATTTTATTTCCTCCTGTTGCTAATCACCAGCCTCATTCACATAACACCACCGGTCTCTCTCTGTATTACAGACTTCCCATGACCTCTACCTTTAGGCTTGCTTTGTTTCCAGCCTTTCTCTGCTTCTGATGAAAGATCATCAACCTGAAACGTTCACTCTGTTCCTCTGTTCATAGATGCTGCCTGACCTGCAAAGTATTCCCAGAGTTTTCTGATTTTTATTTTGGATTTCCAGTATCTACAGTATTTTGCTTGTCATTGCTGTCTCAGTAGGATACTGTTGAAAGTATCCTGACTAGTTGTATCACGGTCTGGTACGGCAATTCAAATGGGCAGGAACGTAAGAAGCTGCAGAGTGTAGTGGACTCTGCCCAATACATCACGGGCACATCCCTCCCCGCTATCGGTAGTATCTACAGGAGGTGCTGCCTCAAGAAGGCAACATCCATCATCAAAGATCCCCACCATCCAGGCCATGCCATCTTCTCGCAGCTACCATCGGGCAGGAGGTACAGAAGCCTGAAGTCCCACACCACCAGGTTCAGGAACAGCAACTTCCCTTCAACCATTCGGTTCTTGAACCAACCCAAACAACCCTAATCACTACAGTTTAGCAACAATATGATCATTTTGCACTAAAATGGACTTTTAAAAAATTTAATTGTGTTCTTTCTTGTAAAAATTGTGTATAATTTATGTTTAATTTATGTTTTTCTTGTTAATGCTGCTTCTATGATGCTATGTGCCTGCGATTCTGCTGCAAGTTTTTCATTGCACCTTTGCATCCATGTACTTGTGCATGTGACAATAAACTCGACTTTCGACATTGACGCAGTTTTCTTTCCCCACTTAGGCATACGATCAGGAAGATTCCCCAGGCAACCATGATCAACATTCCAAACCTTGAGAAGCTGAGCACTGATCCCGGCAGCCACACCAACCCTCACGACAAGGACGTATCCTGGTTACACTGTGAGAGGAAGGACAGGAGAGTTCCAAAGGAGCTACAAGGCAACTGGAAGTGGACAGGGTTCAAGGGTGTGCCAGGATGCCAGATGTTGGGAGTCATCTCCGTTTACAAGTCTCCCAATGAGTTGGCCACTGGCTTATCAATTGGTCACCTGAGGTTGGAAAAGAGGAAATCAGGAACTTATCCCATGAATTGTCCCAACCGGAAACTGGAGTTAAGTAATATTGATAGACCGAACAGGGATAAAAAATATGTCTTGGAGACCACAAGAGGTGAGTGTCAACATGGTTGTGGACCAGGTTGTGAAAGGAACGAAGAGAGCAGAGATGAACAAAGTTTGATTCATAGAGTCATACAGCACAGAATCAGGCCCTTCGGCCCCCTGCATCTGTGCTAACCATCAACCACCTGTTTACATTAATCCTATATAATTCTCCCACATTCCCATCAGCTCTCCCCGCTCTCCGTCACCCCACTTGGGGCAATTTACAGTGGCCAATTAACCTACCAACCTGTCCATCTTTGGGATGTGGGAGGAACCGGAGCACCAGGAGGAGAACCTTCTTGTCACAGGGAGAATGTAAAAACTCCACACATAGACTTGCCGGAGGTCAGGATTGAACCTGGGTCTCTGGAACTGTGAGGCAGTGGCTCTACTACTGTCCCACCAACCGTTGCAATCCAGAACACCGCCTGAAAGGCAGAAGAAACAAACTAGTAAAAGGCAATTAGATAAATGCATGAAGGGAAAAATTTCCAGGGTTATGGGAGAAAGCAGTTCATTAACAGGAGCGCAACTTATTGGAGAACTTTCAAGGAGTAAACATGCATTCTAGTGGCCAAATAGTCTTTTCTTAAGCCTTCTACGACTTCTGTGGTGGATAATCCATTGACATCTTTGATGAGCCAACTAAGCAATGCAAAGGGAATAAGAAGTCCATGTGCTTAATACTCATGGATACAGAAAATATTTAAGGTAGTTAATGGAAACTGTCCTTTGTAGCTGGGCCACAGCTGTACAAAATCCCGGTTAGACCACAGCTGGAATGCTGAAAACAGTTCTGGGTAGGACACTTTAGGGAGAATATAGAGAGGGCAGATGGGTTTACCAGAATGATAACCAGACTCCAAGGATTTCACAAGGAGGGATTCCAGAAATCTGGTATCTATTACCAGGAATTTAGAGGATCAAGGAGAAACCTAACCAAAGATTTCAACCTCTAAAGTGGAACTGGTGGAGCAGATGGAAAGAGTTGACTCTGATTAGTCAGGGAATTGTCTGCTGGCTCAACTGATGGACCAGAAAGAGAGAATAAGTCGAGAACATCATTAATTCAGGAGTGAGGTCTATACGTAGAGGGTGAGGAAAATCTGGAACTCTCTTTCCCAAACTGCAGTTGATGCAGAGGCAAAGTATTTGTGTTAAATTTAGGGATTGATAGATTAACATCAAGGGATATAGTGAAAATATTGGGTCACAGATCAGCCATTGAATGGTGGAACTGGCTCAAGGCCTCTCCTCCTGTTACTATGTCACCCTGAACACCTCCATCATCTTCAGCCTTAAAGAACAGGTCCCACCTCCACTCAGACAGATGGCTTGAGAGGGAAATTAGCCAGGATTCCAATTTCTGATGGCATCTTGGGAAACACTTGTGTGTGGATGCCAGTGGGATTTACTTTGGTTGAAACGTTGTCCCTCCTGCAGTTGAATTGCCTGTTGATTCACGTGACGGAGCATCATACAGCAGCCACTGCCTCTCCCTTTCTCCCGCTTCCCTCAGCCACTCTCACAGGCTGCACCAGACCACCCAGGCCTGTGCTGACCAGCTTGAACCCACGGCTGAACTTTAACCCCTGTTGTCACCTTCGGGAACGATTTCCAGTTTGAACTCTGGACCTTGGCTCCACAGCCACTGAAAATTTCTTACATCCTTGTCACTTTTGGATGAGCCCTCTATGTGCATCCACCCTAATCTCTGTCCTCTCTATCTTGTCTCCCACCACCCCCTTTACTTTTCCCATCTCACAGCCCAAGATTCCCATCCAAGTTTGTTTGCAACCATCCCTGTCTTATTTCATGTGCTCTCCGAACCCTGTAATCACTGTCAAGCACTTTGTTCTTATTAAAAAGTTCTCAGGATGTTGGCAAGACCAGCATTTATTGTCCTTGCGTAGGTGGCGGTGAGCTGCCATTTTGAACAGTCCACCTGGTGAAGGAGCTCTGCAGTGCTGTTGGGGTTCTAGGATATAGACCCAGCTAATACAAAGAACCAGCGACATACTTCCAAGTCAGAATGGTGTGCAACTCTCAAGGCAGCCATTAGAAGGCAGTGCTTCCCTGCTCTTGTCCTGCCCTTCTTAACAGTAGATCGGAAGGGTTGGAAAGTGTTGCTGAAGAGTCTTGGTGAATAATTACACTCATCATGTACAGAGATGGTATAGATGGATGCTGGTGATGGATGGAAGGCTTTTAGTGACAGATATTTTGTAATTCTTAATCTCAATGCAAATATTATTTTGAAGTGGTTTGAGCCTTATTTGGTGGCGTTTATGGTACTGATGTTTTTGAGGAACTGTACTCAACAGGCAGAGCTGGAATCACTGAGACCAGCATAGTGACACAACTGGTCGAAAGGCTGTTTGTACATTCTCCCCGTGTCTGCACTGGTTTCCTCTCGGTGCTCCGGTTTCCTCCCATATTCCAAGGGCGTACAGGTTACGAGCTGTGGGCATGCTATGTTGGCGTTGGAAGAGTGGTGACACTTGCAGGCTGCCCCCAGCACATTCTCAGTAATGCAAAAAGACGCATTTCACTGTGTGTTTCAATGTACATCTGACTAATATCTGTCTATCCTAATCTATATCCTAATCTATCAATCTATCCTAATCTATCTACCCTTATCGATCTATCCTAATCTACCTCAGTCCTGGCCTCGGGTGCTGTCTGTGTGGAGTTTGCACGTTCTCCTCGTGAACGCGTGGCATTCCCCCTGGGTGCTCCAGTTTCCTCCCACATCCTGGAGTCATGTGGTTTGGTAGGTCAATTGGTGGCTGTAATTTGCCCCTGGTGTGTAGGTGAGGGGTGTCATAGAGTCATATAACACAGGAACAGGCCCTTCGGCCCAACTCATCCGTGCTGACCATGTTGCCTAATTGAGCCAGTCCCATTTGCCTGCATTTGGCCCATATCCCTCCATAAACCTTTCCTATCCATGTACCTGTCCAAATGCCATTTAAATTTGTTATTGTACCTGCCTCTACCACTTCCTCTGTGGCAGCTCGTTCCGTATACTCACCATCCTCTGTGTGAAAAAGTTGCCTCTTGGGTCCCATTTAAATCTTTCCCCTCTCATTTTAAACCTATGCCCTCCAGTTTTGGATTCCCCTACCCCTCTACCCTGGGGAAAAGACTTTGGCTTTTCACGTTATCTATGCTCCTCTTGATTTTATAAACCTTTGTTGATTGGAATTGGGGAAAATAAAGATGGGATGAGCGTAAATGGGTAGTTTCTTGGTTGTCTGTTTCTGTGTTGTGTCACTCTCAAATCTGAAAGGCAAGATTGGATAAGGATGCCAGATTTCTATCATTGAAGGGTCTTAGCGACTACAGAGGCTCTCAGATAGACACATGGATGTGCAGGGAATGGAGGGATGTAGACATTGTGTAAGCAGAAGGGATTGGTTTAATTAGGCATTTAATTACTAGTTTTGTTCGTTTGGCACAGCATCATGGGCGAAGGGCCTGTTCCTGTGCTTTACTGTTCTATGTTCTACATCAGAAGGATGTAGATTATATAGGATTAAGTGTCTTGGAGGTTTTAACAGGGTTTTGGATTAAGTGAAGGTTTTGGTGAGACAGTGGGGTTGAGGCCAAACAGAAAGAAGCAACTTGTTAGGTAGACAGCTTTTGTTAATTAACTCATTCTCTCCTCCAATGGCACCCCTCGGATGCAGTGAGCATCATCTACAAGATACCGTAAGACCATACGACCATAAGATACAGGCGCAGAATTAGGCCAATCGATCCATTGAGTCTGCTCCGCCATTCAATCATGGCTGATTTTTTTTCAACCCCATTCTCCCACCTTCTCCCCGTGACCCTTAACTCCTTTCCCAATCAAGAACCTATCGATCTCTGCCTTCAATACACCCAATGACTTGGCCTCCACAGCCCTCTATGGCAACGAATTCCACAGATTCACCACCCTCTGGCTGAAGAAATTCCTCCGCATCTCAGTTCTAAAGGGACGTCCCTTTATTCTGAGGCTGTCCCCTCGGATCATAGATTCTCCTACTAATGGAGACATCCTCTCCACATCCACTCTATCCAGGCCTTTCAGTAACTGGGAGGTTTCAATGAGATCTCCCCTCATTCTTCTGAACTCCATCAAGTACGGGACCAGAGACACCAAACGCTCCTTGTACAGTAAAACTCCTCATATGCTGCAGTTACTTGCCATGGTTATCACAGCACCTCCCAAAGCCGCAGCTTGGACCATAGCACAGAAACAGGCCCTTCGGCCCAACTGGTCCATGCCGACCAAGATGCTCCATCCAAGGTAGTCCCATTTTCCAATGTCTGGCCCATAACCTTCGAAACCTTTAACCTTCTAATCCATGTACCTGTCCAACTGCCTTGTTGTGATTGTACCTGCCTCAACCACTTCCTCTGGCCGCTCATTCCACATACATACCACCCTTTGTGTAAAAACGTTGCCCCTCAAGTTCCCATTAAATCTCTCTCCTCTCACCTTAAACCAATGCCTTCTAGTTCTTGATTCCCCAACCCTGGGTAAAAGACTGTGTGCACTCACCCTAACTCTGCCCCTCATGATTTTATACACCTCTATAAGACCACCTCTCAGTCTCTTACACTCCAAGGAATAAGGTCCTAGCCTGTCCAACCTCTCCCTATAACTCAGTCCCTCCAGTCCTAGCAACATCCTTGTAAATCTTTTATGTCCTCTCTCCAGTTTAATAACATTTTACCTATAGCAGGGCAACAAAACTGAACACAATGCGGCCTCACCGGTGTCCTGTACAACCCCACCATGACCTCCCTCCTTACCACTGAGCAGGATAAGGCAGCGGAGACTCCAGGAGGCCATCCTTTGAGTGACACCTCATTCCAATGAACCAATACTGGCCATCCCTCCACCAACATCTATTAAAGCTTCCTCTGAACCGTGAGAGTAGCTTTGCATCATGGGCTGTGGAGGTTCAATGAGAAGCTTTACCCCCATCAACTCTGGGGCAACCAGACATGGGCTACAAAAGCCAACCTTGCAAAGCAACTTCCACCCCCGAGATTAGCTATAGTCTTAACATGCCTCTGGATCCTAGTGACTGTCTTTATCTCTGTTGAAGGCTTGAAGAGGAAGGTGGGCAAAACCGAGAGGCCGCTGAAGGTGTCCATGGATGATGGGATATCAGCCTGGAGGGTGACGGAGGCAGCGGAGGATGAGTGCGTACACAAGGACTAGCCAACCGGCCAAGGATAGACCCTCCCCAAATGGCAATGCTGCAAAAGAGGTGGAGAAGTGGAACAATGTTCAACATGGTCCCAGGATCCAAAAGAAGAGTCAAAGTTATTGGTTGTAGCCAAGAACATGACAATGGAGCAGGAGGAGGCCATTCTGCCCCTCAAGCCTGCCCTACCTTCCAATGAGATCATGGCTGATCTCCCCTCTCTTCTCATTTTCTGTTCCCGTCCATTGATTTCAATCTTGATTTCAATCTCACCCAAATGAACCTCCTCAGCCCTCAGTGGGTTGGGAAGGGGAGGGGGAGAGAATACCAAAGCTTATGACCCAAGTAAGAAAGTTCTTCCTTACTTTACCCTAAATGGCTGACCTTTCTTTCGACCATACAAACCATCCTCATTTTGTTCTGGGTACAATTGACCAATTTTGCAGTTTCTCTTTCCACTGGGGTTTGGAAGTATCTACGGTCTGTACTGAATAAAATCACGCAGGCAGAGCCTCTCTGAGACGCACAGTTTTCCAAGTCCAGTTAATGGTTCAGTGGGTGTCCGTAACTCATATTGAGTAATTGGACCTAGCAGAGCAGGAAGCTCCCTGGTTGGGTTTTGTGAGGTTCTCAATGGACCTCACACCAGAGGTGAAGGCAGTGCAAAAGACTGGACCCGAAAGTGACAGGCTTGTCCAGGTTCACTGTAGGAAAGATGTGACAGCAATGGAGTGGGAGCAGAGGACATTCACCAGGGTGTTGCCTGGGATGGACCGTTTCAGTTATGAGGAGAGACAGCAGAGGCTGGGTCTGTTCTCCCTGAGGCAGAGGTTAAGAGGGTACAGAAGTGAGGTATATAAAACGATGAGGGGTAGACTGCAGGAAACCGATCCCCATATCAAAGATAGGTAAAACTAGAGGACACAGATTGAGGTTAAGGGGGAAGAGATTTAGAGGCCCTGATGCAGGGTTTCAACCCGAAACAATTCCTCACTTTCCACAGATGCTGCTTGACCTGCTGAGTTCCTCCAGCAGATTGTTTGTTGCTCCAGATTCCAGCATCTGCAGTCTCTTGTGTCTCCAGAGATTTAGAGGGGATCTGAGGAGGTTTTTCACCCAGTGAGTGGTGAGTACTGGAATACACTGCCAGAGGGAGTGGCGGGAGCAGAGTCACTGACAGCAGCTCAGAATCAGAATTAGGTTTATTGTCACTGGCATATATTGTGAAATGTGTTGTTTTGCGGCAGCAGTACAGTGCGAGACACAAAAACTACCGTAAGTTACAAAATAAATAACTAATGCAAAAAGGGGAATAACGAGGCAGTGTTCATGGGTTCATGGACCGTTCAGAAATCTGATGGTGGAGGGGAAGAAGCTGCTCCTGAATTGTTGAGTGTGGGTCTTCGGGCTCCTGTACCTCCTCCCCGATGGTAGTAATGAGAAGAGGGCATGTCCCGGGTGGTGAGGGTCCTTAATGATGGATGCTGCCTTCTTGAGGCACCGCCTCTTAGATAAAGATAAGATATCTTTATTAGTCACATGTACATCGAAACACACAGTGGAAATGCATCTTTTGCGTAGAGTGTTCTGGGGGCAGCCCGCAAGTGTTGCCACGCTTCCGGCGCCAATATAGCATGCCCACAACTTCCTAACCTGTACATCTTTGGAATGTGGGAGGAAACCGGAGCACCCGGAGGAAACCCACGCAGACACGGGGAGAATGCAGAAACTCCTTACAGGCAGTGGCCGGAATTGAACCCGGGTTGCTGGCGCAGTAAAGCATTACGCTAACTGCTACACTACCGTACCTTCCCTCTTGAAGATGTCCTTGACGTTGGGGAGGGATGTGTCCATGATGGAGCTGGCTTAGTCTACAACCCTCTGCAGCCTCTTTCGCTCCTATGCACTGGAGACTCTATACCAGGCTGTGATGCAACCAGTCAGAATGCTCTCCACTGTACATCTGTAGAAATTTGCAAGAGTCTTTAGTGACACACCAAATCTCCTCAAACTCCTAATGAAGTAGAGCTGCTGGCGTGCCTTCTTCGTGATTGCATCAATGTGTTGGGCCCAGGATAGATCCTCTGAGATGTTGATGCCAAGGAACTTGAAGCTGTATAGAAGCTTGTCTAGAAGTGTCTCGACAAGCACTTGAGTTGCCTGGGCATAGAAGGCTATGGGCCAAGTGCTGGCAAATGGGATTAATATGGATGGGTGCCCACTGGTCAATGTGGACGAGTTGGGCTGAATGGCCTGTTTCCATGCTATACCATTCCATGATTCTATACAAACGTATGAATTAGTAGCAGGAGTCAACCTCTTGGTTCATCCACCCACTGATTTGATTGTAACCTTAATTCTGCTTTCCCATTGACCTGCGGTAACTTTTCAACCCCTGCCTATCATGAACCTATCTGCCTCTACCTTAAAAAATTATCAAAGACATTGTTTCCACCATCCTTTTGAGGAAGAGAGTTCCAAAGATTCAAGACACTCTGGGAGAAAATAAAATTAATCTCATCTTTGTGATAAATATGTAACTTTTGTTTAAAACAGTGACCACTGCCTCTGGATTTTCCCCACAAGAGGTAACATTTTCTTCATTTCCATTCTGTCAGTACCCTGAAGGACCTTTAGAATGGGATTGAGGGGCCGAATGTTCAACCCTTGCTGCTATTTTGAATGTTCAGAGCACTTCACAGCCTACAAAGTATTTTACGAAGTGTGGTTGCTGAATATCTGACGCACAGCAAGCTCCCACATAAATTCACGTGATAATGGGCAGATCATCTGTTGTGGAGACATTGATTGGTTGGGATAACTGTTGTTGCACTGAGGAAGCGAAAGAGAGGTACCAGAGGTTATTGGAGGAAATTGGTTGGTAGTTTATTTGGTTACTGTAAATTACCTCCAGTGTAGGGGACGATGGTTGAGTCAGGGGGGAGTTGAACGGGATGTGAGAGAGAATAGGTTACGGTAAATGAGTGGGGCAGTAGCATTGCTCTGAGAGCTAGCACAGACTCAATGGGCTGAATGGTCTTCTATGTCAGAGGAAAATATGCAATAATGTGGGAATAAACCTCAATGAAAATTAAAATAAACTGCAGATGCTGGAAATCTGAAATAAAAACAGAAAACGCTGGGAAGTACTTTGCAGAACTTTGAAAGAGATGCAGCCTTAGTATAAGAAAAGGTGAGGACAGCAATAGATAGAACAAAGGGAATGTCTGCACCACATTTCCCAACTCTTTTCCAGCATCTTGTTTTTATTATTGAAAATAAACCTGCCTTTCTTCAAAATAGTGGCCACAGGATCTGTGATGTCCAGTTCGGAATGTAGATGGGACACCACTTCTCCTTGGCTTTGCAGCTTCTGTGACTCAGTGCACTCCCCTGTATTAATTCTAAATCCAGGCCTTTTATTTGAATTATCTTCCTTTTCACGCCCTCTGAAGTTGCGCTTCTGTTTCTCCTGTAGGCAGCCTGCCCAGCGATCAATGAAACCCTGTAGATGGACTATCAGCTGCCCTCACATTAGAAGCATTTCGCTGAACTACAGCCTCTGAAGTATCTTTGTCTCAGGACTCAACATCTCATCCACTGTAACTCATTTCTAATTCCAAGAGAGGCGCCCCTTCAAGCTACCTGTGGTAGAACAGCCTTTTATTAATAAACGATAAGCAGATTTTGTAGCTCCACTTGAGATCTGAGCCCCTCTTAAATCAATACCTCATAATTTAACATCATAGAGCATGGAAACAGGCCCTTCGGCCCAACTTTCCCATGCCGCCCAAGATGGCCATCTAAGTTAGTCCTATTTGGCCTATATCCCCCTGAACCTTTCCAATGTGTTTTAAATGTCGTTATTGTACCTGCCTCAACCACTTCCTCTGGCAGCTCGTTGCATATATCTACCACCCTCTGCGTGAAGAAGTTGCCCCTCAAGTCCCTTTTAAATCTTTCCCCTCTCACCTTAAACCTATGCCCTCTTGTTTTTGGTTCCATTTCCCAGGGAAAAAGACTGCGTACATTTACCTCATCTATGCCCCTCATGATTTTATACACCTCTGTAAGGTCACCCCCCTGTCTCCCAGTATCTCTTTCATAACATCAAGTTATGAATCTGGGGACACAAGAGACTGCAGATATTGGAGTTTGGAAAAAGACACAAACTGCTGGAAGGAATCAGCAGGTCAGGCAGCATCTGTGGAGGGAATTCCGGTCCAGATGAAGGGTCTCAATCCAAAACGTCAACTGTCCATTTCCTTCCAAAGATGCTGCCTGACCTGCTGAGTTCTAATGAATCTATGGCATTTTTCTTTAATAGTTCGACTTTATAATCTAACACTTTTCTGAGTTTGGCTGCACATTCTGTGGAGAGGGGTGAGCAGGAGACCGGCTTTAGAGCTGCACTAAACCCTCGGATATACCAGAATCTCTGGGAACCGAAGGATTAATAATTTGACCTGCCTACACCACATTACCCCCTCAGCGTCCCACTCCATTGCTAAGAATCCAGGAGAAACATCAGATAAAAGAAAGATCCAAAAGTAATAAAAAACTGCAGATGCCAGAAATCTGAAATAAAACAGAATGCTGGAAAAACACAGCAGATCAGGCAGCATCTGAGGAGAGAGAAACAGAGTTAAGAATTAATGTTTTAGGAGGATATCCTTCATCGGAATCGGGCTGGAGATTACGGATCATGTGACAACACACCTAACCAGTACTGGTAACCTCTGCTCCAGAGGTATGGGCATGATCTAGCCTGATTCTAACGAAAGATTATCAACTGAAACATCAAGTCTGTTTCCCTCTCCACAGATGCTGACTGACCTGTTGGATATTTCCAACATTCTCTGTTTGATTTCAGATTCCAGCATCTCCGTGCCATATTTTTGGACCGTCTTTTAGACAGCCCTCTGATCTTTCATCGAGTTACCTGAATGGGAAATGGCTCTGGCCCTAATGAAGTCTATCATGGTTCATTAACATAGAACATAGAACAGTACAGCACAATACAGGCCCTTCGGCCCACAATGTTGTGCCAACCTTTAAACCTAGCCTAAGACTATCTAACCCCTCCCTCCCACATATCCCTCTATTTTAAATTCCTCCATATGCTTATCTAGTAATCTCTTGAATTTGACCAATGTACCTGCCTCCACCACCACCTCAGGCAGTGCATTCCATGCCCCAACCAAACTCTGGGTAAAAAACCTTCCTTTGATATCTCCCTTGAACTTCCCACCCATTACTTTAAAGCCATGCCCTCTTGTATTGAGCTTTGGTGCCCTGGGAAAGAGGTGCTGGCTGTCCACTCTATCTATTCCTCTTAATATTTTGTACACCTCTATCATGTCTCCTCTCATCCTCCTTCTCTCCAAAGAGTAAAGCCCTAGCTCCCCTAGTCTTTCTTCATAATCCATACTCTCCAAACCAGGCAGCATCCTGGTAAATCTCCTCTGCACCCTTTCCAATGCTTCCACATCCTTCCTATAATGAGGCGACCAGAACTGGACTCAGTACTCCAAGTGTGGTATAACCAGAGTCTTATGGAGCTGCAGCATTACCTTAAACAACTGTAATGGGCGTCAGGTTCCAAGTGGTGAACACAGTACACGGAGAAGATAATTTAAGTGGTACTGGGTGCCAACTCTCCAGGACAGCTCTGGACTCTCAAGAATTAAAGAGAAATCTTCCAGATGAATAACTCCATGAAAATACATAGGGGAACCAGTAAGTTTTTTGAGTGGGAGAGTTAGGACATGGGAAGTGTGTCATAGAGTTATCCAGCGTGGAAACAGACCCTTCAGCCCACCAAGTCCATCCCAACCATCAAGCATCCATATACACTAATCCCATTTTAATCTCCCCACATTCCCATCAACTCCCCCGAGATTCTACCCCTCACCTGCACACAAGGGGCAATTTACAATGGCCGACTAACCTACCAACCCACACGTCTTTGGGACGTGGGAGGAAAATGGAGCAGCCAGGGGAAACCCACGTGGTCACAGGGAGAACGTGCAAACTCCACACAGACAACATCCAGTCACTGAGCTGTGAGGCCATGATAGACTTCAATAGATGTAGCAGGTCATGTGATGAAAGTCCCAGGAATCTGACCAACCAGAGCTGACAGTCCTGACTAATACTGAGAAACAGCCCAAACTTCCTCACAGAGGCAAAGTTAACTAAGATGCATGTAAAGGCAAAGAAAGAGGGATGGTACTTAATATTTTCATTCAACTTTATTGCTGTGGGTCTGGGGTCACATATACACCAAGGTAGCAGATACTTAGGAGCAAAGTGCAGAAGGGAAGTATACAGTTATTGGCAGGACCCTTAACAGCATCAATGTACAAAGGGATCTTGGGGCCCAAGTCCATAGCTCACTGAAAGTGCAATGCAAATAGATAGGGTGGTAAAGAAGGTATATGGCACGCTTACCTTCATTGGTCGGGGTGTTGAGTATAAGAGTAAGGAAGGGTCTCAGCCCGAAACTTTGTCCATTTCCCTCCATAGATACTGCCTGACCTGCTGACTTGCTCCAGCACTTTTGTGTGTTGCATAAAGGTAAGGAAGTCATGTAACAGTTACTTCAAACTTGGAGTATTGCGTGCAGTTCTGGTCGCCCCATTACAGGACGGATGTGGAGGCTTTAGAGAGGGTACAGAAGAGATTCACCACAATGCTGCCTGGATTAGAGGGAATGAGGTACAAGGAGAAGTTGGACAAACTCGGGTCGTTTTCTCTGGAGCGTCAGGGCTTAAGGGGAGACCTGATAGAAGTTTATAAAATTATGAGAGGCACAGATAGACAGTCAGAATCTTTTTCCCCAGGATAGAAATGTTAAATACTAGAGGACGTGCACTTAAGGTGAGAGGGGGAAAGTTTAAGGGAGATGTGGGGGTACGTTTTTTCACACAGAGTGGTGGGTGCCTGGAACAGGCTGGCAGGGGTATTGCTGGAAGCAGATACGACAGAGACGTTTAAGAGGCTGTTAGATAGACACATGAATTTGCAGGGAATGGAGGGATGTGGATCATGTGAAGGCAGAAGAGATTCAGTTTAATTTGGCATCACGTTCAGCACAGACATTGTGGGCTGAAGGGCCTGTTCCTGTGCTGTGCTATTTGATGTTCTATGATTTCCAAACAACAATGCAGTGATCTGTTGAAGCTGACCCGTGCTCTGCAATGAATCAAACAACAGCAGAACCAAAGAACTTACGATTAATGCTTTATTAGTTTTCGCTAGCGGGAGTGAGGGATACAGAGAAAGAGTAAACAGTGTATCCTAGCTCTGTACTGATACCCACTCAAAGAAGACTCAGTTACAGCGTATCTTTATACTCACTTTCGTGGGAAAGCTTGGTGGGAAGTTACACGTGCATAGGCAATTGTTACATGAAGTTTTTAGCATAACAAGATGTCTAAAAAACTACTTCTTTCCCATTTACACTTGGCATTAAAACTAGACAAAACTAATATCACACCATGCCTGAGATCATTCTTTACTCTGGGAACCCACTGACAATGAGAAGCATACAATTAACCCTTACATTGCCAGTCGTTAACCCTTGCGTTCCCAGCGATCTTTCACAGATCTCGTGATCACTATTATGTATAATAGCTTTATTATTCCAGATTTCGTAATTAATTGAATTTTAATTCCATAACTGCTATAGTGGAATTGGAAATTGTGTAACTAATCACTTGTCCAGGCATCAGTATTATTAGTCCAGTAATTTAACTGACATGCCACGTAGGGGCTTGGCTTTTAGGTACTGTGTTCCATGTTCAATTTCATCCGTATATATCTCTCCATCTCTCTTTTCCTTTATGGCTCTCCTTAAAAGCCATATTTTGAAGGTAAGACTGCATAAGGCCTTTCACCTCCTTCTTGGGAGATTTTGATTAAAAGATTAAAGAGTCAATTTGTAATTGGTTTATTATTGTCACATGTACCGAGATGCATTGAAAAGCTTTTGCCTGCATGCATTCCAGACAGATCATTCCATACATAAGTACATCGAGGTAGTACAAAAGGGAAAAAAAGAACGCAGAATATAGTTACAGAGAAACTACAGTACAGGTAGACAAATGAAGTGCAAGGGCCATGATGAGGTAGATTGAGTTGATATAGGGATAAAGGAGAATCCTTAAGGCTGGCAGGGGTTTGAGAAAGGAACCCATGTGTAAGGATACTTTCTGTGAACCATAATTACTGAATAGCCAGCTCTGTGTGAGGAAAGACTTTTTAGTCATAGACAGTATTATTGTTCATCATTGAGTCATACTTATGGCATTCTGCCTTAAGTCATCTCATCTTAGTAGAAAGGCTCAATATTCTTCTGACTCCATATTCTACATTATATGTCCTATATCATAATATTATATTAAACATAATCAAAATCAGATTTATTATCACTCTCTTATAAGATGTGAAATTTGTTGTTTTGCGGCAGCAGTACAGTGCAAAGACATAAAAATCTATAAATTACAAAAATAAATAATTAGTGCAAAAAAAAAGGAATCATGAGGTAGTGTTCATGGGTTCATGGATAGTTGAGAAATCTGATGGCAGAGGGGAAGAAGCAGTTTCTGAATCGCTGAGTGTGGGTTTTCAGGCTCCTGTACCTCCTCCCTTTTGGTAGTAACAAGAAGAGAGCATGTCCCGGATATTGAGGGTCCCTAATGATGGATGCCACCTTCTTGAGGCACCGCCTCTTTAAGATGTCCTCGATGGTGGGGAGGGTTGTGCCCATGATGGAGCTGGCTGAGTCTACAACCCTTTACAGCCTCTTGCGATTCTGTGCATTGGAGGCTCCATACCAGATTGCGTTGCAACCAGTCGAAATTCTGTCCACCGTACATTTGTAGAAATTTGTAAGAGTCTTTGGTGACGTACCAAATCTCCTCAAACTCCCAACAAAGTAGAGCCACTGGCGTGCATTGTTCATGATTGCGTCAATGTGCTGTGCCCAGAATAGAGCCTCTGAGATGTTGACACCCAGGAACTTGAAGCTGCTCACCCTTTCCACCGTGGACCCCTCAATGAGGACTTGTGTGTGTTCTCATGACTTCCCCTTCCTGAAATCCACAATCCGTTCCTTGTTCTTGCTGATGTTGAGTACGAGGCTGTTGTTGTAACACCACTCAACCAGCCGATCTAGCTCATTGCCATCTGAGATTCTACCAACAACAGTGGTGTCATTGGTGAATTTGTGGTATTAATAGTGTTTGAACTGTGCTTAGCCACACAGTCATGAGTGTAGAGATAACAGAGCAGGGGCTAAGCATGCATCCTTGCGGTGCACCTGTGTTGATTGTCAGTGAGGAGGAGCTGTTATCACCAAACCACATTGACTGTGGTCTCCTGATAAGGAAGCTGAGGACCCAGTTGCGGAGGGAAGTGGAGGCCCAGATTTTGAAGCTTGGTTATCAGCACTGAGGGATTGATGGTGTTGAATGCTGAGCTGTAATCAATAAACAGTAGCCTAACATTTTTTCAAAAATGTATGTGTTGAAAGATATAGTTTTTAAGTAATGATTAAACACAGTTTTAAATAGACCCTAGTATATTTTCCCCCAGAGTTGGGTTATGGAGCAGCGCTGGGAATCGAACCCCCGACCCTTGGCGTTGACCGGGACAAGCCGGTTGTGTTTACCTACCTTTCCAAAATGGTTGCCGAGCCCGAGCTGCAGAAACCAATCGGCAGATTCGTCAACAGCTTTCACGGACGTTCGATAAATAATTAAAAGCGCGATGAAATCCCTTTGATTATATTCACTACTGATTTAAATCCGCCACACGGACTGGGCTAAAGTGCCTTTGATTGAGGTTTATTCCAATTAGTTCCCTCAGCGGTGGTGGCGAATGTGCGGGCAGGAGGAGAGAGGCAGAGTTCGGGGGTTGCCTCCCCCCTCCCGACAACAATCGAATCGATTAGTGTCCGGGCGGCAGCGGCGTCGATGCCGATGGAGCGCGGGCTCTAGTGACAGAAGCTCCGAGGCTGGGCGGCGGGGCCTAAGGCGGCGGGAGCCGGGCATCAGCGGGGGAGAGAGGCCCAGGCTCCGGGCAGGAGGACCGTCCCTGAGGGAGAGGGAGCCAGGGCCCGGCTGCGACACCAGGGACAGGGTCCCATCTTCAGAGGGAGTCAGGGGGACCGGGCTTGGGGGTACGAGGCCGCACGGTTGGGGGAACCCCAGGGTCCAGGACACCCTTGTCCAGGGCCCAGGGGGGCATGGAGGCCTGTGATACTCCTGAAGCGGGAGGGACCATCGAGCAGAGGGATCCTGCTAACCTGGCAGCAGGCAAGTGTCACACTCAGTGTCTCAGTACTGCAGGAGAGGTAAGGATCGCCGCCCTACATCAGCCAGAGAGCAATGCTAACCTGAGAGTGCCTAATTGCCACAGTCAGGTTAATAATAACCTGGGAGAGGCCGATCAGGAGGAGATGAGGGTCAGTAACAGTCCTCTCAAGGGTCAATCCCACCAGCAAAATAATACTAACTTGGGAGGGGGCATTTATCACAGTCAGAGTAATAACAATCTGGAGGAGGCAGATCAGGAAGGGATGGAGATTAGTAACTGCCATTTGAAGGGGCTGTTCCATCAGCGAGGGAATAATGCTAACGTTGAGAAGGGTAGGTGTCACAGTCAGAGTTATAATGCTCTACGAGAGGACGAAGGGTGTAGCCCTGGAAGTGGAGACCACCAATGCCAAGGAGAAGTGGAGGTAAATGAGATCCAGACCAGGATGATGCTTAACAGCCGATCGGAAGTTACAGAAGGTGAGCAAGGTGTTGTTCACTTGCAAAATGGAAAAAATGCAAGAGATGGAACAGGTGATTGCCTGCTAGAAAGAGAGGACTCGAAAGGTCTGAAGAAAGAGCAGGCGCAGGATGGAGGGATTGTGTTGGCAACTGTAAGTGAAAGCAGCACAGAGACTGGTAGAATTGAGGCAGCATCAGAGTGCATGGCAAAAAACAGAGTGCCTACTCAGGAGCCCGAGGGAGCATCACAAGAAGTGGGGGAGAATGGGGACGAAGATATATCGATGGGGAAGAGACCAGCGATCGAGAAACTGGAGGGAATGAGCCCGGAGCTTGCTCTGCCTGAGATGAACAATTTGGAGAAGGAATGCACGACGGAAGTGACACTGGAAGAACAAGGGAGAAGGCAGGAAACCTCAGAAGTTTGCATGAGAGAGAAATTCACACAGAGTGTTTCAATGGAGGCAGTGGCAGAGGATTTAGAAAATGAAGCTGTTGAGAAGAGTATGCAACTGACGAGAACTGGGGAAAGTGGCAGGGAGGGAAGCAGCCAAACCTTGGAACTGAGTGTGGTGCAGCAGGAGGTTAAGAGCACATCAGGACAGGCTGTTGCAGAGCAGGATGTCAAGGATGATTTTAAATTGATTTTGGAAGCGGAGAGCAGTGTGAAGCTCCAGGAGAAGGAGTGTGGGGAAGCGGAATTGGGCAATGAAGAGTCATTGCAAACAGCAGTAAGCACTGACAAGATGTCAACATCACCCTGCGCCGATTGCCCTGGGCATTCTGCCCCCCCTCGAGTACCTTTGGATATGCTCTCCCCCCTTGGAAACGACATACCCCATCCGCTTGCCTTGATTCCCCCCAGCCCGGACCAGGCCGATGATCCCACGTCACTCTTGCCAACAGCAGACGGCCGGGGGAAGCAAGCTGTGAAGAGAGTAACCTTTCCATCGGATGAGGCAATCGTCTCTGGTGCAGTGGAACCTAAAGACCCTTGGAGACACGGTAAAACCCGGAATACTTTATTTCTGTCTTTTATTTTTCTGATGGCTCTTTTCCTTCTTTACTCACCTCAGGGATAATATGTTAACACACTTTCCTGCGAGTCGCTGTGTATGGTCATCCTGTGCTTCATAATGGAGTGACAGCCCTCAGTATCCCAGGTCAAAGGAAGCAGTCACCCTGAGTTCTCAGTCCATCTCACTAAACTTGCTGGGAAGTATGTGGCTATCCCAGAAATTATAACATTGTTTATTGTTCACTTCATTTGTATAATCCCAAGGCCTTCTAAGTACCCATGTGGCAGGTGAGACCAAGAATGGATGTATGCGATGTCCACTATGGTCAAATAGCAGGTGAATTTTGTCAGGGCTACCAGGTATAGTCTCCTCCTGTGCTGTTGAGACTTAATGTGCTCCAGGGTAACATGCCTTTAGGGTAAAAGTGGCGCTGCTTGTTTTATTTCACAGTCAGCAGACAGTTTTACTGAGGTACTGGATACTCGTTATCTCCCATCTTATGTCATTTATTTGAAAAAAGATGCTGGAGAGCTATCATTGACATTCTGTTTACACTTGCTCTGTTGGGTTTAATCAATGTCACCATGATGTGTTCAGCAGTCACTATTTAAGCACAAATTATCCTTAAAGTCAACAGTGAGAAATGAATAGATACTGTGCAGGCAGGAGATTCCAAGAGGGACAAAGCAGTGTGACTCTACCGCCATCACCTCTGCTACCTTTCCAATCTCACACATAACTTAATATAGATAAGGACACAGATGGCTTTCCTATGGGGAGGTAGATGGTTGTGTTTGTGAAAGACTTTGTGTGACTAGCCAATGCTTCTCAAAGTTGTTTGAGGAGATCAGAACACCTGCCTTCACAGAGGCGCAGGATGCAGTTCCACGGGCCTTGGGCATGTTCAGCTATTTGGCTGTGTGAGGCACAACAGTGAGTGTTGTGGGTGGAAGGGCAGGAAGAGGGCAAGCATCATAACTGAGCCCAAATCCACCCTTTAAGTTGGACATAGTCACGCTCTTTTCTCGGAATTAGAAGGTTCTGACTTCAAGCCCCAGAGCAGTGAACTGAATCCAAAAGGCATTAAACAGCGGCCCTGTCTGTCCTCTTGCATGGATGTTTCAAAGAGCCTGAAGACCCACAATCAATGTGTCAGGAACAGCTTCTTCCCCTCCGCCACCAGATTTCTGAATGGTCCACGAACCCGTGAACACTACTTTATTGTTCCTCTTTTGCATTTTTTATTTTTGTAACTTATAGTCATTTTTATGTCTTGCGCTACTGCTGCCGCAAAACAATGCATTTCACAACATATGCCACGTATAATAATTATGATTCTGAAGTGCTTTTTCCCTGGATGGTACATAAAACTTGCTGAGCAGTGCTCAGACTATCTGATCACTATCACTTTTCTGTTTGTGGAAGCTTGCTGTGCATAGATCATGTGCCACATTGCCTATGTTACAACAGCAACTTCACTTTAGAATGGCTTCATTACCTGTAAAGTGCATTGGGGTCTCCTGAAAGGGATGCAAAAGGTGAAATTTAAATCCAAGTCTTTTCTAATATCTGCCCACACATATTGAAATATGGCCAAGTGGACAGAAACAGAAATTGCACAGTAAGTCACTGTCTGGAAAGTGTAATGATGTTAAGTTTTTTCTTCCGTCTTTGAGGGTAAACCAGACTGTTTGCAACTAATTGTTCTGACTCACTCTGAGCCAAGTTTTTAACTCTGTGTTCTCTCCATTGGTCAAGCCTCCAGGTTTGGTTATTCTAACAATCCCCTGGCTTGCCTCCCTCTTTATATAAAATAAAGATCTCTCTTGCTTTTGTCTTAACTGTAAACAAATCCCTTCCAGCCACGGTAGTGTAGCAGTTAGCGTAACGCTTTACAGCGCCAGTGACCCGGGTTCAATTCCGGCTGCTGTCTGTAAGGAGTTTGTATGTTCTCCCCATGTCTGCGTGGGTTTCCTCCGGGTGCTCCGGTTTCCTCCCACATTCCAAAGACGTACAGGTTAGGAAGTTGTGGGCATGCTATGTTGGCATCAGAAGCGTGGCGACACTTGCGGGTTGCCCCCAGTACACTACACAAAAAGATGCATTTCACTGTGTGTTTTGATGTACATGTGACTAATGAAGATATCTCATCTCATCTCATCATCTCTCTCTGCTTGCTGACCTGCATCGACTCCCTGGTATAGCAGCACCTCAATTTTAAACTGTTCATCCTTTCTTTCAATTCCCTCCTTAATCCTTTCACTCCCTATATCTGTCACCAACTCCAGCTTGATCATTCTCTGAGAGCTCTGCACTCTTCCAATTCCTGCCTCAAGTTCATCCCAATTTTTAAAAAAATATTTCCTCTCCATTGGCTGCTGTGCCTGGGACCTAAGTTCCAGAATTTCCACCCTAAACCTCTCTCTAACTCTCTCCATTTAAGACTCCTTAAAACCTACATTGAATAAGCTTTGGATCACCTGAGCTTATTCTCCTGGTGTGGCACAGTGCTAAATTTTGTCTGATCCTGTGAAGTAGCTTTATTAAGCTCTGTTAAAGGTGCTATATAAATTCTGTTTGTTATAAGTTCCTTTACTGCAGGAGCATCCTATTTGTTCTGCTGTTATCAGTAATTTGTTACATCACTTCAGTGTTAAGTGTTTTAGTGACAGCAACCATGGCAACAGTGTAGTTAGGTGGAAGACCTGAACCAATGTTTTGGGACTACATCTCCATTTCTCCCTGACCTTTCGTAAAATGGCGATTGTTCTTGCTGTACTTATGGCAGTGTGTGGAAGAACAGCCCCTCTGCTGCATCACCTGGACAGGGAAGACCATAACAAAATGGAAGCAGGAGTGGGCCACTCGGCCCCTCAAGCCTGCCCTGTCATTCAATATGATCATAGATGATCTGCCCCAGGCCTTGTCTCCTGTGCCAGTTCCACTTCAATTCCCCAGTCTTCAAAAATGTGTCTACTTAAGTACTCCAATCATCTGGTCTCTGCACCCTCCAGGGTGGAGAATTCCATAGATATGCCACTGTTTGTGAGAAGAGATTCCTACACATCTCAGATTTAGATGATCGCATACTTATCTTGTAAATATTAATTGGGTACTCAATTGCAGGTGTTTACTTAACTCGGCCCAGCCCAATTCTATCCTCGCTTTATCCAAGTCCTGCCCAGCTGATTCTTTAAACAAAATATGTTTTAATTTTTCTAAGAAGTCATTATACTTGCAGCTGTATATTGATCCATGTGTTTTGTGCAGAAGTACGTAGAGTGATGTAGTGTAACAGCACAGAAACTGGCCCTTTGCCCCATCAAGTCTGTGCCAACCATTAACTACCCATTTGCACTAATCCTACATAATTCCCTTTCTTTTATTCCTCCCACATTCCCATCAATCCCTCCTCGGATTTTACCCTTCACTTGGTCACACTAAATTCAGTGGCCAATTAACCTCCCTACCCACATGTCCTTGGGATGTGGAAGGAAGCTGGAGCACCCAGAGGAAACCCACATGGTCACAGGGAGAGCGTGCAATTTCCGCACACACACAGCACCTGAAGTCAGGATTGAACCCAGGTCTCTGGCACTGTGAAGCAGCGGCCCCACCAGCTGTGCCACGAACAGCCCTACCTTGCAGTACAAGACCAGTTACCGCGGCAGTTGCAATGTAATCTTGTGCTGCATGTGGATTTCATTGAGTCACGCTTACTGTGTTTTTTACACAGTAAACTCCTCTCCCTCTAGAGAAATGGCTTTTGATCAGAAGGCAAGCTGCTGTTTCCCAATCATAGTGAAAGACTGGTTTTATAATGCTGTAAACCTTCACTGCTTTTGCACCTTAACTGCAGTGTTAAAAAGCCAAAGCAATGCAAGTGAAAGTACTTTTACCATGTTGTTTCTCCCCTGAAGTGCTGACTCTTGTTTGGTTAGGTATGGGATTGCATCGCACTGAAATGAGGTAACTCCTCACAGACCAGATATCCAAACTGTGTGATTCAATAGCATGCCGGATTTCGTAGTTGCCTAACATGTTAGTCAACAAATTCACAATCTGTGGCTCAGTGGCTCATGCATTTGCTTCCCAATCAGAAGACTGTGTTTTGAAGACCTATTCCAGGGACTTGAGCACAAAGGTTTAGACCAACACTTGGGTGTAGGGCAGACGGAGTGCTGCAGTGTTTATGGTCCTCCAGATGAGACTTCTGGTGACTTTATCTGCTTTCCCAGCTGATATTTTTTTTTAAAAATCCACGACATTATTTTGATGGAAAGCAGGGGAGTCGACCTTGTGCCTTGGGTAATATTTATCCCTCAATCAAAGTTTCCTAAAATAGATTATCTGGCAATTATCATGTTGATGTTAGATGGAGCTTGCTCTGCACAAATTGCCTGCGTCCTTTTCCAGATTACAATGCCTCTAAAGGACTTCTTCAGATTTTCCACTGTGCCTACTTTCATGGGTCATCATGAAAGATGCTTCAGAAATGCCAGTCTGTCTGTCTTTTGCTGGTCTCCTCACTTTCCATAAACTGATTCATTGCCTGGTGACTTGAGGGGAAAGCTCAAGGGGAATGTGTGCACTCTGCTCAGTCTGTAAACACACAGTAGATTTATCGACGTTTTTCCTGTTGTCTCCTCAAGGCACATTTCACGATCTTGTATGCAGGTAGCCAACTATATTACACTTGTAAAGCAAAGGATATGCAAATGCTGGAAATCTAAAATAAAAACTGAAAATACTCAACAGATCAGACCCTGAAGTATTAACTCTGTTTCTCTCACCACAGATGCCACTTGACTGGTTGAGTATTTCCAGCTGTCTTTGTTCTATTTTGTATGAGTCATGTGCAAACTTCTAGTCTGATCGTGCACTTCAGCACTAAACAAATTCTTGATTATACTGACAGTGCTTGCTGGTACTGCACGGTGCAGAGTAACAAGCTAACATTAAATTAGTTTTATGTCACAATTGTGCCCACGAGATAGATGGAGCAGTTCCAAAGTGCCCTAGGTGTAAACAAAACATTTTTTCTACCTAGACAAGATTGCTTGCGGGGTGGGGGGATTTGATGTGGACTTCACTGGGAGAGATTGAAAAATAAATTTCATGGTGCGAATGATTCCTGGGGTGAGGGACTTATGGAGCAGGGAAGGGCTGGAGAAGCTGGAATTTTCCTCTTGAGAGCAGAGAAATGTAATGGAGGTGTACAATATGAGTCTTGATAGAAGCTATTTCCATTGGTGGATAAGTGAGGAAGAATACATCCGTGATTGACAACAGTGCCAAAAGCAATGAGAGGAGCATTTGTTTTGTTTTATTTGCAGAATGGAGTTAGCCTCTGGAACCCATTGCCTGACATAATGATGGAGGTAGATCCAGTTGTAGATTTCAAACCACATTGGATCAAGTATTTGAATGGAAAAAAAATCACAAAATTATGGGATAGAGAGGGAGTGTGGGATCAGCTACACTAGTCCAGCAAAGAGGTGTGGCACACTGGAAAGGCCAAATGGCTGCCTTCTGTGCTGTTGCCACTCCATGATTCTGTAGGACAGTACATACTAATGTAAGTTGGTTTATTATTGCCACATGTACCAAGGTACAGTGAAAAACTTTGTTTTGCATGCCATCCGTACAGATCATTTCATCGCATCAGTACATGGAAGTAGGACAAGGGAAAGCAATAACAGAATGCAGAATAAAGTGTTACAGTTACAGAGAAAATGCAGTGCAGGCAGACAATAAGGTGTAAGGCTATAACGAGGTAGGTTGTGAGGTCAAGAGTCCATCTTATCGTACAAGGGGACTGTTCAGTAGTTTTATAACAGCGGGATAGAAGCTGTCCTTGAGCCTGGTGGTATGTGCTTTCAGGCTTTTGTATCTTCTGCCCATTGGGAGGGGGAGAAGAGAGGATGTCCAGGGTTGATGGGATCTTTGATTATGTTGGCTGCTTTACCAAGGCAGGTCTCTTCAAGACAGAGTCCATGAAGGAGACTTTGGTTTCTGTGATGTGCTGAGCTGTGTCCACAGCTCTCTGCGTACACTGGAAACTGTGAAATAAATTTTTAAAATGGAGTAATCCTACTCTCCCATTTTACCCTGGAGGTGCTGACTGGTGAGGGTGGAGCTGCTCTGAGGATGGTTGCTTCGCCATGTGTCCCCAGCTAGGTGGCTTTTCTCAGGCCTTTTGGATTGTGGGGGGATGCCACAGCCAAGCCTGATCCTGCCTTCATGTGACATCCATTTGACATTTGTGCCTGCTACCAGTCAATGGGTGTGCTGCAAGAAAACCTGCTTGATTTCATTTGTTCGAGAGGTCACTGTAGTCCATGTGCCTGAATAACGTTTGCCACCTCGGTTGATCGAGGAAATTGTCCCAGGCATAGAATGCCTGGTGTGATTATTTGCCACTAAACTGAGCATTGCATTTAAGAAGTGGATTTTCTTCAATTATTTTTTTGTTTTCTGAGGTTTTCACAGAACATTATGCATTGCAAACAAGGCCAGCATTTCGCATCCATCCCAAACCAGCAAGAATATGCCAGTAAATTATTATAGTAATTTGGTACACCCAAGTGGACTGCTGAGTTGTTTCAGAGAGGAGTTAGGAGTCATCCACATTACTGCAGGTCCTCGCCACATTATGGCAGGGTTCCATTCCTGTGAACTGTTGGTAATCCGGACAGTTCGCAAGTCAGAAATGCAGCCGTGAACTGAGTTCCCACATGGATCAGCAGCTGGCAAATCCATCTCGCCGGTCTCCCGAACGCTCGTCCGTATGTACGGGCTGTACATAAATCGGGTGTTCATAAGCTGTGGAGGACCTGTATGGATCTGAGCTTACTTGTAGGTCAGACCTGGGTATAAACAATACATTTCCTCCTCTAATTGAGATTGATAAACCGGATGCGTTTTAATGATTGTTCAATGGTTTCATTGTCACCATTATCGACAGCTGCCTTCTTATTCCAGATTTATTTAATTAACTCCCCAGTTTCTATGGAGGTTTAATTAATCCAGGATTACTGTGGATTACTCATTCAATGGCATCACTGCTATGTTGCCATATTTTCCTTTTATTGATTTGCTTTCCTCCATTTCATCTCTTTGTAACCCACCCCTTGGAACTGCATATTCAGAGGCCAAAGGAGCAGCGTCTTTGCAAATGCTGCTGCTTTAGAAGCATTGAGCATGTTAAGCTTAGACCTATCATTTGCCCTTTAGTGCACCTCCAACGTTGCATTGAGCAAAATTGAATGAATTAGGGAGGACTGTTCAGCTGACAGATTCTGGGAGGATGAAAAGCCCGGATGGGCTCTGGGAAGGAGTGGGTTAAAGGAGAAGATAATGAGTTTTAATGTCAACTAACTAGGGTTTCAGGAAGGAGACGAGTTTGAAAAGAAAATATGTTCCATAGAAAGATCTTAAATAGAAACAGGAGGAACCTGTTTGACCCTTTGAACCTGCTTAGTCATTAAATAAGATTGTGGCTGAATTGTATTAATTTTTATGCCAGATCTTCATAACTCTGGCTTTGCTTGGTGTCCAAGTACTTATCGGTCATGTCCTTGAAAACACTCAATGACTGATCGTCCACAGCCTCCTGGATTAGAGAATACCAAGGATGCACAACCCTCCTTGTAAAGAAATGTCTCCTCATCTTGGTCCTAATGACCTTCCCTTTATCCTGAGAACGTGGCTCTATTTTTAGACTCTTCAGCCAGAGGAAACAGCCTTGCAGCATCCACAGTTAATTTTTAATGTCACTGCTCATTCTTGTAAACTCCAAAGGATCTGCTTGTGCAACACTGATGGAACAGATACCTGATATGCAGACAGATATGGATATGTACACTCCACAGATATCTTGTGTCACTGTTGCACTCACTCACCTGTGAGCTCTGCCTTGTGTTAAAACTGTTTGAACTGAATTGCCCCAGTGAGGTCATTGAAACCAGACCCAATACAGACAGAGAAAATTTCAGTCCACTAACCTCAGGTTATTAGCCACATTCAGAGAAAGGATTGACAGACTACACTCGCTGAACCTGCAATCTTTCTGGAACTTCTCCGTAGGGTTTTAGGGGTTGACGTAGCAGAACAGAGAACACAAGAATTTTACCAAGTAAAGGAGGAAGTATCCAAAGGAAAATATTTTGCGAGAAGTTGGAGAATTTCGTTTATGAGCCAAGATTGATTGGGCTGGGGTCATTTTGCTTGGAAAAGAGCAGGCTGACCAAGGTTGATGGGGTGGCTCCGCAAGTTGGTAGGGTAGTAAAGCAGGCGTACGGCATGCTTGCCTTTATTAGTCGAGGCACTGAGTTCAAGAGTCAGGAAGTTGTGTTGCAGTTTTTCAAAACTCTAGTGAGGCCTCATCTGGAGTATTGCATTCAGTTCTGGTTGCCTCATGGCATGGAGGATGTGAAGACTGTCGAGAGGGTGCAAAAGAGGTTTACCAGGATGCTGCTCAGATTATAGGGTATGAACTTTGAGGAGAGTTGGACAGACTTGGGATGTTTTCTCTGGAGTGTTGGAGGCTGAGGGGAGACCTGATAGAAGTTTATAAAATTATGAGAGGCGTAGACAGAATAGACAGTCAGTATCTTTTCCCAGGGTCGAAATGCCTCATACTAGAGGGCATACACTTAAGGTGAGAGGGGGTAAGTTCAAAGGAGATGTGAGGGGCAAGTTTTTTTTACAGAAATTGGTGGGTGCCGGGAATGTGCTGCCAGGGGTGATAGTGGAGGGAAATAAGCTGGAGGCATTCAATAGGCTCTTAGATGTGCACATGAATATTCAGAGAATGGAGGGATATCGACATTGTGAAGGGACTAGTTTAGTTGGGCGTTTAATTATTAGTTTAATTAGTTCAGCACAACATTGTGGGCTGAAGGGCCTGTTCCTGTGCTGTACAGTTCTGTATTCTATGTTTAATTGACGTGTATAAAACAAAGAGATCTTAACAGAGAGTGTAGGAAGGCCTTATTTCCTCTAGCAGAGAATCTAACAATGAGGAAGAGTAGATTTTAATGCAGGAGGATTGGAGAGCAGTAGAAGGTGTTTTTTCCAGCCAGAGGCTGACGAGGAGCTCCTCACTATCCCCTGGATGGAAGAAACACCTTCAACTTGAATTGTCTCAGTGGGCTGAATGGCCTTCTGCAACAGAGGTAGTGCTGCGTCCTTGAAAATTATTCTTCTGTATGATACGAGTTGCTGAGATAAGTTATTTCACCAAACGGGTTATTATTTCTTTTGTAAATTTTTCATTAAATTTCTACTCAATCAACAGAGGGGAGTCATAGAGCAATACAGCATCGATACAGGCCCTTCGGCCCAATGAGTCCATGCCAACCATGGTGCCCACCCATCTCGTCCCAATTTCTTGCATTCACCCTATATCACTCTAAGCCCTGCCCCTGTTATGTACCTATTCAAGTGCTTCTTAAATGATACTATTGTACCTTTCAACCACATCCTCTGGCAGATCATTCCATATACTCATCACCCTCTGCAAGGAAAAAGTTGCCTCTCAAGTCCCTTTTAAATCTTTCCCCTCTCACTCTGAATCTATGCCCCCTAGTTTTGGACTCCCCCCTACCCTGGGGAAAAGACTCTTACCATCTACCTTATCTATGCCCCTCATGATTTTATAAATCTTTAGAAGGTCACCCCTCATTCTCCCACGCTCCAAGGAACAAAGACCTAGCCTGGCCAACCTCTCCCTGTACCTCAGGCCCTCAAGTCCTGGCATCATCCTCGTAAATCTTTTCTGCACTCTTTCCAGTTTAACCACGTCTTTCCTACACCAGGGTGACCAAAACCGTACTCCAAGTGCGGCCTCACCAATAACTTGTACACCTGCAGCATAATGTCCCAACTCCTATCCTCAATGCCCTGACTGATGAAGGCCAGCGTGCTAAATGCCGTTTTCACTACCTTCTTTATCTGTGACGCAGCTTTCAATGAACTATGCACTTGTACTCCTAGGTCTCTCTGTTCCATTACACTCCCTAGTGCCCTACCATTCATAGTACAAGTTCTACGCTGGTTTGACTTTCCAAAATGCATCACCTCACACTTTTCTGTATTGAAATCCATTTGCCACTGCTCAGCCCTCTTCCCTAACTGATCAAGATCCTCCTGTAACCTCCTTCACTATCAACAACCCCTCCTAATTTTGTGTTATCTGCAAACTTACTGATCGATCAGTCTTCCTTTTTCCAAGGCATACTCTAGGACACAGCCCTCTTGGCTGACATTTTTGGTGCAGTATCAAGTGAATTAACTGGTTGAACAGGACCTTGAACTGTCCATCCACTTGTGTTTCAGAGGAATAATGGTCTTGAACTGAAGATCAGGGTTTTCTGTGTTCTTTGTCCTTAAACAACTAATTACAGAATAACTGCCCTGATTATCGTTTTGTGTAAGGGATCCTGCTACATGGGAAATATCTTTCTTTGTTTAACCTTCTAACAATCTTGGCAATTCAGAAAAACTGATTGGAAGTGTCTCTTTAACCCATTTTGTTTGCATGTATTGAAGGAAAATTACTTCAACTTGATCACAATTCCATTTGGAACCTGTTCTAATAGCTTTTGAATGAAATCTCAACCTCTTGCAAACTTTAGACCGAGGATTCTAAGTGGAAACAAATGATTTCAACCAAATAAAAATTGCAGACCATTCAGCCTCTTTTGGAAGCTCCATGAGTTACTCTGGCCAGATAGGATGGGATGCAAAGAAAAGGAGCTGAATTCACAGAGTTTATTGATAAGATTTCTTTATTAGTCACATGTACATCGAAACACACAGTGAAATGCATCTTTTACATAGTGTTCTGGGGGCAGCCCGCAAGTGTCGCCACACTTCCAGCGCCAATATAGCATGCCCACAACTTCCTAACCCGTACGTCTTTAGAATGTGGGAGGAAACCGGAGCACCCGGAGGAAACCCACGCAGACACAGGGAGAACATACAAACTCCTTACAGACAGTGGCCAGAATTGAATCCGGGTCGCTGGCGCTGTAATAGTGTTATGCTAACTGCTACACTACCATGCCTGCCGGTATATCCATTCATATCAAAACAGAAAGGTTCGGCTCCTAAAAGTGTCATGTGTGTCACATCTCAGCCATTGCCAACAGAATGGATCATCGTGTTGCTTTACACCAAGGTTATCCTTCCCACAAAATGGCACCACTAGATTTAGTGCACTTTAGTATAGTGGTTTCATTTTTCATCCTCCCTTCCTACGATCTGAGTTTAAAGCTCATATAAACTCTCTTTCAAGCAACATGTTGAGTCACTGGCTCTGCCAATTTGACGTTCTCTGTGCATTTCCCTGAGTCTCATTCAAAGATTCAGTCACCCACAAGAGCTCGCAAGTCTTAACAGGTCCAAGTTCTGTGGCTGGTTAGACATAGTAGCCAATTTGCTCTCTCAAACAAATGGATTACTGATGAGATGTTCTGAGTTACTCATGATTGAGAGAGCAAGCAAACATAAAAGGGCTTAACATTTCATTTGAAGGGTGACACCTCTGACAGTTCAGCACTCCTTCAATATTGAACTGTGTGATGGCATATTTATGTTTGCATCCCTGGAGTGCACTTGAACCCACAACATTTGGACTCGGGTAAGAGTGCCATCAACGGAGCAGGAATATTAAGTCTTAGGTGAAGTAACAAAGTATGCTGGGCTCCCAAAGCACTGCCCAAGAAGACATCAATCTCTGTGAGATGAGAGAAGTGGAGGGCTTTTCCCAGAAGGAAGGTTGTTCTAAAGAAAAACAATAGATATTGTTAGGTACTGTGCACCAATGTCTGATATGAAGACATTATGCTTTTAAACAAAGGATGAATTTTTTTTTAAATGGAAAGTTGAAATAAAATCAGAAATGCTGGAAATACTCTGGGTCACGCAGCATCTGTGGAAAGAGAAACAGCTAACATTTCTGGTTCAAGATCGATTGTTAGGCCTGAAAGATAACTGTTTCTCTTTCAACAGATGCTGCCTGACCTGCTGAGTGTGTTCCAGCATTTCCTGTGCTTTTAAGCAATGCTTATTTCACACTCTCTGTAAGCATTCATGAAAATGGTGTCTGTTATATGTGGAGCGAGTTGATGAGCGTCTGTTTGTTTCCTACCCTACAGCTCAGAATGTGACTGTGGAGGAGATTATTGCTGCCTACAGGAAGGCCTGTCAGAAACTGAACTGCAAGCCGATTAACAAGCTGCTCAAACAGATCCAAGTAAGCCTGAACATTCAGAGCACTCCTGGCAGGGGGAGGGGCCGGTATAGTAAGATGCCACATGCAATTGCATAAAAATCAGGATTAGATCAAATTTTGTGAAGATGAGAAAGATCAATTTAAGATGGTACCTAAAGGCAGCAAACTCTTTTGTGGGCGTTAAGCCTTTGCTGTATTTCATCAGTTCACGATTTGGCTGGGTTTATCTTGGGTCATTGGCATCTTTTATTTCTTTGGTCAGTTTTACTGATCTTCTTTCCACTTGCTTCTTAATTTATTGAACTGGTCCGATGAAGGTCACTTAATTGCAGCAAGCTGATTCAGTGATGGTTATGAGGTAGGCAACACGGCTACGCACAGTTGGTGATAGAAATGGAGCACTTTCTTTCAGCTGCTATTGCAGGGTTGGTTATCAGTTTTAAATCTGAGATTAATAGCTTTTTGTTAACCTAAGGTATTAAGGGATAAGGGGAAAAGAAAAAGTGTATGGAGACCGGTCACAGATCAACAATAATCTCATTAAATGGCAGGGCATGCTAAATAATCTCCTTGTGTTCTCGTGTTCAATACAGGCAGTTTTGTGGACAAGAAGGTTCTGCAATAGCTGAACTCAGTGGGGGTGACATTAAAGGAACAACAGTTGGCCCCCGCTTTGGTAAAGCAAAAGTCATCCACTGTTTCTTCTGCTGCTCATTATCCAGTGATCAATGGTGGAAAGTGATCTGTATGGCCATTAAGTGAAGACTAGATCAAAGTTTATTGTCATTAATTACAATGTAGTAAGACAGGAGGATGTGCATAAAGCTTGAAGCCTGTCCTTCTGCAGCAGTGTGCTGGAAAGCAAGTTGAGTGCGTTTCCATGTGGAACAGAGAGCTAACCCCACCACTCTCCTCCCTCTACCACACCACTAGTTTATGACTCCTATTAGTAACCAGTGAAATTCTAAAATCTTGTTAAGGTTTTCGAGATTGACAAGAATTTTTAGATTTCAAGGGAATCAGGAGACACGGTGTTAGTACAGGAAAGTGACACAGATAAAAGCCATGATCTTATTGAATGTTGATGAGGCAGGGGATGCTGAGTAGCCTTCTCCTCTATTTCTTGTGTTCTTATAGGTGCATTTAGTGAGCCAATTTTAATAATTATGCCAGCATTCCAGTACCCAACCAAAACACCTGCATGCCAATATCTGGGTGCAGCAGTTGATTGGATATAGCCCTCCAAGTCTTCAGGCAATAAATATGTGTGCAATTCCCTCCCTTATCGCTTGTCAACAGAGCACATAGTTGATTATTGTGTGACTGCCTGGAGTGCTATTTACACATGGTCACAAGTTTCTGTAGTGCTGAATTAACACAGTAGCTATAAATATGGGTTTGTCTCAGCTCCAGTGAAGTACTGGGCTTGTCAGGCCTGCATTCAACGTGACTGTATTTTGCTCCCAGTTAAAAGTCTACAATGTAAATTCCAAGGGCTGTGTCCAACTTGATTAAACTTTCTTTGTTTACTCTTTCTTTTTTTCCTCTCTCCCTTGCCGTATGAGGACCCAACAGATGCCAACTTTGCCCCAGTACCTATTTTTCACGTAATCTATAGATCTTACCAGTCTTGTTAACCCCTGATAGGGGCATCAGCGTCGACAATAGCCCTGTAACTTCTCATCACAATGAAAAGTGCAGAGGGTTACTGGAGCATGAATGCATAGGTGGTAGAGTGGTGCACCTAACAACTGCTGCCTCACAGCATCAGCGACCTGGGCTCAATCCTGACCTCGGGTGCTGTCTGTGTGGAGTTTGCACGTTCTCACTGTGACACTCAGCTTTCCCCTGGGTGCTCCAGTTTCCTTCCATGTCCCAGAGATGTGCAAGTTGGTAGGTGAATCGGCTGCTGTAAATTCCCCTAAGTGTAGGTGAGTAGTAGGGGAATGAAGGTGAGCTGGTACAGACTCGATGGGCTGAATAGCTTCCTATGTTGTGAGGAAATATGGAGTATGGTATCACCAGAAGGAGTAGGGGTTGAGAAAGGAACTGTGAAGTCTTTTATAAAGCAATGAATAAACATTTACAGCAGAGGCATGTACTAATCTAAGAGCAATCAGCAAGGTACTGCGATTAGTTTCGATTAATTTTGCAAACATGATGATTTGCATACCCACTTTTCTGCTGGAAACCTCAATGGCCTATCAGTGATTCCATTGCTCCTTGCACTGCTACAGACTAGCAATTTCATAGTAATTGAAAAGCAAACGAAAAAAAACAGATGCTGGAAATCTGAAAATAAAACAGAAAATACTAAAGCTATTCAGACAGCAACTCTGGGGAAGAGGGAGAGAGAGAGAGAGAGAGTTAACATGTCGAATATGTGACCTTTAATCCATACTTTCATCTATTCTGACCTGCCTGAGTATCTCCAGCACTTTCTGTTTTTAGTGAGCAATATCCCGGATTTGGTTCCTTGGCTGGGTTGAGTTGGCTATCTAAACATGTGGGCTCTCCTGCTAGCTTGAGACACTGAGTCAGCAAAGGGGAGAAAAGAATCAGTACACATCAAAGTTCCTGTTCCCCCTTTGTGATGGGAAGTGTGCATGTATCTACTGAGAAGTACAGAATCAGGCTTGACCATGATGCCTTCTGCTGTTGTGTCAACTGCTGGCAGAAAGCCATACAGCACAGAAACAGCCCCTTGCCCCAAGTCCACACTGACTATCATGCAGCCACTTATACTAATCCCATTTTGTTCTCCCATCAACACCCTTCAGATTCTACCACTCACCTACACGCCAGGGGCAATTTATATTGGCCAATTAACCTACTAACCCTCTTGTCTTTGGGATGTGGGAAGAAATCAGAACACCCAGAAGAAAAAGGGAAAATGTGCAAACTCCGCACAGACAGCACCTGAGGTCAGGATTGAATCCACGTTGCTGGAGCTGTGGGGCCTTATTCACTGTGCCACACATGTAAATCCACCAAAAGCTGCCAAGATCAGTATATTGGGATGGACAGGGGGTAGAATGTATTTTTTTTGTAATTTCCTGATTATTGTAAAAAAAAATCAGAAGCTGAAGTTGGGGGAAGGCATGTTAAAAGTTCTGAATGGTAACAAACTCTGAGAGCCACAATGCATCAAACTTCTTGTGGCTACTTGCTGCTGAGTAGAATATTTTACTTTCCTCTTTCCTTCCTTATCCTGTGGAATTTGTGTCCCTTCCCCTTGTTGTAGGGTGTATGACAGTATTGTGTGACATTCTCCTTCTCACTTGAGCACACCGATGATACCAATCTGCCAAATTCCTGTGCTCTGACATGAATGTTTAGACTCTCAGAGAGACTTTCCATCACATCACATTGAATGCTCCTTTGTTAGGTAGGGATTTCTTTTATAGTCTTGAATTCTCCCCAATATGGGGGGGGAGAGGGGAATAAACCCACACTGGATGATCTCCTAATGGCACATCTCTCTTCAATCCTCGCGCTTGATGCCCAAGCTTCTAGCTGCTTGCCATTGTAACACCTATGCCCTCGTATTCTTACAGTATTCCAGTGAGGTTTGATCAAAACTCAGGAAACAGGAACTCTGCTTTCTGACAGGCAGCTTGTAGCCTTTTGGACTCAGTATTTAGGTTCAACAGTGTAAGAGTTTGAGGGTACACTAGGGCTGGCAGCTGGAAGCTCCGGGCTATACTTGAGCAGAGGTGGACAATGAGGGGATCTTCCAGTGTGGGTTCAGTGCTCCCATTGTAAAGGAGACTGCATCGTGAGCTCTGGATACAGTGCACTGACCTGAACTAAGGAAATTAATGTTCCAACTGGAAAGAGTGTTGGGAGCCCTAGACAGTTATCTTTTTTAAAAAAGGAAGGTATTTCTGCAAACTTTCACAACCCCAGGACATTACAAAGCACCTCACAGCCAATGAAGGACTCGTAGTCACTATAAGAAATGCCACAGTCACTTTGCACAAATTGAGGTCCCACAAATAACAATGTGGTAATGAACAGATAATCTGTTTTAGAGACTGAAGGATAAAAAATGACCAGGACATTGGAGAGAATTCCTCTGCACCTCTTCCAAACAGTGCCAAGGGAATCCCAAAGGAGTAATGAAGCACTCCCTCTGTGTTGGCACTGGTGTGTCTGCTGTAATAGGAGCTCAATATCGCCAGAGAGGAACTTGAACTCATGACCAGAAATGAGAATGACGCCTCCCAAGTTGCTGCTGACACCACATGACATGGGTGGGGAATCACAAGGTAAAAAGGAGTAGGCCACTCAGCCCCTCAAGCCTGCCCTGCTATGGCTGATCTGCCCCAGGCTCAACTCTTCTTCTGTGTCACCCCCCCCCCCCCCCCCCAGTCCTCAATTCCCCCATCTTTCAAAAAATTTGTCGACTTCCACCTTAAATAATTCCACTAATCCAGCCGCCACAACCCCATGGCGTAGGAATTCCAGAGAGTCACCACCCTCTACAAAAAGAAATTTGAAGGATCTCTGTCCCTCCATTCGAGACTCTCCCATGAGTGCAAAACATCACACCATCTACCCTGTTGTGTCCCCTCAGGATCTTGCACCTCTCAATAAGGTCGTCCCCCAAAGTCCAAAACTCCAAAGAATACAGACCTAACCTGTTTATCATAGAATCGTAGAACGGTACAGCAAAATACAGGCCCTTTGGCCCACAATGTTGTACCAACCTTTAAACCTCACCTAAGACTATCTAACCCCTTTCCTCCCACATATTCCCCTATTTTAAATTCCTCCATATGCTTATCTAGCAATCTCTTGAATTTGACCAATGTACCTGCCTCCACCACCACCCCAGGCAGCACATTCCATGCCCCAACCACTCCCTGGGTAAAAAACCTTCCTCTGATATTTCCCTTGAGCATTGGTGCCCTGGGAAAGAGGCGCTGGCTGTCTACTCTATCTATTCCTCTTAATATTTTGTACACCTCTATCATGTCTCCTCATCCTCGTTCTCTCCAAAGAGTAAAGCCCTAGCTCCCTTAGTCTCTGCTCATAATGCATACTCTCTAAACCAGGCAGCATCCTGGTAAATCTCGGCACCCTTTCCAACGCTTCCACATCCTTCCTATAATGTTTAGCCTCTTTTGACAGGACAATTCTCTCATTCTAGGAATGAGCCTGGTGAATCTCTTTTGGACTGTCTCTGATGCTACTACAATAAAATTTGGCCAGAAACTGACAATGATGGAGTGGAGGAAAAATTACTTACTAATCATGTATATCCATACAATGGCTACAAAATCACAAGGGAATGCTTTTCAGTCAGCACTGTTGGCAGTACTTTACCTTCTCCCCAAGAGGAGGAGCTACAGCTTTACGTACTTTCACATTATGACACGGTCTATGCTTTGAAAATGTTATCAGTTTTGAGGTAAATTTCGATAGCATTTAGATTCTAGTTGACCTCAATTTCATCTTTCAAACTTAAAGAGCCAGGTGTTAATATCAGTTAAATAGTGCCTTACTCTCCTGAGTCAGCAGATTGCAGGGTCAAGCCCCACTCTTGAGACACAAGCAGATAATCTAGGCTGAATTGACAGTACGCTGTTATGGTTGTCATCATTTGAATGTGGTATTAAACTGAAGCCCTTTTTCCCCGAGACTTAAAGGCACTGTGTCATTATTCAGACAACATCACCAAAACCTGAAATTTCGCAACTGTTATCAGAACTTGGCTGTGGACTGATTGTCACATTTCCCTGTATTACAGCAGTGACTATATCTAACAAGTACATTATTTACTGTGAGACCTCTTCAGATGACTTGATGTTAGCAAAGGACAAAAATAGTCTTTCAATGCATTTCTTTGTCTGGTGCAGGGGTCCACCATTGTCTTTGTTTGCATGACTTTGAGTGGTGAATGACTTATTCAAAGTGAGGAGGAACAGTTTGAAATGAATGCTGCTGTCCTGGTCAATATCCTCTCCCTGGACTCCTCTGCCAATCTGCCTTTACTGCACTCCTTAAAATCTCCCTCTGACCAAGCTTTTGTTCTACTCCTGTCATACCTTATGTGTCTGGTGCTAAATTTTCTTTGGCTGTAACCCGTGAATGGTTTTGGGATTTGTTTCCACCCCCCCACCCCCCAAAGGCACTACATAAATGCATATTGTTTTGTGTTTGCATACCCATAATAGTAATGTTTCCTGTTTTGTAGGAGTTTAAGCACCTGTCGCAGAGGTTGGACTGCTTGGATCTAAAAGGTAAGGCAGATACTAAAATAATGATTGCAAACTCTGAAACTCTTCCATTATCATATTCTTCCATTTGATAATATGGAAGATGTCCCTGAGCTGAAAGTCACGGAGATTTGAGATATTGCAGTAAAATTCTGATGTAGATCTAGATAAGAAATATTTTGAAACTGCTTGCAAGCTGCTCTTAGATGGTTGTGTTAAATAGGATCCTTTTCAGTGAATAATAGAACATAGATTTGCATCTCTATCTCAAGTTCAAGTTTATTGTCATTGGCATACATACACAGGGTATATATGCCATGAAAATTAGCTTCTTGCAGCAGCAGCACAGGACATTACAAACATAAGTTAACAAAAACTTAAATTCACATAGATTATACATGACTTGCACGAATGTTGTTATGCTTAATATGTAGTGTAAGTTGAGAGAGAAAAAGAAATATAGTCCGAACTTTTGGAATTTAATGTCTTGTGTGTTAAATTCCAAAAGTGGTTCAGTGGGCAATGAAGTATTTTGAAAGTGTTATAATATGGAAAACGTGGTGGCTGCCTTGTGCACAGAAGCCTCCAGGAAAAGCAATCTAGTAATGACCAAACAATCAATTTTAGTCATGAGGGATGAACATTGCCTGGGATACCAGAAAGAAATTCCCAGTTCTTAGTACCATAGGATCTTTAGTATCCATTTCAGAGAACAGACAGTGCCCTGATTTAAAATCTCATTGATAGACAGAACCACTGACAGTACAGCGTTCTCTCAGTACTGGGTTAGAGTGTCAGCTCGACTTCTATATTTGTGTTTTGGAGTGGGATCTAAACTTACAGCATGTTTTGTGTGGCAGAAACGTGCACTGCATTTGACACAGGCAACCTTCGGAAGCTTAACTAACTGTCTGTTATTTGTGGATGAGTCTTGGGTGTTAGGAGCTGTGCGAACTGATCCCAATACTACCCTCGCCTGAAACTGGATTAGTTTTCTAGGAGGACTTGTTGGATAGAGATCAGGAGCAGGGACCTTGACTTTTCACCTTTTCCCTCCCTGCTGAGTTACAGCCACAGCCACAGTGTAAACTCAGCACAGATGGGAATTCATCTTAAGACTAAAAACAGAAAATGCTGGATATACCCAACAGGTCAGTCGGCATCAATGGAGAGAGAAACAATGTAAACATTTCGGGTCAATAACACTTCATCAGAAATGGAAAATTGAACAAAAGGAATGACTGCAATTGGGTAGAAACCTCTGGACTATTTCAATTAGATCACACTTTGGGGTGCTGTCTCAAACATTGGAAAAATTGTTGTCATTACTGATTAAACTACAATAAAGCATCCTTATGGTAAAGGTGTTTGCCTTAAAACTGGGTTGTGGGAATATATGACAAAGATGTTTAACAAGAGAATAAAAGGCACTGTATTGGAAGATGAGCTTTTGACTTCAGTTTGGTATGCTTAGCATAACTGTGGTGTAATTATGGTCCTGTCAGGCTTTTGATCTTCAGTGTAACACTGGCAGTTTGTTTATGATACACCACATATAAGGAATGCCATGTTACTGCCAAAATCAATAGAAAGGAGCACTGCCTGGAATTGGCAGATCTTCCAGGAAGGCAGCTGTTGAGAAGACAAGTTTGCCCTTGGTGCCCAGGGGTTAACAGAGAGAGATATTTAACAAGGACTCCTTGCCTAATTGTTATTGAGTGGCAGCAACATAGAAATGCAGGTGACAGCAGCAGCATTGTGTGCTGTGCTGCTCATTCAAATGATCTGTTGATACTCACTGTACACACTCGAGACAAGAAGTATTTGCCCCATAGTAAAGTTGCAAGGGGCAATTTGGGTCTGTGATCTTCTCTTAATGTATCACCATGAAAGCAAGTCGGAAAGTTGGATTCAAAAAGGCAGCAAAGAAGTCTGCCAGCGAATTTTTTATTGAGTCCATTATGTCATGCTTCACCAGACTATCATTGAAACAGAGGGCTAGAGAATCCATCAGTTTATTTAAACCCTTGGGTTCATTCAAAAGTAGTTTCTTCTTTTCAGGTGAGAAACTGGACTACAAAGGTTCTGAGGCCTTGGAAGAGGTTTTCAAACGGGTTCAGTTCAAGCTAGTGGATTTGGAGGCAACCAACCTGGACGAGGATGTGAGCTATTTAAATATTTTCATGAATATATAAACCCCTGCTATTGTGGATTTTTAGTTCCTGTTTTTCCTGCTGTGTTATACTTTAATACCACTGTACATTGTGGGTTTATGGCCAGGTTTCAACCAATGTACACATTTGTATTAATGCCAATTTAAACAACATGTATCTCATTATTGTTCTTTGTGTTAGTGTCCTTTTTGATGTGTTCCTGCTTGGTTAGCTGGCACGTGGATAAAGCCCTTCTCTTCATGAATACTGCAGCTCCCTTGTGCTCTGTGCTCTGACTCCAGCTGGACAGATACATAGTGGGAGTTATTGGTTCTTGAAAGTGTTGGCCTATGTGCTGAGTAGCCCACAAAAGCTCATTGTCAACCTATCCACTAACTCTTACGACAGTCTCGATAACAACTTGCATTTACATCATACTATTGAAGTAACTAAATGTCCCAATGGCCTCCACAGAAGAATAATCAAACCAAAATTAACACTGTCATACATAAACAGATATCAGGGCAGACGATAACAAGCTTGGACGAAGAGACAGAAGTCACAGAGAGATACAGCAGGGGAACAAGCCCTTTGGCTCACCAAGTCCATGCCAACGCATTTACACTAATCCTACATTAATCCCATTTTTTTTATTCTCTTCACCTTCTCATCAACTGCCTCTAGATTCTACCACTCACCTACACACTAGGGGCAATTTACAGCAGCCAATTAACCTACCAACCTGCACATCTATCGGATTGGGGAGGAAATCAGAGCACCCGGGGGAATCCCATGCAGTCAGTGGGAGAACGTGCAAACTCCACGCAGACGGCACCCGAGCTCAGGATTGAATCCATGTCTCCACCAGCTGAGCTACTGTGCCTCCCAGTGTCTTACAGGAGGAAAGAGCCAGTTCAGAGAGCGAATTCTAGAGCTTAGCTTCATGACAGCTGAACGTACAGCTGCCAGTAGTGAAGCAATGAAAACTGGGGCTAATGAAGTCAGAAGCCCAGATTTCTCAAAGGGTCACAGAGCTAGAGGAGATTAGAATCATGGAGGGATGAGCCATGAAAGGATTTGAAAACAAGAATAAGAACTTTAAAATGAGAATTTAAATCTCAATTCCAGGCTGCCAGTGAGCAAACCTGCAGGAGTTAGACTGGACTGACTGGAAAAAAAAACAACAGCACAGAGAATGAGAGAAGTATGAGAAAAAATGTTTCTAATGGGACTCTTCCTCAGTACTTTGTTACCTATAATCACAGGAATATGCCTGTGTCTATTCTCATGTATGCACACAAGACAATGTATGTGTAATTCTAAAATACAGAATGAGGATCTCGACATCAGCATAGCCTTGCCAGCTTTTATTTTACCAATGTTTTTGTTTATATATTTTGGAGTTTCCAAATAACTTTTACTGTGCATTTCTTCAGGGTGCGTCAGCATTGTTTGACATGATAGAATATTATGAGTCGGCCACCCAGTTGAATATCTCCTTCAATAAGCACATCGGGACGCGAGGCTGGCAGGCTGCAGCTCACATGATGAGGAAGGTAGGGACAACTCCTCATTCTTCGGGTCTGTGGACTGTTTGCTAATTTGCTTGGTTCCTTTCCCTTTACCTGCAGGCCCCAGTGCTCCCTGCTCCCGACCCCAGATGTGGCTTCACCTGAAGGAGCACAAGACCAAAATGCCTAATGTTGATTTTATCCAGACCAATAAGTAGGAATTGATTGAACACCCATGGCCTTGGAGGTTTATTGCATTCTCAGAAAGCAAAAAAAACCTGTAAATGTTGGAAATCTGAAATAACCTTCCGTAGAACTGAAACGTTAACTCTACTCTGCAGGTGCTGCTTGGTGATGTGCTGACTATTTCTATCGTTCGCTGTTTTTACTACATTCTCTATTAGGGTCACAGGCCAATGCCTAGCCTCATGATTTATGACTTATGAACATGTTATTTGAATGTGGGGGCATCACATGTCCAGTCCGCATCCATCTATGGCTCATATTTCCACACAGCCCTTCCCTCCCAAACTTACGATGCTGAGATTAGTTGAGGTAGTGGCTCAGCCAGTGCCGACTAACTTGGTAACTAAGACCAGGAGCAAAAAAAAGAGCTGCTGGTGGAGCTCAATGGATCAGGCAGCATCTGTGGAGGGAAATGGACAATTAACATTTCGAGTTGAGACCCTTCATCTGGACTGAAAGAGTGGAGAGGAGATACCCTCCTTGCATGGATCCACCTTTTGCTTGCCACCGCCACCGCCACCCACCCCTCCCCCTCGTCTCTTTATACTGGCTATCTTCCCCTCCCCTCTTTCAGTCCAGATGAAGGGTCTCAACCTGAAATGTCAACTATCCATTTCCCTCCACAAGTGCTGCCTGTCCTGATGAGTTCCTTCAGCAGTTCGTCTTTTACTTCAGATTCCAGCATCTGCAGTCTCTTGTGTCTCCAACTAAGACCAGGTGATCTGTGTGGCTGATCAAGTTTCTGCATGAGCTCAGTGAACCAATTTTCCCCTTTATTGGTTTATTATTGTCATGTGTACCCAAGGTACAGTGAAAATGTGTTGTTTTGCATGCCATCCAGACAGATCATGCCATACATAAGTACATTGAGGTGATAAAAAGAAAACAGAATGTAGAATATAGAATAGAATTAGCCATTCATCGAGAAACGTATAAAATAGGATGCTACCTGTAGATGGCACAAAGGGTGATTGATGTCTCACGCTTGTGTTAGGCAACAGAACTGTGTCTGGGATGGTGGGAGTACCCAAGCATAGCGTATGGGAGCATTGTGGTTGGGTGACTGGATCTGTATCAGAAGCCAGAACTGTTGACCTAGAGTTGAGAGTTCAATTCCCACCACCTCAACTATGGAATTTAGATTTAAGTAATTAAAAATAATTCTGGAATAAAAGGTAGATACATGAAATTACTGGATTCTTGTAAAAACAAAACCTGGTTGACAATGGGTGCATTTGTGATCCCTGCCCATGTACCTGCCTCTTGAATGCCACCTGAAATGTCTCAGCAATCCTCATATTTCTTGTGACATAGGAGGCTATTCAGCCCGTGGAGTCTGTGATGTCTCTCAGAGCAATCCCACCTCCCCACGTATTTCCCTGTGACCCATCCTCTCTCACATGCCCATCAACACTATTGCTGATTTTCCTGCCACACACCTACACAATGGGTGATTTACAGCAACCGATTAACCTTCAAAGCAACATTCCTTTGGGATGTGGTAAGAAACCAGAGTATCCCCAGGAAACCCATGCAGTCACAGGGAGAACGTGCAAACTCCACACACAGACAGGACTAGAGGTCAGGATTGAGCCAAGTCACTGGAGGTGTGAGTCAGCAGCACAACCTGCTGAGGCAGGGTGCTGCCCACTCATTTCATGGGTAACCTGGGCTGGTCAGTAAATCCAGGCTAGTGACAGCCTCATTCCGTGAATAAGAAATCTTCTTTGGAAAAAAGTGTTCAACCTTAAACCCTTGAATTCTCTCTCCGTGCCTTGGTTGCTAAGTTTATTGTCCACTGTGGTTCTCATTGTGTAGCCCAAAATGCTGGAAGTGGGTGGAAAAATGGGTCTGTTCCTCTTGAGTTTTGAGTTTAGATTTATCAGCAGGTGCCTGAAACCAACTACTTGTGACTGATCAATAGCAGCTTTGCATTGCATAGCTACATTCCAGCCTGCCCTGCCGTCAAAGAACTCCTTTTTGTTAATCTCCTGCTCTTCCTCGTCGCAGACCAACTGCCTGCAGTACCTGGACGCGAGGAACACACCGCTACTCGATCACTCTGCACCTTTTGTCGCTCGTGCTTTGCGGATCAGCAGCAGCCTGGTGGTGCTACATCTGGAAAACGCCAGCTTATCCGGGCGACCGCTCATGCTCCTGGGTAAGGTGTAGGATCTGCCCGTGCATTGTAGCAGAGGTGGGGCTCTGTTGTAAAGGAGGAAAGATGTGGCTTGTGTAACAGCTGAATAAACTGTACATGCAAATAATTAGTTAAAGCTCCTGTGCGCTGCTCAGTTAGTGAATGCAACAACCATTTTGTGCACGAGAGATCCCTCCAACAGTTACAAGATGAAAGAACAGTTTTTGGTTAATAAGTGGGGAAAAATGTTAGAAACAGAAGAAGGTTTTTAAATCAAAAATGTCATGGATCTTTACACACTGAAACAAGTGGATAGAGTCTTAGTTTAACATGATCTGGGCTTTTTGCAGGAGGTAGATCCAATGATCCTTCGGTATCCACTGAATGTAAGTGTGAGCAGTCTCTCTGAGGCAGGGTGGTTGAATATTGCTGAGGCACCTCATCTGTCTGTCTTGGGTTTACATAGGGAGCCCCAGTCACTGGATGCTGGTCAGACATGGGACTCCCAGGCAGCCATTTATGTTCTGAGTCCCAGGCATGGCCATTGGGACCACTGCCCTTGTTGCCAGTAAACAAACACAGGTAGGATTCAAACTGGATTCTTCCTGGCTTCTCTCCACGCATTGGCCTGGACACACTCCAGAAGCTTGAGCACAGTGCTGAAGGAGTGCTGCACTCAGTTGGTGCTGGCTTCTGAATGCACTGTTAATCTGAGACCTCGTCTTCCCTTTCAGAAAGACTTAAAAGGTCCTCAGATTCTCTTTCAAAGCAGATCAGGCCGGTTCTCCCCACTGCCCTAAGCCAATATTCACCCCTCAACCAACATCACTACAAACAGATGATCACAGCCATTCAAGATTAGAGGGCAGTCATTTAAAACTGATGCACAGGAGCTTCTCATGGCGGGAGGTGAACCCCTGGAATTCTCTGTCCCTGAAGGTTTCTAGAGCATTGGGGGTATTTAAAGAGAATGTAGGTATATTTTTGAAAGGTTGGAGAACAGAGAGCCGTGGGGAACTGGCACAGAGGAGGAGATTAGGCCTGGGGCAGATCAACCATGATCGTATTGAACGGGAAGGCAGGCTTGAGCAGCTGAGTGGCCTACTCCTATTTTCTTATATCACATTGCTGTAAGTCAGAACTTGCTGATGTGCACATTGTCATTTTGTCCGTAATTGGATTTGAAAGGTGCTTCACGGGTTGAATATGTATTGAGACTCTTTAAAGGAACTAAAAATCATGCTCTTGCACTATGGAGTTCTTTGTGCTGTCTTCAGCTGACTTTTACATAGGTTACTGGATAGGAGTCCCCAAAATAGTTTAATTTTTCTTGACTTGCTCTTTTTACTGTTAATTTTAACCCTTCACTGATCCATAGTGAACGATTTGTACAAATCAGCTTCAGAAGTTGGGTCACCGCTAGCTCTCAGAAAGCAGGCGCCTGGAAAGTTAAGTCTGAATATTTTGGGCAAATCAGTGAAACCTCATGAGCCTGTCATAGGGCAGAGTGCCATTGGTGTATGAATACCACATCTTACATGTGTGTCTGCTCTTCCTCCTGGCAGCAACTGCCTTGAAGATGAACATGACGCTGCGAGAGTTGTTTCTGGCGGATAACAAACTGAATGGACTCCAGGACTCGGCACAGTTGGGGAACCTGCTGAAGTTCAACTGCACCATCCAACTGATGGATCTGCGCAACAATCACATTCTAGACTCGGGTATGCAGCATGTATCGTGTGTCGCACTTTAATCTCCGGACAGCATGGAATCTTTTAATAACACAAATAATCAATGTTGTAATGTAGGTTTCTGCTGTAGTCGATGGGGTACCAAAAGATAGTTGCACAGGGGGTACTCTGCCTGTCCAAAGGTAGGGCAAAGTCCTTTTCCCAGTTGTTTATTGGATTGAATGGAAGGGCCCCCATGGAATAGCATGGGAACATTTGTAGCACTTGTATAAGTTAATTCTTGGGAAGTGGCCTCTGCAAGATGACCAGTTTTTTTTCTGGGTTGAATGTTAAGACAGGATCTGGGGATATTCCTCACTCTAACTCCAGCTTTAGACTACATTTAAATTACCAATACACTGCAATACAATCTGCTTAAAGCAAAAGCACTTTGCATTGTTGCTGTGCTTGTGAAATAGGAGGGGTAGTTGATCCCTTCGAACTCACTTCACCATCTAGTTATTATCCTCGGCTCCACCTTTCTGCACGACCTCTTGATGTTTACAGGATGTGAGTGCTGCCAACAAGGCCAGAATTTATTGTCTAACCCTAGTTTTCTCTGAGAAGGTGGTGGCAAGCTGCTGCCCTGAACTAACTCTAACCCTAACCCTTGCCAACTCTCCGACAAACCCTTGCCAATATCCCCACAAGCCAAAACCCTCCACAAACACAATTTCCAAATGTCACCACCGCCCCCCAACCCTTTACCTAACCCTAACATCCACAACCCTTGCCAACACCTCCACAAGCCAAAACCCTCCACAAACCCAATTTAACCCCCCCGCTCCCACCTCACATACACGACTACAATACCTGGGACCCCTATCCCACCCTATCAAGATATGGAATAAAGAATAAGGCACAGATTGCAATAAAGGCAGGTGGAGCGGGACCAGGATAATGAAGGCATGGGCCAGATCAAAGTGGCAGGGTCCAGTGAGACTGAATCTCCAGTAACGAGATAAATGAAATCAGTAATTTTCCCACTGCCCGCTAACTCACAACCTAACCCTTATAGTAAAGGTGCTCCCACAGAGCTGTTGGGTAGGAATTTCCTCTGTTTAGACAGAATGGTGATGAAGGAATGGTGACTCCCAGCATCCAAAAACTTTTTCGATCTCTGCCTTGTGTAGTTGAAGGAACCCCTAGATCTGATTCCTTGAAAAGAACGGTAAAATTTAATTCATCCGTTACTCATTAAAGGCACTACCACACTGTAGCACTAGCAAGGAAAAGGTTCAATTCCCAGTCTGCTCAGTTCATTGATCTCTGTCAGAGCTGCAGAAGCCAATGTAGGCCATAGTGTCTCTGGGCTGGGCAGGCAGGAGTCTACAGCTCCTGCTTTTCTTTGTTCCTCTGTTACCTCTGATGCGAAGTGCATGTACATAGATTAGGTTTGGCTGCATAGGCATCTTATCATTGAAATTATTACCGGTGCCTAGTATGTGGTCATTTGGACTTGGTCCCAAAGATTGGCCTGGAGAGCACCCCCACAAAAACAAACTGTGGCTTCAGGAACAGACAGAATAACAAACTGTGCTGTGAGTAGATTTCAGGATTATTTGACAGGTTGCACTGTGCTTTATTCACAGGCTTGGCGTACATATCTGACGGGTTGAAGGAGCAGAGACAGGGTCTGGTCACTTTGGTCCTGTGGAACAATCAGCTAACCCACAATGGAATGACCTATATGGCAGCTGCCCTGGTGAGTGAAAATGGTCAGTGTTGTACTTGTCCCTTCACTGACATCTGTCCTTACATTGAGTGAAACTATACATAAATGTGGATATTTTATGGCCACGACCTTGGCTTCCTGTGGTCTTAGACTTTGCTGGCTCTGTTTAATATCAACGTGAACCTTTAAAATACCTTTGTTGTTTATAATGGAGTTGTCTTTGCCTGGGTGAGTGCAGCTTCAACAATATTCAAGAAGCTTGGCACCATACAGGACATAACAGCCCACTTGATAGGCTCCCCATCCACAACCATTCACTCACTCCACCACCTACGCACAGTAGCAGCAGTTTGTACCATCTACAGGATGCACTGCAGCAACTCACCAAGACTCCTTAGACAGCACCTTCCAAATCTGCTCCCTCTACAACCTAGAAGGACAAGGGGCAACAAAAGTGTGGAAACACCACCACCTGGAAGTTGCCTTCCAAGCCACACACCATCCTGACTTTGAAATATATCATCGTTCCTTCACCATCGCTGGGTCAAGATCCTGGAACTCCCTCCCTAACAGCAGTGTGGGTATACCCACACCTCAAAGACTGCAGCAGTTTGAGAAGGCAGCTCACCACCACCTTCTCAAGGGCAACTAGGTCATAGAGTTGTCCGATTTGTCCTTGCTGACCATGATGCCCATCTAAGCTAGTCAAATTTGCCTGTGTTTGGCCCATATCCCTCTAAACCTTTCCTATCCATTTTACTTGTCCAAGTGTCTTTTAAGGGATGGGCAATTAAATGCTGGCTCAGCCTGAGAAGTCCACATCCCTTGAATGCACATGTATATAAAAAAAAAGTCCAGGTGACATGCAAGAATAAAACAACTTCATTGATATAACATCATCAAAACATCTATTGCACAGAGATGTTATTAAACAAAAAATGTGGCACTGAGCCACATGAGTAACTTAAGGAGAGAGCTTGGTCAAAGAGGTAAAGTTAAGGAGCACCTTAAAAGACAGGTGGCAAAGTTTAGCAAGGGAGTTCCTAAGGTTAGGACCTCAATGACAGATAATGGTGGACAAATGAAATTTGGGGATGACAAATGGGGCTGAATTAGAGGAGTGTGGACATCTCAGAGGTTTATGGGCTGAAGGAGGGTACAGAGATGGGGACGGTCAAGGCTAAAGAGAGATTTAAAAACAAGGGTGAGCGTTCAAGTCAGTGTTGGCAGCCAGAGGTTGGTGTACTACACTATACCCTCTGATTATTAGGGGAAATACCATAACAGACATTGTGAATTCTTGAAGCATTGTATGTTTCTTTTTGTGGTCTTCTCATTTTAACTCTGCTTTATTTTTAACTTGCCCCTCTCAGCTAAAAAATGCTAGTGTAAGTGAAAGCACAAGAGAGCCCAGGTGGTAACTTGCCTGGGTCCCCAGACTGCTGCCCTCTGCTGTCAATAATCTACTGCACATGGATTAAACAGCACATGGATTAAACAGCACATGCAACGGCTCCCCAATACTCTCCTCCCACGATTCAGGAAGGAGCGGAAAGCTGCAGTTCACTCTGATAAATTAACTGATCTCAACCAGAGAGCAGCTGGATCACATAATTTAGTCTCCAGGTCCTTGTAGAATCTGATGCCATGAAAGGAGGCCACCATACTTGGACTCGCTCTTCGGGGAAAGAAAATTTAGCTAGCCAGCTCCAATCCCTTGTCCTTTCCCGATTTCACTCTGCTTAGGACTAATGTAAGCCAGTCAAGCTGACCAGTGAACACATGGCTGAGCATTGATGATTCACTCCTGTTGACAGCTGGAACTCATTAGAAGGACAGCAATGCAGCCAAGTTACAGAAGGGTGATTGGAAGTGCAATCCTGAATTAGCACCTTTAAGAAAGATGGGGAGTTATAAATACAGAAAGAACTGATGAGTGAGCCAGCATTGGCATCCAAACACTGACTCTGTGAAGTGCAAACCTCAGCGATGTATGATTGTGCTCCTTGAAGTGTAGAGTGAACGACATTTGTGTGTGAGACAATCTAAGACCAATTGACTAAAGTTCTTGAGTACGTTCAAATGAATCTAATCTTTTTTTTGTATTTGCATATTTTTGCAAGTTTTTGCATATTTTAAGAGTCCAATTTGGCCAGTGGAGTTGTACAAATTTTACGGTGAACTCTCTTCATAACTGAGGGCTTCTGCATAGCAATATAAAAAATAAAAAAGAAAATTGGGTCCAACAAATCTTCTGCTAATTTACAGATCATCTTCTTATCAATTTGTTTTTTGACAAATTAAATTGCTTTTTCTGGTAATTTATCCCTATGGGTGGGAAAGATTTATTCCTAATTCCCCATTTCTTTCTTATCCTGTTTCCCTGGTATTTGAATCATTCGATGAACAGTTTGACTGGACCTGCTTTGTAAGTCCCTTCATAACATTTTGTATTCCGTGGATCACCTTAACCACCTCCTTCCTGAGAAATTTCTGTAGCCCGAGCACATAAGCTAATACCAATAAGCTTTTCATTGAATTACTGCATTTCAAGCTATTTATTTCCTGTACTTCCAATGGACTCCCAACAGGGAAAGTTTCCTTTGCAATGTTGCCAAGCTGATTTAAGTTGGATTTGAACAGATTCCTATTCCTCCCCCTTTTTTTCCTTCAGCCCTACACGTTGAGTTTGGAGACGTTAAACCTTGGTCACAATGCCATCGGGAACGAAGGTGTGCATAAATTAAAAGATGGACTGATTGCAAACCGATCAGTTCTGCGGCTAGGATTGGCGTCTACAAAGCTCACCTGTGAAGGTAAGTGCCAAAGGACAATCTGTACATGTGAGTCTTGCTGAATCCTGATTGTACACATGACTGGAAAATTAGATCATTGATTACTTCCATCATATTTGACGGACAAGTTGTTGAAGGCAGTGCCTGATGTGCAGGAATGTTCAAGATTTTTTAAATCGTTGTCAAGGTTAACTTAGTTAGAGAGATTCAAAGGGAATCTCCAGTTTCTCCTGGAGCTCCTGTATTACGGAAGGGGGAATGAGATTGCAGATGAAATGTGCCCTGGTAAGGATAGCCTTGGGCTCAGGTCTAATGCTCTCCAGGATCATCGAATCCAATGACACTCAGTCAGGGGCCAAAAAATTACACTGGTTGCTCGAGTAAGTTACTCTAGGCTTCTGTAATTCAGGAACAGACGAAATTTTCAGGGGCGAAAATGGATGTAATGCAAAATCTAGGTCAAAAGATATCTTTGTCTTATAGAGGTGATTATTTTGTGTTCAGATCTTGCCAGTTTTCTCCTTCAGCTGAAGATTGGCCTCTGCTTGCTGGACTTCAGAAGATGAGGAGATATCTCATTTCCATGCACGATTCTGAGAGGAGACACGAGAGACTGCAGATGCTGGAAACTGGACCAACATGCAAGATGCTGGAGGATCTCAGCAGGTCAGGCAGCATCTGTGGAGGGAAATGAACAGTCAACATTTTGGGTCGAGACCCTTCATCTGGATCAGTCTAGATGAAGGGTCTCAACCCAAAACGTTGACTCTCCATAGATGCTGCCTGACCCGCTGAGTTCCTCCAGCATCTTGTGTGTTGCTCCAGATTCTAAGAGGAATTGGCAGGCAGGAGAATTGAGAATCAGGATATAGGGTTGATCATTGAGGACTGAGATAAGAAAAGATTCCACTCAGAAGGTTGTGAATCTTTGGAATGTTATTTACCAGAGGGCTATGTGCTCTCAATCGTTGAGTCTATTCAAGGCTGAGATCAGTAGATTCTTGATCACCAAAGGAATTGAGGGATAAGGAAATTGTGCAAGACAGTGTAACAATCTTGATCTTAGTCCTTAGCACCCATTCCAGCTTCCATTTCCCTGTGTTCTGAAAACATTGCATTCTCAACGTGAGTGCCAAGGCATACATGGCCATTGTTTGAATGCCAAGCTTGCTGATGTGAAATGGGATGATCGTTCAGGGTATTATCTTTGGCTGTGAAAGTTCTAGGCTAAGAGTTGAGGGGGGGGGGGTGAAAGATAGTCAAGATTCCTAATCCTATTTTGCTTTCCTTTTGGAAGGGGGTATAACAAGGATTAAATTTTATATTTCAAAATATACTTTAATTATTTTTATGAATAAAGTATGTTGTACGTAAAGGGGGATGGAATACAAGGGAAGGGAGGTTATGCTCCAACTTTATAAATCATCGGTCAGACCACAGCTGGAGTTTGGTCACCATGCTATAGGAAGGATGTGGTAGTGCCGGAGAGGATACAACGAAGATTCACCGGGATGTTGCCTGGGATGGAGCATTCCTGTGATGTGGAAAGACTGAGTCTACTTTCCCTGGGGCAGAGGAGGTTAAGAGGAGACATGATTGAAGAATATAAAATTATGAGGGATATAGATGGGAAATGTTTCCTGCAGTCTGTCCTCTTACCAGAGGTGAATAAAATTGGAGGATGTAGATTTAGGGGAAGGGGTAAGAGATTTAGGGGAAGGGGTAAGAGATTTAGAGGAGATCTGAGGAGCACCCTTCTTGCCCAAAGAGTGGTGAGAAGTGGAGTACACTGCCTAGAGAGTGGTGGAAGCAGAGTCGCTGACAGCATTTAAGAAGTGTCCAGACAAGCACTTGAATTACCCAGGCATAGAAGGCTACAGGCCAAGTGCTGGGAGATGGGATTAACATGGATGGGTGCCTGCTGGTTGGTATGGACATGGTGGGCTGAATGGCCTGTATCCATGCTGTATGACCTTCAACTCAACATTTTAATAACGTCATGTTATTCCCATTTCTTAACGTTAGCACGTTGTCAATTGTCATTCATTTGCAACGTAAAAGAAAAACATTCATGGGGTTCTCAAAGATTTCAACTAGTTTATGTAACGTGAAATCGACTCATCCATGGTGTCCTTAAGATACTCTTCCTGGGCAAATCTAGACTTGCCTACAAAGGAAAGGCTACCCACTTAAGTAAAGGTGGCTGACATCTGTGCAGCCAATATTTGTAAGAATTCGAAGAGGGGGAATTAAACTGCACATTATTGCTAGAAAATACACTGGTTTGTTTGATTGGCCAACTGCATATCATGGAATTTATCCAGCATGTGATGGAGCCTTTACAACACAATGATAATTTTGTCATTGTCCTGTTAGTTGTTCGGGTAAAATTCCATCCTGTGGAACTCACCACTGAGTCTCCGTTTAGTATTTGCTCTTCTGGGATCCAGCTGTTCTTAACCTTCATTGTCACTGGATCTAATTCTTGGAACTCCTTACCGAGCAGAACTGTGGGACTACTGACTGCAGCGGTTCAAGAAGGTGAAGTGTTGGGCCGAAGGGCCTTGTTTCCATGCTGTATGACTTTACAACTTACCACCATCTTTTTCAAGGGCAGTGAGGATGGGCAATAAATGCAGGCCTTGCCACTAATGCACAGACCCTGGGAAACAAACAAAAAAATTGCATGGTCTTTTCCCCAGGTGCTGTGGCTGTGGCGGAATTCATTGCTGACAGCCCCCGTCTCCTCCGGCTGGATCTGCGTGAGAATGAGATCAAGACCGGTGGGCTTATGGCTCTCTCGCTGGCTCTCAAAGTCAACCATTCACTGCTGCGGCTTGACTTGGACAGGGAACCCAAGAAAGAAACGGTTAGTGTTTTCAGAAATGAAAGACTCAATATTTAAATCTGGCATTCCTTTCCAGAATCTCAGATTTGGAATTTACTGCTCTGCCTTCTCTTCCTACATTTTATAGGGATCTAAAATGTAAACTTAAAATGTGTTACTGAGCCGTCACTTCCTGCTTCACCATGTCTTCATTCCTACTTATTTCAGTTCCAAGGAGGTTATGTGGCTGTGGGCTGGGGAGAGGATGGTGATGGGTGGAAGGAAGGAAGGCTGAAGTCATGATTTCCGAACCACTTTGGAGTGGGGCTGTCTTGAAAATCCAGTTGGTCTTTGCCAGTTCTCACTTTTGCATGCTTGACTGTAACTTTTTTTTTATCTTTTCCCTAGATTTCTCTGTTTGATATATAAGGTGCAGATGCAGGAATCCTAAATAGGGCAACGCAGACTGAATATCTGATGGTATCCCAGTAGGAGCTGGGTTGTAGTTGATAAGGAAGCTATTCATGAGTAGAAGGTGCAAGTGAGCATTACAGGAGAGCGGGCCTGCAAACGAGGACTTGGGCGGATTGAGTGTTACCTCCCGAAGTGCATTCACAAATGGACAGGGTCTGCTCAGTACTCGTTTTGTAGCTGAGAGACTTTGGTGAAGGGCTGAGACAGGACACTATGACCAAAGTGAATCAGGAGCAAGAAGCCATTTGGTGCCTCAAGCCTTCCCTGCCATTCATTTAGCTCACAGCTGTTCAGTACCTTGACTCCGTCTGTTCAGTACCTTAGCTCCATTTATCTGCCCTGGTTCTATAGTCCTCAATAAGATAAGATTTCTTTATTAGTCACATGTACATCGAAACACACAGTGAAATGCACCTTTTACGTAGAGTGTTGTGTAGAGTGCAACATAGCGTGCCCACAGCTTCCTAACTCGTACGTCTTTGGAATGTGGGAGGAAACCGGAGCACCCAGAGGAAAGTCACGCAGACATGGGGAGAACGTACAAACTCCTTACAGACAGTGGCCAGATTTGAACCCAGGTCGCTGGCACTGTAAAGCGTTACGCTAACCGCTACACTACCGTGCCTGCCCTTGTCATACAAAATCTATAAATTTTAAAATTTTCAGTTGACCTCCCCACAGACACAACCATGTGTAGGTAGAGAGTTCCAGACTTTCACTAATCTTTGCGCTTCCTGGCGTCATCCCTAAACATCATGACCAGGATAGCTTAGTCCCCTTATCTGGACTATGTTTCATAGAAACATTTCAAAACACCCCATAGTGTAAATCTGGAAGTAATGCTTGGGTCTTTAATGCAATTCTTCAAACTGTCCCTTCTGCTTTCAGGCTGGGGATGGGGGGTTGGAAGGACAGCAGAGGTGAAAATTTTGTGATTGGTGTGTGGCTCAGCCATGGTATGGATATAGAAACATAGTGGTTACCTTGCCGGACCAGTAATTCATTGGCCAGAACAAGTGATCCAAAGACATGAGTTTAAATCTCATATAGCTGATAAATTCAGTTCATTAGATATCTGGAATCAAAAGTTAGTGTCAGGAATGGTGACGGTGAAGCCATCAGATTGTTGCAATCAGATTTGCTCACTAATGTCCTTTGAGGGAAGAAATCTGCCATCCTTTAACTGCTCTGGCTTGTGACTCCAGACACACCAGTACGGTGGCCTCTTTCCTCAGAAAGGTGCCTGCATGCTAATTGGTTCAAAGACAATTAGGAAAATAAATTCCCACAGCTGGCAAAGCCAACATCCCTTGAAGGAGAGTATTTGTTTAGTGAAGCAAAGGATTCTGACTACTGGGGTTGTGGTGGAACTTGTTGAAAATTGGTGTAAGCTGACTTGAAAGGATACTGCAAAAATGATCACACATTAAAATTTAGAAGCTGGACTTTGCTGAAAGTGAGTTCTCAGATACAAACTACTTAGATTGTAAAGCAAAATATGTAAAATCATATTTGCTCCAGTGATCGAGCTGTTTTGTACATGGTATGAATTTTGGCTGTATTATGGGCAGTATACTCTATCTAATTTGGCGTAACTGTTCCGTGAGAGATCATCGCTGCTGCCAGAGCGTGGCCTGTTTGATGATGGTATCCCATGTCACAGACCACACCACGGGTCTGCTGAGGTATAAAATTAAAAGCCCAGATCCTTATTTATTTCTGATACCTGACTCAACCCAGAACCTTTTGCAGAAAAGGAGTATAAAAGAATTGCTATTTCTGTGCATTCTTTGCATATGACCAAGAACAGAGAACACAGATCATCCACACCTGGATATGAGCTTTGCCAACCTGACCCAACCTGAATATTTTATCAGAATATAATTGATCTGAGCCAGATGCATGTAGTCAGGCCCTGTCAGGCTTGGCTGGATTATCGGGCTTTAGATTGCCACATCTCAAGTGACGCGCCTTGTTCTGGACAGTGCATTTAGTGTGTTTAATTATATATTTCCATGCTGTCTGTCCATTTAACAGTAATGTAAATTATGCTTAAAGAGCCTCCTTGCCATTTAATTAAAATTATTTGATTCATTTCATAATTATAGAGTAATTACACCATGAAACAGGCCCTTCGGCCCAACTCGTCCATGCTGACCAAGATGCCCATTAAGCTAGTCCCATTTGCCCACATATCTCTATAAACCTTTCCTATCCATATACCTGTCCGAATGTACTTTAAATATTGTTACTGTACCTGCCTTGACCACATCCTCTGACAGCTCGTTCCATATATGCAGCACCCTCTGCGTGAAGTTGCCCCTTGGGTCCCTTTAAATCTTTTCCCCTCTCACCTTAAGCCAATGCCCTCGAGTTCTTGGTTCCTTTTCTCCTACATTTTAAGGAATAAAGTCCTAGTCTGCCCAACCTCTCCCTTTAACTCAGACCCTCTTGACCTGGCAATATTCTCGTAAATCTTCTTTGCATTCTTACCAACTGAATCAATTAAACAAAATGTGACCGCCGGATTTCCAAAATAAACTTCAACCTGAAGCCTCTGAAACATTTCTCACACAGGACTCTTTTATCTGTCCGTGCATGTGGCCTCCCTTTGAGAGAGCCACCCTTTAACCTGTCAGTACAGAGTGATTTTGAAATGTAATTCAACAGGAGGTGCTGTAAGTGACAGCTGCATTTTTCTCCTCAGGTAAAGAGCTTCATCGAAACTCAGAAGGCCCTCCTCACTGAGATCCAAAACGGTTGCAAGAGGAATTTCATTCTGGCAAAGGAAAAGGAAGAGAAGGAGCAGAAGATGCGTCAGTCGGCTTCGATGCCCGAGATCACTGTAACTTTGTGCGATAAGACAGAGGAGCCCCAAAATAGTCAAGCCTGCACAAGGGAAGAGGGATCGGGAAATGGAGATGCCCAAGAGGGTATTCCGATCGTGACTGGGGATACAGAAGTACTGGAAAGTGTTGGTGAATCAGGAGTTACTCCCCCCTCCGTGGAATGTAATACACATTTGGCTGCACAAGATGAGTCAGTGCCACAGCCTGGTGTGGTTGAGCCACTTAACTCTGAACAACACCTTCAACACCAAGGTGCTTTGGAAATGCCTTCTGGGAAGAAGTCAGTCACGGACTCCGAGGTGGATGGTGGGATCGGCCCAGCCACAGTTGGTAACCAGCATGCTGCTCCTGAATTACAATCAGCAGGGTCTGAGAGCCCAGTTGCTGTCAGGTCACCAGTGGAGATCCCATCAAGAAACAATGAGAGACTCGTGTCCAGCCCAGGCAGAGGACACAAAGTCTTTGTGGTGACCAGAGTGGAAAGCCCACCAGAGGACCCCAACAATCGGGATGTGCAGTGGGTAAAAGAAGCATTGCAAAGCAAAAAGAACAGGGCCATGGATAAAGAGACTGAATCCTCCTCGGAGCCTTTTCCTGGCTCAGTACCAGATGCTACAGCAGCTGTGACTGTTCCAGCCCCTGCCTCTGAAGGGAGTCTCCAGTCCAGGAGCCCGCTGAATCAGGATAAGTCAGTAGAAACCACTGGACACGACTTTGAGACGGTCTGCGCTAACGACTGTGATCATGTGATGCACGGGACCACCTTACCAAATGGACTCAAAGCCGATCTCATGCACAGACTGCCTGAGTCAGTGGTGTTAGCAACAGGGAGGGATGGCAAAGCAGTGAGCTGCAATGTCGAGCAAGGTAAGGCTATGCTCTGATGTGACAGCTCAGACAGAGCAGGAGTTGATACTCCTCCGTTTTATCAGTAGCATGGTTGTCTGCATGTGTCTGGATTTTGTTTCTTCTCCCTCATCCTGGACCCTATCCCACCTCCCAAGATTAAAATCAAGTATCATGGTATGCTCTAATTCACAGGTTCATAGATAAATACAGCACAGAAACATGCTATTAAGCCCTCAAAGTCCACACCAACCATCAACCACCAATTTGCAATAATCCAACGCTAATCGCATTTTTAATAAAAAAAATTCTCCCCACATTCCCATCAACTTCCCCCAGATCCCACCCCTCACCTACACACTTGGAGCAATTTACAGCGGCCAATTAACCTACCAGCCTGCACGTCTTTCGGCCATGAGAGGACGCAGGAGCGCCCGGGGGAAACCTGTGTGGTCATGGGTGAACGTGCAAACTCCACACAGGCAGCTGCCGAAGTGAGGAGTGAAAGCTGAGTCGCTGGAGCTGTGAGGCAGCGGCTCCATCCGTTGCGTCACTGTGCTGCCCTTATCTGCCTGGGAACTACAGAACTCCATATCCGCTTCTGCCTTTAATTTGACCTTACACATAGTTTTATCAAAAGTCTGAACAAAGTTAACTGTTTGGTAACCAGTCCCATTAATTTAGCAACTTTTAATTGAAAGGACTCCAGTCTATAATTTCATAGAAACATAAAATGGGTACAGCATAGAAGGAGGTCATTTGGCCCATAGTGTCCATGCTAGAGCAACTCACCAGCTCCACCTCCACCCCCCTGCCCCCGGCTTCCTCTCTCCTCCACAGTGCCTTCAACATAGTCTTACAGATTTTTCCTCACCGTACTTTTATCTGACTCTTGAAGGTCACAATGGAATCTGCCTCTGCCACATCTACAAGCAATGCATTCCAGGTTCTAGCCACAAGCTGCATAAAAATCTTCGTCCCCCATGTCACTTTTCCCTTTCTGTCGAGGGGGATTCCTTTCCCCCTCCACCTGTGATCTCGAGCTCTTCACCCCTCCACCAACGGGAATAACCTTCCATCATACAATCTGTCCAGGCCTCTCATCATTTTATAGACTTCTATCAGATCTCCTCTTTGCCTTTTCCAAAGAAAACAGTCCCAGTGTCTCCAATCTAACATTGTAACTTATAGTCCCTCAACAGCACAAGAAAAGAGGAGCAGGAGTAGGTCACTCAGCCCCTCAACTCTACCCACCATTCAATATTATCATGGCTGATCTATGCTAGCCTCAACTGTGCCAGTTCCCCATAACCCTCAATTCCTTGATCTTTCGTGTACATATCTATCTCCACTTGAATATATCTAACGATCCACCCTCCACCACCCTTGGGGGAAGAGAATTCCAGAGATTCACCAACCTCTGAGAGAAGAAATTTCTACGCACTCAGTTTGAAGTGACCAGCCCCTTGTTCTGTAGCTACATCTCCTTGCTTGTGACTCTACCACTAGTGAAAACATCTCAATATCTACCCTCTCAAGCATCCTTAGGATCTTTTATGTTTGAATAAGGTCATCCCTCATTCTTCTAAACTCCAAGGAATACAGATCCAAACTGTCCAGCCTTTGATAAGACAACCCTCTCGTCTCCAGAATTACCCTGGTGAATCTCCTTTGGTATTGGTATTGGTTTATTATTGTCACTTGTACCAAGGTACAGTGAAAAACTTGTCTTGCATACTGATCGTACAGGTCAATTCATTACACAGTGCAGTTACATTGAGTTAGTACAGAGTGCATTGAGGTAGTACAGGTAAAAACAATAAGAGTACAGAGTAAAGTGTCACAGCTACAGAGAAAGTGCAGTGCAATAAGGTGCAAGGTCACAACAAGGTAGATCGTGAGGTCAGAGTCCATCTTATTGTATAAGGAAACCATTCAATAGTCTTATCACAGTGGGGTAGCAGCTGTCCTTAAGTCTGGTGGTACACCTTAAATAGGGCGGCATGGTGGCACAGCGAGTAGGCTGCTGCCTCACAGTGCTAAAGCCCTGGGTTCAGTCCTGATCTCGGGTGCTCCCTTGTGACCACGTGGGTTTCCTCTGGGTGCTCTGATTTCCTCCCACATCCTAAAGACGTGTGGGTTGGTGGATTAATGGGACACTGTAAATTGCTCCCAGTGTGTAATCCTGGGGGAGTTGATGAGAATGTGAGGGAGAATAAAAAAAATAGAATTATTGTAAGATTAGCATTAATGGTTCATTAAGGGTCAGAATGGACTTGGGAGACCAAATGGCCTGTTTTTGTGCTCCATCTCTCTATGATCATGATTCCTCCCATAAATGGCATTAATACTTCCACAATTTATATTTACTCGGTACAAGCACCAGAAACAATTAAAATTAATCAGAAAAATGAACTTTAAAGAATAGACTGAATGCTTTGCCACAGGTTCTCAGGGGAGATAGAGAACCTCCTGACTTCTTGCTCTACTTGGATGTGTTTGACCTTTGCTGGATCATTCAGTTACCCACCAGACACTGAAAAGAGAAGCATGTGATGCCTCTTTGTATAGTGCAAGCGATGTGCAACATTCCGTGAATGTCTGTGCCACAACTTATTGAAGGAGTTCCTTGCATGGATTCAGTCATTTTGTATAGTCCTGCAGACAATAAATGCCAATGTCTTGGAGGATCTTTTTGTTAGCACAGACAGTGTAGAAGTTCCTCGGTCATATGGAATTATATAAGGTGTAATAAAGCAATGTACTGCAGCTGGTGGAAATATGGAATAAAACAGAAAATGCTTGAAATATTCATCAGTGAAGAGAAGAACAATGTTAGTGTTTCAGCTCTGAACTTTCTACAGAACTGAATTATATAATCTTCACAACTAAATAAAATCGAAATGCTTGTTACCCCATTATTTTCCATCAGACAGTGCACGGTGCATTCACCCGTGAGGCAATAGTATAAGGAGATGGGCTCTTCTAGCCCGTCAGACTGACAAACTTCAAGCAGAACAAACAGCAAGAATGGTAGCACAGCTACACCTGGGTTTCTTGGGCTTTGTGAGCTAGGTTTTGTACAGTACATGAGATCCAAACACTATCATTCAGATTCCCTGATCTAATCAGTGATAAATTCATTCTAAAGTAATGAGATACTGAGAGGCTGTCTTTTCTGTGCTGCCTCGGTAAAGCAGCCAACATAATTAAAGTCTCTTCCCACCCCGGACATTCTCTCTTCCCCCTCCCATAGGGCAGAAGATACAAAAGCCTGAAAGCACGTACCACCAGGCTCAAGGACAGCTTCTATCCCGCTGGTATAAGAATATTGAACGGTCCTCTAGTACGATAAGATGGACTTTTGACCTCACAATCAACCTATTTATGGCCTTGCACCTTATTTTCTGCACTTTCTCTGTAAATGTAACACTTAATTTTGTATTCTTTTATTGTTTTCCCTTGTCCTACCTCAATGCACTGTGTAATGAATTGATCTGTATGGATGGCATGCAAAACAAAATTTTTCACTGTACCTCGGTACATGTGACAATAGTAAATCAATTTACCAATGATGATCTCCAGCTAATGGGCTGGTCATTTAAGACTGAGAATCTTTTCCTCACTAAGAGAATTGTATTTTTTTGAACTGCTGTACCCAGAGGACTGTGAATGCTCATTCATTATATTCAAGGATGTGATTGCGAGGCTTCTGGACACAAAGCGTAAAGGGAATCAAGGAAAATGATGTGGGAAATTGACATTTTTCAGGCTTGGTATTAAATGGCATAGTAATAATGAGGATCCTTGTGGCCTGTCCCTGGCCGTATTGTACTATGGGAATCCAGACTCCAGCATGCTTCCTTGTAAACATTCTCCCACCTCCCCACCGTTCCCTCCAACCCTGCAATAAAAATGTCCCTCCTCAATCAATCAATGGCAGTAGTTGATTTTCGACACTCCACACCAGGCGTGCTGAGGCTAGGTTGGTGAGCTCGCCACCATCCAAGACAGTTAACGGGGCAGGGATAGAATGTAGTACCTTTACTAGCTGAACCATCGCGAGCTTCCTGATGCTCTAAAACAAGAAATAGCAGTAACTTCTTCATTCCTTTTTTTGATGAGATGAAGCCCTTGTTCTTTCCCTATCTGTTAATGGATCTGATTTTTTTTTTTGGAAGAGTTTACAACTCCTAAAACCGAAAAGGAATTGGAGGAGTTATTGCTGGAAGCAAGTCAGGAAACATGCCGTGAAACATCGTGAAATCGAGCCGGTAAGGAAATTTTTCATTTCTGATAAAAAGACATTGAAAGCGCTATCAGCTCGTGAGTTGAGGATGGGGTGTGTGACTGGATTTGCAGCAAACAAACTCAATTTACTCAGGAAAGAGGAGGAGAAAAACTGCAGCAGCTTCTCCCAATAATAGTAGGCTAATTTCTCCATTGGAGAACACCTGTCACTCTTGCTTGCTCTGACCAACGTGTGACTCCAGGCCCTCACTGATGTGGTTGTCTCTGCACTGTTAGGCCCAAGCTTTCTGACATAGTCACAGTTCAAGGGCAATTAGGGATGTACAGCAAATTCTGGGCTTCCCAGTGACGTCCACATTCCATGAACAAAGAAATAAAACTATCTACTCTTTCCTTACAAGGTCCAAAGATCTCTGCCTCAACTGCTCTGTATGGCAAGGAATGTTCTTACAGCCCTTTACATACAGACACAACTTCTTTCCTTACTGAGAATCTTCTAAACAAGGAGCTTCGTCACTGACTTTTTAACATGAGGCAATGGTCTTTCTCAGTTCACTTGTCAAAGTGATTTATTATCTTAAGTCCTCTGTTAGATTTCCTTTTAGCCTTCCCTGTAATAAGAGCGGTAAACACTGCCCAGTCAACGTTGAGTTTATTGTCACATGCACAAGTACGTGTGTGCACAGGTGCAATGAAAAACTTACTTGCAGCAGCATCACAGGCACGTAGCATCAGATAAGCAGCATTCACAAGAAAAACATTAAATATCTTTATTAGTCACATGTACATTGAAACACACAGTGAAATGCATCTTTGTGCATCGAGTGTTCTGGGGCAGCTCACAAGTGTCGCCGCACTTCCAGCACCAACATAGCATGCCCACAACTTCCTAACCCATACGTCTTTGGAATGTGGGAGGAAACTGGAGCACCCGGAGGAAACTCGGACACGGGGAGAAAGTACAAACTCCTTGCAGACAGCGGCCAGAATTGAACCAGAGTCGCTGGCGCTGTAATAAACATAAATTATACACAATCTTTACAAGAAAAAAAACACAATTAGAACAAAAAGAAACAAAGCCCATTTTAGTGCAAAGTGATCAGAGTGGTCACAGTGTTGCTGAACTGTAGTGGTGATTAGGTTTTGCTGGTTGGTTCAAGAACCAAATGGTTGAAGGGAAGTAGCTGTTCTTGAACCCGGTGGTGTGGGACTTCAGGCTTCTGTACCTCCTCCCCAATGGTAGCTGCGAGAAGATGGCATAGCCCAGGTGGTGAGGGTCTTTGATAGATGTTGCTGCCTCGAGGTAGCACTTCATGTGGATACTTCCGATGGTGGGGAGGGATGTGTCAGTGATGTATTGGGCAGAGTCCACTACTCTCTGCAGCTTTTCATGTTCCTTCACATTGGAATTGCCGTACCAGACCGTGATGCAACCAGTCAGGATACTTTCAACAGTACATTTGTGGAAGTTTGTTTGAGTCCATCATAGGCTTGACACTTCCTTCCAGCTAGTCCATCTGTGCATTGCTTCAGGAAGGCTAACAGTGTCATCAAGGATGCCTACTGCCCTGCACATTCCCTTTTCTCTGGGAGAAGGTACAGAAACTAGAAATTATACTGGACAATTATACTCCGGAACAGCTTCTTCCCCACTGCTATCAGACTCCTGAAACCGATCACCTCTTTCACAATCCCCTTCCCGGTGATGCTGCCACATTCTCTGACTCTTAATTCTACCTCTCATTATTGTCACTCTAGCATTTCCTTTTGCACTACTTCAGATTGCACTACAATCTTTGTACCGTTCTGCTATTGTATCTATTGTTGTATTTATTATTACCATGTACTCTCTGAGCTTCATGTAAGTAAGGAATTTCATTGCACCCTGGTGTCTGTGGCAATAAACTAATCTGAATCCTATCCCAACATCCCAGTATTTAAGTTTTCTTTTGCTAACCCATTGTTTCTCATCCCTAGTAGCTTTTGACTTTTATCTATTATTAACAAAGAATTAACAAATATTTGTTTTGTGTTCTTCTAGTGTCTTTCGGGTCCTGCTGGATGTACTGAAGCTGACCTTGAAGATGCCTGTCTGGTTCTACCCCCCCCCCCCCCCATCACCCCCCCTCCTCAACAACAAAAGAAAAATATTTCCTCTCTGACCTCTCACTGCCTCTTGTATTGGAGCAGGGGAGTTAGACTCCCACCATAGACCTGCGTCATTGATCACCCCGCAACTCTGCTCCATTCCATCCCTCCTCCAGGGAATGGGTTCCTGAGACCCGGTTTTAATTTGGTTGGAGTGGGTACCAAAGAAGTGCCACCCAGGAAAGGTTGGATTGCTGTGCACCCCATCCAATGGGGTGGTTCCTCCTCACTGGGATGAAGCTCTCCTAATGCAAGAAGGGGGTCGTGGTCATTGAGTCTGTCTGGAATCTGAATGAGGCAACCCCTCGAGCTGTTGATTTTCTATGTGATATTGTATATGTTGTAACAGGGCTTGGAATAACTAGTGAACTAGATTTCCCTTCCTTCACTGTTTTCGCTAGAGATTTTAGTACTAGTAAGGGGTAGGACCAGTATTCTAGAGACGAGTCCCCCACCACCACACCCCCCAACCCCTCCCCAATACTGACTGTTGTCTCCACTGTGACTATCCTCTTGGTGATTTTATTAGCACTATCTGTGTGTGTTTGTGGGTGGTGGGGGTGAAAATATAACACTAGTGAAGGGAATTTTCAGCCCAGGTACACTTTCTGTTCTATCTCAGCCCTAAAGTTTTTCTTTTAGATTACAAGCTATTTATTTTGGTCTAGATCTTTATTGATGTTGGTTTAATGTTTTAAGGAGTGGCTGTGTGGAGTTTGTGTGAGAGGTTAGCAGTTTGAATGCTCTAATTTTTTATGTAGGATTGAGGTCACACTGGGGTTTGTACCTGCTGGAAGAGATCTCAAAAAAAAATCCCTTTCAGGTCATTTAGCTGCGTGTGGCTTTTAATGATCTCAGCAACCCACAGGCAACCAGAGATTTATACTATTTTAACTAGCTGAATGTTAATGAGTTTGGTCAGTGACACTAGTCATAATCACTACAAAGCAGATCACTGGATCATTGTCATACTGAATGTGGGAGCTGATTGTGTACAAATTAGCTGCTACATTTCTTACATTATAATAGCGACTGCACTCTACTTGGTGGTGTCCCAAATGCATGCAAGTGTTTCTTTCTGGTCATTGTTCCAACCATTTTGTAAAGTCAGTCAATCCATGTGGGATTCTGCATTATGTTTGTGAATCTCTAAGGGAACAGGTGACTGAAAGTGATGAAAGCCACTTCAGTAAATTACCACATATGCAACCAAGTAAATTAACACAGAAGCTATTTTCTCTGTCCTTTTCATCAGATGGTGATATTTGAGGTTTAAGATTGCACCCTGGTGGTGGATTAATCTGCAATTCCATGGGCCATCTTCTTTGGGAATCACCCTTGCTCTGTGCTATTTTCCTGGCCCAAGCACTGTTCATTTTGAACATTACGTCAACCGAACCGATTGCTCAAAGCCTAAACTGCAGAGTAGTTCCCTTTCTGCTGCAAGTCCTTCGCTTGGAAGCTGACAATGCAACCCTTGTGTCACTTTCTTTCCAATTATGTGGAAAATTTATCTTGAATCCACTGTTGCTTGGTAATAAGAAACAGAATGTGCTGAAAACCACTGCAGATCAGGCAACATCTGTAAACAAATCTCTGGACTGACTCCTTCATAGTGCAGTCATTATAAGTGTGGTGCAAATCATTTGCTTCCAATATTTCTTTGCTTTCAATATCAGACACCAGACATTTTTGCTTTTTACTATAAATTGTGTTGTTCCCTGATGTGTCAAAAGGGAAATAAAGCACATGGCTTCAAGCTTATTATAATGTTTTTATGCAATGTCCCTTTGCACTGGCCTGTCTCATGAGCAGCATAGTCTGGTTTTAGCTTGACTGAGAGAGAAATCAGAAAGGATCTGTGAGCTTTGATGTTTCCAGCTCTGGGTACACTATAGAACGACATCCATCTCTTCCCTCTCTGATTCCTGGATGGATTGCTTTGTGGTACAGGGTAATGAAACAAAAGCAATATGTGATCTTGATATTTCATTCCCTCTGTCGCATGGGTTGAGCGGAGGAAAATAAAGACCAGTTTTTTTTATATAAACCGAGGTTATATTACCCAGTGTTTGCTGCAGTGTCACATTACCTCAGTATTAATTTACCAGCATTTAGAGTCAATTTCAACTTCAGCATTTTTTTTTATAAATTTACCTTTGAAAGAAAATTCCATGTGGAAAAGCTGTAGGGGTTTGGGCGGAAATTTGTCATCTTGTCTGGGGTGGGCATATTGTGCAAAGAATTAAAGACAGGCTCTATTAGGTGCCACAGGGACTAGACTGGGTCAGGAGTGGGACATTTACTCCCAATTCTACCTCGGTAAAGATGTAGTGTTTACATTCATTGTGTTACACTCTGTTCCTTACACAGGAGAGCTTTATAGTCATAAAAATGACAATAAGGAAAGGTTAATAATAATAGGTGCAAACTCTAGGTGAACACAAACTGGAGTGTTTTTTTGTAGAAAAAGAACATGCAATTGATGCTTCAGTGCAGGCTGTCATTTCAACATTAATTCATTAAGGCTTTCCTTTTGTGTGTTATCACCCAAGTCTAAAGTTTATCTAGGGGTGTGTGTGTGCGTCTGCCTGAATCACTTGTTCCTGGGATGGCTTGTGGCTTTGAGAAGGCAAGACAACCCTAGCGTGCTGAGCAGTAGGTATGTTGTTTGAGTGTGCATCTCAATCTCCATTGCAGCTCAGGTGGGCACAGACCGTTGTTCACTGACTCCTTACCCCAGCTACAGATGTACTTTTGCAAACTGTGTTCTCCACCTCCTGAAGGTTGCTTTTCAAATTCCTGTGAGGATTGGTTCCTCTTGACTGCCAAAGGATGGTGAACAAACATTCTGAGGCACCAGCCAAGGTACCCCAGAACTTGGCATTTCCTCTAAGACTTGCAAAAGAATCGCAGTGAACAGGAATATATGCTGTTGCAATCACCAGATGTTGCAAGTGGATACATACCAAGTTGAAACACATGATGGACAATTCAAAATTGCAGGAAGATCCACACAGTCTGACTTTCCAAGAGGCTGCAGAAGTCACGATGTGCAGTCATCGGTACGAATTGGCACGTGATCCACGTCTACTAACCCTCTCCCAATCTCCTACTTGAGGTATCCACATTTATGACCAATTGAGGTGGTGAAGGACTCCGAGAGGATGGAAGTGGAGAGAGGAGAGCTAAACGTATGCAAGTACATCCTCGTTTTCTGATAGTTTATGTACAAAGTCTGCTTGTTACGTGAGGGGTGGGTTGTTGCTTTAAGAGTTGCATCTGACTGATCCAAATGAAACCGGATGCATCAACCCTGCTAGGCGAATTGCTAGACTCCAGAGGTTCTTTTTTTAAAAGTGCAATAAATGTTTCAGGGCCGTGCATCGAGCATAACTGCATGCAAGTTACAGTAGGACATGTATAAACTGATGCTGTGACTTTCTAGCCCTGAAATGCAGAGGATCTGAATATAGTATAACATTATGTATAGAGATGCGTGTTAACTAGTGTCAATGGGCTGCTTAAAGTCTGATTCTATTTTTTTTGTTCCCTGATGTGTTTCTCCTCTTGAGAGTTTGTTGTGGTAATAATTGTGGGTTGGGTTTTCTTTTTTTTTTGCAGTTTCTGTTTGTTGTGACAACTCTCATACACCTGAGGAATGGCGTGTCTGACCCAAAGATGTTACTTGAGACTGTCCATGTGTTGGGGAAGGAGGGAGTGGGTTTGCATCGTCACAACTCTCATTGGATGCTGGATCCAGCCTCTGATTCTTTTTCATTTCAGTGGGTCTTGCTTTTCACTTTAATTGGCGCCAGCATTGAATGTCCTCCCTTGCAGGTTAAACGGGTTGCTGGGGTACCAGGTCCTATGGTTCAATCAAGAATAAACATTTACGACCCTGCTGTTATTCCAGCTATGAAGGCGTTTAGGAACCATGCCTGAAATAGAATGGGCAGAAACAATGGGCCCAACAGTGGGAAAACCTGGGAAATATTACACTACAGTAACAGATTTGGCTTTTGGTTTACATTTCTGGTCAAGGCAATTAAAACTAGCGCGGTGGCCTCAATCCCAGACACATTGTCAGCGCAATGGACTTGGGATTTTTCTCACTATAAGGGTGCATTTATTTGCAACTGTCCAAAGATGGGTAATGGCATTCTAATTGCAGCTGTTCGTTACACTACGTGTAAAGGTGGATGTTTATGAAACTATTTAGTTGCCCCTGGCTGTTAGTTTAAAGATGAGCTAATTTACACTCTGACTATATCGTGAGATTAGTGGATGTGTTTGGATCCATATTGATTTTTTTTTATTCATTGGCAAATCACTGATGGAGCCAGAGTTAATGATGGCCCACCTTCTATTACCCTTGAGAAGACGATGGTGCTATCGAGAACTAATTCCGAGGCTCTCCTAGATTCAGCGAGGTTGGGGGGGGGGGGGGGGGGGGGGTGTAATATTATTTGCCACTGAACCATGCTTGATCAGGAAACCAACCCCCAAGTAACTTGCACTAAATTGGGTCAACAGTGGACTTCAGTGCCCTTCTGAGGGGCAGATAGATCGGCCACACCTCCTGACCTTGGACTGGTACTGAGTCCTGGGTAAGGGCAGGATTGGATGCCTCCCCTTACATATACCAAAATGTTGCTATTGGTGAGATAGCTGAAAGCCAGCAGGAGTCACTGCCTTTATCAGAGGAGGGAAGAAACCTGAGGCAAAATTGTTAGACACAGGTTTTGGAATCTGATCAGTGAGATGGGTGTTTGTTCCTGCAGGAGAGAGACTGACGTGAACAGGGAGGGGATGTGAGGATGAGGTGGGACGTGGTACGATGAGATTTGTAAATCGCACTGTGGCTGGATGATCAGAAATCACTACACTTGTGAACAGAACAAAAGAGAGCACGAGTACTAGTTTCCCTGCTGAAGCGCGAGATGGAGAGGCTGGTTGTGCAGAGGCATGAGGGAAGCCAGCAATTGTGCTCAACGGGCAGTTGGCGACTTCTGATACTGCTTTTATAAATGACTGTTATAGTTTTACGAATTACTGATGGCTTGAGGTGGTCCTCCCAGTTGGGGAGTGCATCAGCTGCAACAGTACTGCTGGTGGGTTCAGAACACAGCTGCTTGGTCCCCACCCCCACACCCCCTTTCCACCGACCCAGCACAGTACTCTGGACAAATGCCAACACCGACTCCATCCCTGAATTCTGACCCCTTGGCTGTTGTTTTTGGTTTTTTTTTGCCTTATACTAACCCTGGCAGGACCTTAAAAAAATACTCCACTCCTGATCCAGTGTAAGTATTCTATTGTATGTTGGGGATTTCCTACTTCCAACAATGCTTTTGGGTGGAAGATTTTCAATGTTGTGGAAATTATTGGTGAATTGGAAGTGCAATTTGCCTGCAACTATTGTTTAGTACCAAAGTAAATGTAGGATTCGTTGATTTCACAGTTTAAAATAATTCTCACAAAGGGCACAAAATTCCTGCTGATCCTGGACCAGTTATTCTCTCACCTGAGGATCAGGAGCTTGGACTAGCTGACACCAATACTAACACTGCACAAGGAAGCAGGCTGAAATCCTTCCTCACTCTGGCTGATGTACTTCTTCCACCTCCACCACCTCCCACTTTTTTATGCAGACGCTCACTGCCACAGGGTTGTTTCACAGGTTCCGACTGGGACACTCCCGTTCCGCACCCTGTTTAGGACCGCACTAACTCTCATCACACACGCGCTCGGGAGTCGCTGGCCTGACTGACGGAGCTTTGCAGTTGCTGTCAAAGGCACTCCTTACTGTGGATCTCTTGCCCTGCCAAGCGACATTCCCTGTCCGTGACGATGTTGTGGTGATGCTACTTGCACTAGCGTCATGGTTCTTGGCCCTTCTGTGATATCGAGGGAATGGGAACCCCTCTTCAATGGTAGACACTAAGCTTCTCCATGAACTGCAACAGAATGACCAAGCATGCCACAGGGACTTGGTTCATAATGTGAGCCAGTGCCGAGTTACCTTCTCCCCAGCAATTTCTTCTCTCAGCATCAGTAGGTCATTTGCCATTTGACGTCATTTTCACGGTTGCACAGTGCACCATTCCTGACGTGGAACTCTGGGTCTTGTGTGAATATTGACCAACCCACATTTCCCTTGGTAATGTCATATCAAAGCAGGTTTTGAAATAAGAGTTTGCAAATAGTTTATTGCAGCCATGACCCTCCAAATTATCATCCACTTGGGAAGTACTCTTCTAGATTTACACACTTTGGTTTACAACCAGAGTGAAGGGGAGCAGGATCAGACCATGTGGGTAAGGGAGACTATTCTTGCACTACATTCTAACTTCAAACACTAGAGGACAGCTCTCTGCAAGCAGTGTTAGAGCCTAATTAGGTGAAAATTATCTGCAAAATAATGTCGTGTTTTTACCAAATTATGATCAGTTACCCATGCTTCCAGCTCATCAGGACAAACTGTGTTGCTCTCTCTCCATCCCCACTGTGCAAATGTGATGCTCTTTCATGCAGTGGCTCTCTCTCTCCCTCACGTACGTACATGCATTCTGTTTCTTTGCTTGTCCAACTTGCATGTTGTTTCCTTTGCTTCCTCCCAGACATAGTACCAGCATTTAAGGCCACCACAGTAGCCCATGAGCTGTGATTGTCACTTCCTCTGAAGGACAGCAACTCAGACCAGCCACTGCCAAATTCCCCTGCTGATCTCGACTGACTGATGCAATGGGTGTTATTTCCCAATGAAATTTTACTGCCTTGCATTATTTTTTTTATATCAGCTCTTAGAATCTGTCAGTCTGCTGTGCTGTTCCGTATCCTTTACCAGAAGTGTCCTGTTCCTTTCATCCGTAGCAGTGGAAACGTGTAGGTTCACCTGGAGTCGGTGTTGCTTTCTGTCCTTGTACCTGTGGGTGATGGAGCATGCATCTTCACCCACAATCAGTCTATGTTGATGCCTCCTCAAGTATCTGCACTTGTACAAACTACTTAATTTAATCTGTTGATTCTGTTCAAGTGGATGTACTCTCCACTGGGCCCCTCTAGGCTCTGAGATGAACCTAATGCAATTATGTGACTTTTAAGCATCTTTGGATTTATTCAGAATCTTGGTTAAATAATTAAAATAAAAAAATTTCTTAAGTTATACTGAGTTGTTTTGCTGTTCTTCTGCTTTGTCCATTGCCAGCTGGGAACTTGGCTACTACACAAGAAGATGATCTTCAGTCTGTCCCGGTGTAATAATAGACTCCACTTGTGGGATGTTCCTTTCTGTGCCTCATCCCAGTCCACTTATCTTTGCTCTTCCTGGCAATGTTCTTCCCTCCCGGAGATGTCTGGGGCACAAATCCGCACAGTGCTCCTTTTCCAGACTTTCATGTATCTGGGCCCTCCCTACGACCACCCCAAACCACACACGTGCACATGCACGCACGCACGCACGCACACACACACACCATTCCCACCTCAGTGACATTGCCTAACACAGCAGTAGCTCTTTTTTTACCTCTCACTTGACAATTCCATTGTTCTCCTGTCCATTCTCCCTCACCCTACTCTCTGCCTGATCTTATCCAAATCTCTGCTCCAAGTCACACCATCTTGTTCATCTGCCACCTTTTTACTATATTTTATATATATATTCATTCAAGGTGTGTGCTGTGCAGACTGAGCCAGCATTTAATTGCCCACAACACACCCAAAACGCTGGAGGAACTCAGCAGGTCAGGCAGCATCTATGGAGGGAAATAAACAGTCGACGTTTCGGGTCGAGACCCTTCATCGGGACTGGAAAGGAAGAGGGCAGAAACCAGAATAAAAAGGTGGGGGGAGGAGCACGGGCTGGCAGGTTATAGGTGAGTCCAGCTGAGAGGAGGAAGGTTGGGGGGAGGGGTTGCCCGGCAACTGATGCATGAGGTGTGGATAGACCCACACTGCTGTTAGGGAGAGAGTTCCAGGATTTTGATTCGGCGACGCTGAAGGAACAGTGAGATATTTCCAAGTTAGGATGGTGTGTGGCTTGGGAGGGCGACTTCCAGGCTTTTGCTGCCCATGTCCTTCAAGCTGGTAGGGGTGATGGGTTTGGAAGGTATTGTCTATAAGGAGTCTTGGTGAGTTCCTGCAGATGATACAAACTGCACCCACTGCCTGCATCAGCTACTGGTTAAGCAACATCATGGCTTTAAGAACATACCTGACAGGAGTAGATCATTCTGCCCTTCAAGCCTGCTCAGCCATTAATTAAAATCACAACTGATCTACTACCTCAGCTCCGTTTTCCAGTACTATCTCCATGTCCCTTGATTCCCTTAATGTCCTGAAATCTATTAATCTGTGTTTTGAATAAACAAGACTGAGCTTCCATGGGACAGAGAACTTCAAAGTTTCACTGCTGTCCGGAGCAATTTCACATCTCAGCCCTAAAGCCTAACCCTTATTCTAAGACTGAGCACTTTGGTTCTAGACTCCTCATCCAGGAGAAACCCTTTAAGAATTTCATGTTTTGATAAGACGTCTCATTCCTCCAAACTCCAGAGAATCAGCCACAATCTACTCAATCTTTCCTCATACAGCAAAATTGCCATCCCTGTAACCAGTCCAGTGAATCCACTGCAGTCCCTTTATGACAAACAGATCCTTTCTTGGAAAAGGGAGACCAAAATTGTTTCAAGTCTCAAGTTTCAACTCGTTTATTATCATGTACACAAGTACAGTGAGGTACAGGTACAATGAAAAACTTGCAGCAGTATCAAAGGCACGTAGGTACAGAGAAAACACAGAATATGAATTATATATAAATTATACAAGACAGTGAAGAAAGAGACTGCAAAACGACATGAGTGCTCAAACACAATTAGAAACAAGTCCATGGTAGTGCAAGAGATGCTCCATTGCTGAGGTTGGGTTAGGGTTGTGCAGGTCAGTTCAAGAACCTGATGGTTGAAGGGAAGTAGCTGTTCCTGAACCTGGTGGTGTGGGACTTCAGGCTTCTGTATGTCCTGCCCAATGGTAGCAGCGAGATGGCGTGGCCCGGATGGTGGGGATCCTTGATGTTAGCTGCTTCCTTCTTGAGGCAGCACCTCGTGTAGATGCTTTCAATGGTGGGGAGGGCTGTGCCCGTGATGGACCAGGCTGTGTCCACCACTCTCTGCGGCTTCTTGCGTTCCTGTGCGTCGGAAAACCTTCGTCTGATGGGGGCAGCTGCAACAGCAACAAACATGCTTCACGTTAAGCGACACAATATCCATGTGATCAGCACCATCGGGTAGTTCATAGTGAACTATCTTCAAAACGTGCTGTAATGACTGGAAGAGACTTCCCTGGCAAACAGAACACGGACAGCAGGTTGGTGGAGATGTGTGCACGAGCTCTCCAAGTTCTGCACCGTTCTGTTTTCTATCAGTGGAGGGTTCAAGAATTGGAGATTGGCAAAAGCAGCAAAATTCACATGAGAAACTTTTTAATCAGAGTGTGGTTAGAGTCAGGTCGGGTAGAGGAAGTGGATCAGTACAGGTTCTCCTCAGGTTACGACAGGGTTCCATTCCTGAGATCTGTTCGTAACCCGAACTGTTTGCAAGTCCGAAATGTGGCTGCCCAGCAATATACTGAACTAAAAACATGGGGCAACGTGTTGTCAAACCAGGGCGTTTAACTCAACCATTCTGACTTCTCTGCAGGATGCAATGATGGTTGTTGCAGGAAGACTATTATCCATTCTCGGTAATGTCTGTGCTCTGTGTGGAATGAAGGACTGCTTTGTTTCACTCATGCTCTATGAAGCTAAAGCGTGTCCTGTGATCCCAACCTTGCACCACAGCTACGATCCGAGTTCCCACATGGCAGGAGATACCTGCAGCCCCACCCATCTCCCAAAAACTCGCTCGTGTGTATGGACTGTCCATAAGTTGAGTATTCCTAACCTGGGGAGGAGCTGTATTTAGAAGGAAAGAACTTGTGGAATTATGGGGAGGTTGGGTGAAGGATTGGGACTAACTGGATCGCTGCTATCTCGAACTGGTTTGGACTTGATGGGCCAAATGGCCTCAATCCATGCTCTAACCAATCTGAGAGTCATTGCAACTTGGACACATCCCCCATTCTTCTACATCACTGGATCAAAATTTTGGAACGTACAAATCAGCAGTATTGTGTAAATACCTTCACTACAAGTACGCTGGTGGTTAAGTACAAAGGCTCGTCAGCATTTCCCCAGATTTTGAAAATGAAAGCACAGAGACATTTACACCCATTTGTAGGTGGATAAACTTTCTTAATGCACGCAGCCTTGTCAAAAGATTCAGGGCTTGATCCTCATTGCAGTAATTTGAGCATGATATCTAATTCGACAAAGTACAGTGGTTTTACAGTCATAGAGTCATACAGCACGAAACAGGCCCTTCTGCCCAACTGGTCCATGCCATCTGAGCTAGTCCCATTTGCCTGCATTTGGCCCACATCCTTCTAAACCTTTCCTATCCATGTACCTGTCCAAGTGTCTTTTAAGTGTTGTTATTGGACCAGCCTCACCCACTTCCTCTGGCAGCTCGTTCCATATACCCACCACCCTCTGTGTGAAGAATTTGTCCCTCAGGTTCCTTTTAAATCTTTCCCCCTCACCTTAAACCTACGCCGTCTAGTTTTTGATTCCCCAACCCTGGGAAAAAGACTGTGTACGCTCACCCTACCTATGCCCCTCATGATTTTATACACCACTTAGTCTCCCACGCTCCAAGGAGTAAAGTCCTAGCCTGCCCAACCTCTCGCTGTAACCCAGGCCCTTGATTCCCGGCAACATCTTCATAAATCTCCTTTGCACTCTTTCCAACTGAATGACATCTTTCCTGTATCAGGGTGACCAGAACTGACCACATTACTCCAGGTGCGGCCTCACCAATGTCTTGTATAACTGCAACATAACACACCAACTCCTATACTCAATGCCCTGACTGACGAAGTCCAGCATCTTGGTGAATATATTTAAATCAAAGTCCTTACCACCTGCTTGGACATAGAAGATTCTATGACACTTATGATGCATCTTTAAGCATGGAATGGGCTATTTTCTCTGCATCCATGTGTCTGTTTATATTCTGATCCTATTGGACAGCAGAGTCATGTGGCATGCCTGCTTCTCAAACTACATTCACAAGCATTCAGTTTTTTAACAAAAGCCTAGAGACTCGTGGAAATGAAAAAAAAATTACACATGCAGGAAATCTGAAATAAAAACAAGATGCTGGGAAACACTCAGCAGGTCGGGCAGTAGCTGTCGAGAGAGGAACAGTTAACGTTTCAGGTCCGGGCCCAGGACTCAGCTCTCCAGATCAAAGTTGTTGCTGTCGGAATTTGCAGGTGCCCAAGCTACACCTGTCTTTCTCTGGGACATAAGGAACATTGTTTGCCCACTTTCCCCGAGTCTTTTTCCAGGACATTGACGATTATGTAGTTGCTGCTTTCCTGCAGTCATATAGAACTCCAAAATGTCACCACCCTGCCCTCTTTCACATGACTCTTCCCTTCTCTCTTTCCCTCTCCATCTCAGGGGACAGGCTAGCTTCAAACATCCTTTACTTGCCCACAGATTCCTGCAACTATCTTGACTATCCTTCCTCCCACCCTTCTGTAAGGACCATTCCATTCTCCCAAGTCCCCCCACCCACCTTGCATGAGCCATTTACCACAGGTGTCTCTGAAACGTCTTCCATGTTCCTGAGCCTTGGATTTCTTCTAGCATAGTGGACAAGGTCAGGTTTTTCCTCAGGGACCGCACCTCTGCCCTTGCTTCATCAACCCCTGGAGAGACCAAGAACAAGAGTTCCCTTGGTCCTCAACTTACACCCCACCAGCCTCTGCGTTCAATGGATCTCCACCAGGTCCAACAAGATTCCACCACAGGATTGTATTCCCCCCCCCCATTCCCGTTCAGCATTTGGAAGGGACTGACCCCCTGATCCACCCTTCCATCCCCACCAACTACTTCCCAAATTCTGGTACTTTCCCTTGCAGCCACATGAGATGCAATGCCTTTTCCTTCGCCTCTTCCCTTCCTATCATCCAGGGACACTAATGGTTTTTCCAGTGAAGCAGCAGCTCATCTGCACTTAAACCATAAGACAAAGGAGCAGAAGTCGGCCATTCAGCCCATTGAGTCTGCTCTGCCATTCTATCATGAGCTGATCCATTCTCCCATTTAGCCCCACTCCCTTACCTTCTCACCATAACCTTTGATGCCCTGGCTACTCAGATACATATCAATCTCTGCCTTAAATACACCCAATGACTTTGCCTCCACAGCCACCCGTGGCAACAAATTCCACAGATTCACCACTCTCTGGCTAAAGAAATTTCTCCGCATCTCTGTTCTGAATGGGCGCCCTTCAATCCTGAAGTCGTGCCCTCTTGTACTGGACTCCCCTACCATGGGAAACAACTTTGCCACATCTACTCTGTCCAGGGCTTTTGACATTTGAAATGTTTCTATGAGGTCCCCCCTCATTCTTCTGAACTCCAAGGAGTACAGCCCAAGAGCTGTCAAACATTCCTCATACGTTAACCCTCTCATTCCTGGAATCATTCTAGTGAATCATTCTTCCAATATAATGTACCACATTTTGTACTCACAACATGGTCTCCTCAGAGACTGGGTGGTTGCTTTGTGGAGCATCTGTGTTCAGTCTGGAAGAGTGACTGTGAGCTTCTGGTTGCCTGTCACTTTAATTTACCATCCCACCCCCACTCTGACCTATCAGTCTGTGACCCCCTGCACTGTTACAAGGCCCAATGCAAGTTGGAGGGATAGCACCTCATCTTCTGTCTGGGCACATTTTCGCCTGCTGGACTTAATATTGAATTTTCACTTTATGAGGGAGTGGTTGCATTCCTGGAAAACGGGCCGTATCATGATTTTCTGTAATGTGAAGCTATGTCAGCTGTGCATGCATCTAGAAAATTGAGTAGAGAAAAAAATAAATTGTGTTGATTTATTTAATCCAAATGTGAACTTTATTGCATATCTCAAATTTTTGGATAGTGCTTTGTGAATTCTCTAAGGGCAAATTTCCGTAACCTGACCGACCGTAATGTGGGGATTGCCTGCACTCACTCACTCTTTCTTTCTGTCACTATCAGAGCAGGCCATTTCTGCCTTTCATCGTTTTGGATTAGTTTTGCTTAATCTGTTTGTATAGTCAAAGTCAAAGTCCTGTTTATTGTCATATGTGCGAGTACACATATGCACAGGTGCAATGAAAAACTTACTTGCAGCAGCATCACAGGCACATAGCATTAGAGACACAACATTCACATGAAAAGCGTACATTAAGCATAAATTATACAAGAAAGAACACAATTAGAACAAAAAAACAAGGTCTATTTTAGTGCCGAGTGGTCATAGTGTTGCTATTACTGAAGTAGTGATTAGGGTTCTTCAGGATGGTTCAAGAACCAAATGATTGAAGAGAAGTAGCTGTTCTTGAATCTGGTGGTGTGGGATTTCAGGCTTCTGTACCTCTTGCCCGATGGTAGCTGTGAGAAGGTGGCATGGCCTGGATGGTGGGGATCTTTGATGATAGACATTGTCTTCTTGAGGCAGCGCCTCAGTTAGATACTTACAGTGGCAGGGAGGGATGTGCCCGTGATATATTGGGCTGAGTCCACAATTCTCTGCAGCTTCTTACGTTCCTGCACATTCAAATTGCGGTACCAGATCATGATGCAACCAGTCAGGATACTTTTGATAGTACATCTGTAGAAATTTCCAGATCAGAATCAGATTTATCATCGCTGACATATGACGTAAAATTTGTTGTTTTGCGCTAACAGTGCAGTACAAGACATAAAAATCTATAAATTATAAAAATAAATAAGTAGTACAAAAAAAGGAAAAATGCGGTAGTTTTCATGGGTTTGTTAGAGTGTTTGGTGACACGCCAAACTTCCTTAACCCTCTAAGAAAGTAAAGACACTGGCGCGCCTTCCTGATTCAGTCTGATCTACCGCGCATATCCCACAGCCTTGTGATAAACAGCAAATTCCACAATGCAAAGAAGCATAATGTGCTTGTAACTGCCCGCATTAACCCATTTGGTCTCACCTGTCAGAGATATTCCCCTTGTTCTATCTATTCCTACCTCACCTCAGCTACTGAAAACTAACATTTTTTCCCAAGTTCTGACCAAATATCTAAAGCATTAAGTTGCTCTTTCCACAATGCTGCCTGACCTGCTATTTTCAGCATTTTGTTTTAGCCCAGAGACGCAACTTGTAAATAGTTAGTAAGCTGCTTGTAAATCAGCATCTACTTCTTTCAATATATATTTGTTTAATAGGAATGCATTTTGAAGACATTACATAACGTTAGTGTGAAGAGCGGCGGGAGAGCCCCTGTGTTCACGGTTAATGTTCAACCCTCAACCAATATCACAATCAACAAATGATCAGAAGCTTCTTTATGGGAGTTTTCTGTGCACAAGTAGGTTGTTTAATTCCTAAATTACAATAGTAATTACACGTCAAAAGTGATTGCAAAGCGTTTTTGGAATGAGCTGTGAAAGGTGCTATAGGAATGTAAAACTTCCTTTCCGAGTGGTCTTTTTCTCTACGGAACTTATGCTTGAGAGAAAGTTGCAGGAGGAACATTTTCCCTGCCGGGCTGGAGAGGGGCGGAAGTGATGGCAAAGTGGCTTAAGCGGGGCGGAAATGGTTGGGGGAAGGTTTTCGTGGCCGCAACCTAAAGGGGAGTCTAAGATGGCGGAGTGAAGAGCGAGGTGGAATCGCTGAAGGTAATGGGGGCGGGGAGGGGGCTGTGGGGAGGGGGCGGGGAGGGGGCTGTGGGGAGGGGGCAGGGAGCGGGCTGGGGGTCGGGAGGGGGGACGGGAGGGGAGGGGGGCAGGGGCCGGGGAGGACAGGGGAGGGGCGGGGGGGCAGGAAGAAGGGGGAGGGGGCAGAGGCTGGGGAGGGGGGAAGGGGAGGGGCGGGGGGAGGGAGGCAGGGGCCGGGGAGGACAGGGGAGGGGCGGGGGGAGGACAGGGGAGGGGCGGGGGGAGGGAGGCAGGGGCCGGGGAGGACAGGGGAGGGGCGGGGGGGGGAGGACAGGGGAGGGGCGGGGGGAGGGAGGCAGGGGCCGGGGAGGACAGGGGAGGGGCGGGGGAGGCAGGAAGAAGGGGGAGGGGGCAGAGGCTGGGGAGGGGGGGGAGGGGCGGGGGCAGGGGGTGGGGACAGTGGGCGGGTGGGGGCGCCTCAACTACACGCAGAGCGGCGGGAAAATGAAGCCGGACGAGAGGGGTCGGTGGGGGATCGGTCAGTGGGCCCGAGGGGGGTGGGAATGGGAGGGGGGGGTCAGGGGGTCATTGGGACGGGGTCACTGGGGAGTGGGGTCACTGGGATGAGGTCACTAGAGAATAGGGTCACTGGTGAGTCAGGGTGGGGTCAGGGCTGGGGTGTGGGGTCATTGGGACGGGGCACTGGGGTGTGGGGTCACTGGGACGAGGTCACTGGGGAATGGGGTCACTGGTGAGTGGGGATGGGGTCAGGACCGGGGAGTGGGGTCAGGGCTGGGGAATGGGGTCACTGGGGAGTGGGGGATGTTAGGGAATGGGGTTGTTTGGAAAAGCCACGTCAGGGAAATGATAGATGATAGAAAGATGAAGGGGTGAGCTGTGGAACTTGGGCGGCGTGCAGGAGGTCTGCAACATTTTGGTTGTGGAAGGGGATTGCTGTAAAACATGGCAGGCGAGGGTTAGTGGAGGGAAGCAAAGAGGAATGATGAGGAATAGTGGGCCTGCTGGTGTGAGATAGGGCTGGAGTTTGGGACCCAAGGCTGGGGGTGGAGACTGAAAGACTAGGCCTGCCGACAAAGAGGAAAGATTTGTATTTCATTAACACCTTTTCCCATCTCAGGGAGTCTCAGAATGTTTTACAGCCACCTAAATACATAATCATTTAAAAAAATGTATTATGTATAAAACAGTCATCTACTGTGTACAATTCTGGATGTCGGTGCTTTGGGTGCAGAAAACATTTATGGAGGCACTGGGGATGAGGAGCTCCAGATAGACTGGGGTTGTTCTTCTTGCAACAGAAAAAATAGAAATCTATTGCAAAAGTCCAGTGTTGTCTGTGATTCACTCATGGGACGGGGGGTGGGGGGGGGGGTGGTGGGGGGCTTTCTAGGGAGGCTGACAATTATTTCCCATTCCCTAATTGCCCCCTTGAGAAGGTGATAATGAGTTGGCATCTTGAACTACAGCTATCCACATGAGGGGGGTTGCTCCCTGGGTGCTGTTGGGTAGGGAGCTGCAGGATTTTAACCCAGCCACAGTGAAGGAATGGTTATGTATTTATATGTGTGACTCGGTGGGGAGATGGTGGCTGTCCCATGTGCCAGGTCTCCTTCAGCTTTCAATTTTCAGAGATCACAAGTTTAGCAACTACTGTACACGTTGCAGCTATGGTGAGCTAGTGAAGGTTGGGGTGCCAACCAAGCAGATATCTTCACACTGGATCATTTTGAAATTGCTAAATTAATTCTGCCAAATGGAAATTAATAGAGAATATTGAACAGTACAGCACAGGAACAGGCCCTTCGGCCCCACGATGTCTCTGTTGATCATGATGCTAATATAAACTAATCCCATCTGTCTGCACGTGGTCTATGTCCTCGATTCCCTGCCCATTCATGTGCCTGTCTAAATGCCTCTTAAACTTTGCCATTGTATCTGCTTCCACCACTTCCCCTGGCAGTATGTTCCAGGCACCCACCACTCTCTGTGTAAAATAAAAAGTTGCCCCATAAATCTCCTTTAAACTTTCTCCCTCGCTCTTTAAAGCTATGTCCTCTAGTATTTAACATTTCTACCTTAGGGGAAAAAGATTCAAACTATCTACCCTATCTATGCCTGTAATAATTTTATAAACTTCTGTCAGGTCTCCCCTCAGCCTCTGATGCTCCAGAGAAAACAACCCAAGTTTGTCCAACCTCTCCTTTTAGCTAATGCTCTCGAATCCAGGCAGCACCCTGGTGAATCTCTTCTGGACCTTCTCCAAAGCCTCCACATCCTTCCTGTAACATGGTGACGAGAACTGCACATGTGGCCTAAGTTTTATACTGCTGGAACGTGACTTCCTGATGTTTATACTCAGTATCCCAAATGATGAAGACAAGTGTGCCATACACCTTCTACTTATTTACCACTTTCAGGGAGCTATGGACTTGCATCCCAGGATCCCTCTATGTATCAGTGCTCCCAAGGGTCCTGCCATGTACTGTATATTTTCCTCTTGACCTCCATTATTCCATTGCTTCCCAAACTAGTGACTTGTAAATGGTGGAAAGGTCTGTGGTGAGTCAGGAAATGAGTGACCGTTGAATATGAAGCCTTATGAAGATTAAATAATTTACATAAAGTGGAAAAATTCCACCCAAAAGTGACCAGATGTCTAGTCATCTGCTGTGATGTCTCCCTAGGTGTTAGATTTTATTTGTAATGCTCACATGAAGCGTAGAGTTATATGGCTTGGAAACAGGCACTTCAGTCCAACGAGTCCCTGCCATCCAAGCATCAGGATGTTATACTACATTAAAGGTGCTCTAGTAATGCATGCTGTAGCAATGCAGGACTATAACCGCAACCTCTCTTCATAGGCTTGCAGCTTTTGCATACCTCGCCTCTCACTAGGGATCCAGGATGTGGCACGAAGCACGGAAACATGAGCGCAAACTGCGCGGGATGATGGTGGATTACAAGAAGCGAGCGGAGCGGCGCAGAGAGTACTACGAAAAGATTGTGAGCTTGTTGTAATGTTCACTGTTCTGTTTGGGTTTTCTATGGTTAATGTGTTAAAATAAAAATATTCTACAGATCGATTATTTTTCAGCGTTTGGTTAACTTTGTCTTGTAAACGGTACTTTGGATTGCAGAAGAAAGATCCAGCGCAGTTCCTACAGGTTCATGGCCGGGCGTGTAAAATCCACCTGGATTCTGCCGTGGCACTTGCCGCAGAAAGCCCCCTCAATATGTAAGTGATCTTGTGCCTGAGTTCCGCACCTATTCCCTTTCCGGATACGCCTTGTCTTCTGTCTGAGTCTGACTGTGTTTTGGTGCTGCTGGCGGCAGTGTTGCCCTCTGCGTGGCACAAGCAATCTGCTGAGTGTAACAATAGGAAGAGCTGCAGAGCAAGGAACGGAAGGTGCACAAGTTGCATCCTTCTGATTTTGAGCTCTGAGTTGGGTCCTTCATGTTGTGCAGCTCAGACATTGTTTTGTCACACATTAAGGGCTCACAGGCTGTGCTCCATCTGCTTTTTTGATGTATCTAAGTGGCTCGATCATCCTCTTCGGTGTATAATTGTATTATTGTCCCATGTACTGAGATTTAGTGAAAAGCTTTTGCCATCCAGACAGATCATGCCTTACATAAATACATCGAGATAGTAAAAAGATAAACAATGCAGAATATAGTGTTACAGTTACAGAGAAAGTGCAGTGCAGGTAGACAGATAAAGTGCAAGGGCCATGACAAGATAGATTGGGAGATCAAGAGTTCATCTTCTAGCAGATGAGAGATCTGTGTTCAGAGTCTGATAGCAGCGCGATAGAAGCGGTCCTTGAGTCTGGTGGTATGTGCTCTCGAGCTTTTGTATCTCCCGCCCAGCGGAAGAGGGGAGAAGAGAGAATGACCAGGGTGGTGCAGTTAAGAGTCAAACACATTGCAACTGGAATCGCAAACCTGGAGATGGTGACAGGTTTTTATGGCCAGCATGAATTTAATGGACCGAGTGGCAGCCTTCTCTGCCTTAAGTGTTTATTTCCTTCCGTAAAGAGTGATAGGTGGGTTTTTCTAGCAATTCCATAACTTGCTTATCACCATTACAGATACCAAGTCATATCGTCTTGCAAGTGCATTGCTGTTCCTTTATTGTTGGTGGGTCTAAACCCTAGAAGCACATGGAGGAGGACTGTCTGTTGGCTCCCAACCCTCCACGCTGACCATTTTTTAAAGAACTCTCCTATGAGAAATTGCCAAATGGGGAAACTGCGAGAGTTGGAGTCTTTATGAAAAGGGAAGAGGGGTTTGTTTTGGAGTTAGGTGGCATAACACAATCACGTGGGCAAAAGAGAAGAGTTATTTTCATTTTGCTTAAGATTTTGAAGATTCCTGCCAATCTGACTGTACTGAAAGGAATTTTGCAATCCGAGGGGACTGATTCTTGTCTGTGTAATCCGTGCACAGCACTGTCTGAATCCCGTTCAGGTATCCAGTCTCGCTGAATATTTGCTTTCTTTATTTTCCTAGGATGCCTTGGCAGGGCGATACAAATAACATGATCGATCGATTCGATGTCCGCGCACATCTGGATTATATTCCAGAGTACACGCCACCTTTCCTAAGTGCTCTGTGAGTATCCCCCATAAGCAATGGCAATGGGAGGTGGCTGATGGCAGGGTGGGGGTTGTAGCTTCTTCATTTATTGAATTGAGAATGAAGTAGGCAGCCTCCTATAATTGGCAGGAAGCTGAGGCTATGCAGAGAGATCAAAGCATTTCACCTTAATATCACCCTCGGTGACCAAGCCTAATCTGGCTAAGTTGTTTACCCAGGACTAGAGGGTACCCATTTAGAACAGAAATGAGGAGAAATTTCTTTAGCCAGAGGGTCATGGATTTATGGAATTCGTTGCCACGTACAGCTGTGGAGGCCCGATCATTGGGGGCCTTTAAGGAGGAGATTGATAGGTATCTAATTAGTCAGGGTATCAAGGGATATGGGGAAAAGGCTGGGAATTGGGGCTAGATGGGAGAATAGTTTAGCTCATTGTGAGGTAGCGGAGCAGACTCGATGGGCCGAATGGCCTACTTCTGCTGCTTTGTCTTATGATTAATAGAGCTGCTGCCTCACAGCTCCGGTGACCCAGGTTCAATCCTGACCTCCAGTGCTGCCTGTGTGGAGTTTGCACGTTCTCCCTGCGGCTGCGTGGGTTTCCCCCAGGTGCTCCAGTTTCCTCCCACATCCCAAAGGTATGCAGCTTGGTAGGTTAATTGTCCACAATTCTATCAAGTGTGGGTGGGTGATAGAATCTCGGGGAGGGGGGGAATTGGCATTGACTCAGATGGGCCGAAACTACTTCCTTCTGTTATGTAAGAAAATACAGAAAACCTGAAAGGCTACAGACCAAGAGCTCCAAGGAAGGATTAACCTAAAGTCTGTTTTCAGCCATGATGGGCAGAATCGCCTTCTTCATGACAAAGTTGTACGATTTCTGAACTTGATGTGCATTACTGGAAGTTTCACAAAATTCCGTCATAAAGGGAACAGTTACACTGTGCAGTCAGTACACTCGGAGTCAGTCGAGTTTATTGAACTTTGCACAAGTACATGTGCACAGGTGCAATGAAACACTTGCAGCAGCATCACAGGCACACAGCATCATATAAGCAGCATTCACAAGAAAAACATTAAACAGAGATTATACATTTTTATTTACAAGAAAGAACACAATTAGAACAAAAAAAGAACAAAGTCCATTTTATGCAAAGTGGTCATAGCGTTGCTAAACTGTAGTGATTAGGGTTGTGCCGGTTGGTTCAAGAACAGAATGGTTGAAGGGAAGTAGCTGTTCCTGAACCTGGTGGTGTGGGACTTCAGGCTTCTGTACCTCCTGCCAGATGGTAGCTGTGAGAAGATGGCATGGCCTGGATGGTGGGGATCTTTGATGATGGATGTTGCCTTCCTGAGGCAGTGCCTCCTGTAGATACTCCCGATGGTGGGGAGGGATGTGCCCGTGATGTATTGGGCAGAGTCCACTACTCTCTGCAACTTCTAACGTTCCTGCACATTTGAATTGCTGTACCAGACCATGATGCAACCAGTCAGGATACTTCCAACAGTACATCTGTAGAAGTTTGTTAGAGTGTTCGGTGACAAGCTGAATTTCCTTAACCTCCTAAGAAAGTAAAGACACTGTTGTGTCTTCCTTGTGATTGCATCTACGTGCTGGGCCCAGGACAGGTCATCTGATATGTTAACACCCAGGAATTTAAAGCTGCTGACTCTACCGCTGCCAGTCCCCCAATATAGACTAGCGCATGTTCGCCCTCCCTCTGCAGTGGCCCATTCTGCAACCACGCTGCCTGGAAAGGTCCCAAAAGTGAATCAAGCTCAGCTGATTTAGTTTCTATCAGCGAGCAGAAGGGATGCTGAAATTAGCATCAGAGGGTGGAGGGCTGGAAAGTAATGAGCCAGATGCCGTCACTTTCACTCGCTATCTGAGACTCCAGCTGGAAAGTGTGAATGAGCAATGGAGGGCAGTACGCACAAACATCAAGTGTTGGAAGGGTGCAGTTTGCAATGAAACACAGTTGACTTGGCTGCTGACACATAGTTGAAGTGAAGATCGGTAACTTGGGCGAGAGGGCTTCTGGACTGCAATGAAACGGTTCAAAGAGAATTGACTTCAAGAGTAGCAGGGGCAGGGTGTGGGATCGAGGGATTTATATGTCTATGTTCGCGAAGACTATCTCAGCCCATCTATGCCAGTTCGTAGAACACTTCCAGTCTCCCACTAATTTTCTCTGTAACCTATTCTCCCTGCACTCCCATCATCTCTCCCCAGATTCTACCACTCGCCTTCAGACCTTGCAGAGTTTACAGCGGCCAATTAACCTACTGACCCACAGAGGGATGGGATCTGGGGAGAAAACAGAGCACCCAGGGAAAACCCAGGGAGAACTTGCAAACACCACACAGAGAGCAGGGAGGAATTCCGGGTCGTTGGAGCTGTGAGGCAGCAGCTCTACTAGCTGTTCCACTGTACCAAAGGGTGCATGCCCCTAGTCTTCCCTCCCTATGCCTTGGTCTCACTCAGCCTGTCAAATATCTTCCAGCTCAAAGCTTGCTACTTGTAAGACAAAATAATAAGTAAACATACCTTGCACTATGTATATTCCCATTCTATTTCACACTTAAAGAGCATCCTGGTCACTAAAAAGGGCCTTGTCAGAAACTGTTTACTCAGTGGAGTGAGGTTCAGTTACAGTGTCCATAGGTAATGTTCAGGTTTGTACAGCAGACTGTCTTCTGTGGAGTTGCAAGATATGAAACACATTGAGAAGTACTGTGTTCACAACTTAAATGTGTGTAATAGAAAATAAAGAAAGCCTTAGTAATGCAGAGTTTGAAGGTGGAAGCATAATGATCCCAGGTGGTTTCTAAAATTGCTAGCAGATAGCATTTTAAAGAATTCTTCTGGAGAAATGGAGGCTTTTATCTGAATAAATGGTGGAGAAACTTGAAACTATCTGAAGCACCTGTTTTTAATCTTTAAATAGAAATTATTCATCAAACATAACAAGGTAAACATTTACATGAACTCTAGGTGTGAAAGCAAATGGAATCCAGCGGCTCAGTCAATAATTTGCACAAGCTTATTTGTAGAGTTGCAAGCCCAAATAAAGCTTCTATTAATGTAACCATTGTAAGTGTTTGATGAACAAACACACGTGTTGAAATTGTTGGCACATTCGGCCCATTGTGTCCATACCAGCTGAAGAAAAGCAATCCAGTCTAATTCTACCTTCCAGCTCTTGGTCCATAGCCCCGTCGGTTCCTGTACCTCAAAACTCATGTAAACACTTTTCAAAATTTCTATCTGCCTCTCCTGTCTCCTTATTTAAAAGACAGCGTTTAGAACATGTGAGCAGCCTTTATTTTCCTGTGTCCAGCTCTCCAGAACACGACAACGATGAAAGGAAGTGCAATTATGAGCGATATCGAGGTCTGGTTCAGAACGACTTTGCAGGCAGTAAGTATGGAAGCATTTATTCAGAGATCTAGCCCACTGGTTTATTGCGGAATTATAAATTTTTTTTTGCAATAGTTCAATGCCTGACTTGATTTGCATCTGATCTAACGAGACTTGGTCCATTCTGCATTGTTAACCCTTTAGTTTTTATATCATCTTTGTAAATCTTTCTTACTGCACTTTCTCCACTTTGTCCTGCGTAGTGCTATCAGCCGAGTCTTCAGGAGAGGAAATGTGAAACTTGGGAGAAAAAAAAATTCTGCCACTATGTTGATAAGTAATTTGTGCCTATGCCTCAGGTCGGCAACATTTTTGCCAGGGCGATGGTCCCTCTTGCTTTGAGTTCCTGGCTTTTCATTTCAGACACAAGCCTGATGTTGCTTATACTGGGGAAGACTCAGTAACAAAGTCAGTAATCCTGGCTGGTGCCTTGGGAGAGCAAGTTTTCTTTTTCTGCTTTTTAAAAGCGGAAAAGAATTGTGCTTGATGTGCATTGGTGGTTGCTGTACTGCTGCAGTTCAAGTGTCAGTAACTTGGAAAGAGCAACAAAGAGGTCATTCCGCTCCTTGAGTCTGTTCTGCCATTTGATGAGATCCCGTCTGATCTTTATCATCCCCAGCGAGGCGGAGCGCTGACCCTTTTTACTGCCGGCGCACCAACCTCTCTTCACTTACGGACCCTGTGATTTATTTTTTGTATGGAATGCCAGCTTCCCGGCACTCATTCCATCTGTTCCTTTGTGTTGCAGTTGCCGAGGAGCAGTGTCTGTACCAGATATACATCGACGAGCTGTACGGGGGCATGCAGAAACCTAATGAAGATGAGAAGAAGAAGTATGTGCAGAGTCCAGGGGGAGGGAGGGTAGAAGAATGGAACACGAAGTAGCTATGCATTGTCTTTTTTTGTTGTTGCCCAGGCTCTCTGGTACCTTAGTGGCCAAGTGGACCAGGTTTGTGCTGAGTGAGTTGATGTCAACCAGAGCTACTGCAGTTGTCCTTGTGAATTGGGGAGGAAGGGTGGGAGTGGGATGGAGAAGGGAGATTTTGCATTGTTTCTACCTGTTATCTGATGAGGGTTGGCAGAGTGCCCAGTGCCACCTCCCCTCCACCCCCCACACATGAATAGTTTGTGGCCGTTCCTTGTGAGCAGTGACAGCCCCTGTAAGGCTGAGTCTTCAGGAGAGGAAGTGTAAAAATTGGGAGAAAAAACTCCGCTACGTTGATAAGTAATTTGTGCCTGTACCTCACATCGGCAATATTTTTTGCCAATGCGATGGTCCCTCTTGTTCTGAGCTCCTGGCTTTTCATTTCAGACACCAGACTGATATCACTCCTGCTGGGAGAGACTCGGTAACAAGGTCAGCTGCCCTGTTGGCTTAAAGCCATAAAATCCTACAGAGATGCAGCAGAGCAATACCTTCTGCGTCATGGTTCATGTTGAACCGCAGCATTTGGGTAATAATGTCTTCCTGCTGAAATAAAATCTGCAAATCTTTAACCATCCATTGAGTTCTCTAAAGAGAGCTTTGAAGGATCAGATTTTAAGAAAATGTCCATGCCTGTATTTATTTCGTCTCAGGCATTGTACGATTACATTACATCGAATTCACAGCGCACAGGTCTGTTCGTTGGGTTGACTACTTTACGCTGGTGTTTGTGCTCTTTACCTCGCTGTCTGCTTCACCACCTGTCCCTTTCCCCCTTGGGTAGTTGTCTAGTAAGTAATCCCCTCAATGCTTCTCGGTTTTTTGTTTAAAATACTCCACGTGGTGGCGAATTCCACACTTTGGTAACTTAGAACTGTACTTCAGATCATGTATACAGTGAATAGCAATGAAATGTAACTGTTAAGAACTTGAGAACAAGGGGCAGGTTGGCGCATCCATTCCCTGAGCCTGCTTCACCATTCAGTAAGAGCGTGACTAATCCAATCTTGGCCTCAGTGTCACTTTCCTGCTTTCTTCCCATACTCCTTGACTCCTTTTTACTTTATGTACCTTTTGGCCTTGAATATATTCAATGATTCTGCTTCACAGATTCCTGGCGCAGAGAATGCCAAAGATTTGCAATCCTCTGAAAGAAGAAATTCCTCCTTGTTTCCATCTGAAATGTGCAGCCACCTTTTCTGCAACCATACCTCCACTGGGGGAAGCATGCTGTCTGCATCCCCCGCCAATCCCTCTCAGAATCTTACACGTTTCAATAAGATCAGCCCTCATCCTTCCATTTTCCAATGAGTATTGGCCCAGTGTGAGCATATCAAATGTTCCTTATAAGACAACCTTCTTCATCCCAGAATTCAGTCTAATGAACCTTTCCTGTACTGCCTCCAATGCAAATATATCCCTCCTGAAAAATGGGCACCAAAACTGTATGCAGTATATCAGGTGTGGTCCCACCCATGCTCTTTGAAGTTGCATCAAAACCTCCCTCCAAACTCTTAGCAAGAAAAGCCGGCATTCCACACTAGGATCCCCAGAGCCCTTTGTACTGCAAAGAATCACCTGTAAAATAATCATTTGCTTTTTTGTTTGCCCTGTTATTACACAGACAAATCAATCAGCGTAGCAAAGTTCCCCACTGAATGACCTGCTTGCCATTTATCCGTCTTGTCCCCAACAGGCTAGCGGAAAAGAAGGCATCGATTGGGTACACTTACGACGACTGCTCGGTAACTACAGATGAGAAGGCAGAGGAGAGGGATGAGGACTACGAGGACGACTCAGATGAGAAGAGTGATTCAGACGAAGAGATCCCAGACATAGGTGAGCTGTACTGCGCATCAGGAAACTCGCCCTCCAGAACAGCAGAGGGTGCTATTGAATGTTTACAGGGAAAGGAAAGGTGTGAGGAAACTGCAGAGAATATTCACAGGGCCAGGTTAATACGTAATAAAAGGTCACGTTTCTAACCCCAGTGTTTTCCTGGGATTAAGCATTTGGCTTCCAGTAAGATTAAGATTGAGAAAGTTAATAAAGTGCAAGGTAAATAAACTGGGAAATCTGAAACACAAGTTGTTTGCAAAAGAAAAATGGGCTGGTTAATCATTGAGATGGAAAACCTCAAAACACTTAATTCTCACAGAGCATCTGTACCCATAAACGTGAGTGTTGAGTTGCTAATTAACCTACAATGGGTTTCAAGGTGAAGTGGATGTTCCATTTAGTTTTATCAAGCATCATGTGATGTCGATAAACTGAGACAAGAATATTGCTTCAGGGTAAGTCACATTGGTAGGACGTTTGAAGTTTTTTTTTGTGTAGGGAAACACAGCAGGCAATTTGAAAGATAGACTTGCATTTAAGTAGCACCATTCACATCCCTTTAGGGACATCCCAAAGTGCTTTACAGCCAGCCAAGCACTTTTATAAGTGAACCAACTAAAAATGTTCATTTTTGATGGTGTTTGAGAGAGACCACCAAATACTGCCATGGGATTGTTTTTGCACACCCGTATCAGCAGAGGGGATTTGGTTTAATGTGTCATCACATCAAGATGCCGTTTCCAACAGCACTCTGTTCCATTCAAGTGTCAGCCTGAATTATGCTGCCGTGTTCTAGGCAAGAGTGTTACGATCCACTTCAAGGTGACTAAATTAAACGATATAGGCAAATTCTTTACCCAGTCTAATATTTTCATTTACTTATCAGGTGCTTCTGGTTTAGACTGCTGGGTGTTAAGCTCAGTAACATGAACTGCCTGAGAGGTAGGATCAGTAGGTTGAATGACCTTCACTTTGTCTTAGACTTTCATTTTTCTCCGTTCTCTCCATTGCTGCTGAATACAGTGACTGCCTGCTGGGGAACAGCTCGGTAATTAGAGGGACCTAATGCAAGTGCCTGTTCTGCACATCTGAGTGGGAATGGGGTGTTTGGCAGCAAGAGGGGAGGCAGATCACACAGCTGTCCTTATCTAAAGAAGTGGGAGTGCTGGAAGATTTTGGCCCTCATTTGCTCGGCATGGCGCAAGGTTCGTTGCTGAGGTTTCTCATTTGCCTGCTCGAGTTAATTACTAAGACCCAGGAAGAAAGCAACAACAGAATTAGGACTTGCTTCACTGTACATGACCTGGCATGAACTAGTGGGTTTCTGAAGGACATAGGTGTTAAGTTTTATATCTCTTAAACTTAGTGTTTGAGAGAATGATGTTTCTTTGTGAATCTCACGACCTGATTTGAGAATGCAGAGGCAGAAGCCTGAAGCCCAGATTAGCTCCTGCATCCGCACTAAAATATCTGAGGGCCTGTAATTCCATTCTCAGAAATGTCACGTGGCTCGCGTGTAGACCAGTGATGTCCTCAGATCATTAGGGCGACACAATGGCGCAGCTCGTGGAGACGTGTCCTTGTGACACCGCAAGTTTCCTTCCAGCGCTCCGGTTTCGTCCCACATCCCCAAACGTGGGTTGTTAGGTTAATTGACTGCTGTAAATTGCTCCTGGTGGGTAGGTAAGCAGTAGACTCTTGGGGGAATTGATGGGATGCAAGGAGAATATGTTAATGGGATTGCCCTGTGAGCCAGCATGGACTCGATGGGCTGAATAGTCTCCTGGATTGTTTGGAAATATGATTTAAGTCTTATTGTATAGAATTTACAGCGTAAAGAGACTCTTCAGTTCGACAGATGTATATCAGCACCACTGTCAATGTTCTCTCCCATTTCTTTCTCCCTCCCTTAAGTGCATTTATCACGTCAACTAAATCTAAGAAATAGGAGCAGGGGTAAATTATTTGGCTCCACGTAGCTGCTCTGCTGTTCAGTAGGAAGGCGAATGATTCTGTATGTCAAGTTCAATCTTCTTCCAGGTTGATTGATTCATTTAGAGCCCAAAAAGCTCTAACGTGCTCGATGCCTGGTGCTGGAGGATGGTGAGTTCCATAGAGTTGTGACTCTCTGTGAAGAAATTTCTCCTCATTACAATCCAAAATGCCCAGTCCCGCCCTGAGAGTATGCCCTCAGTTCTAGTCTCTGGAGCTGAGGAAACATCTGTGCAACATCTGCCCTGTCAGTTCTTCTCCGAGTTTTGTCCTTTTCAATGATACCGCCTCTCATTCTTCTAAACTCCAGAGAGAACAGGCCAATCTTTTCTCAGGGGGACCACCTCCTCAACTCTGCAGTCAGCTTCTTACAGATACATTGCAGAGATGACCAATTTCTGATTTTTTCAAAGGACCCACTACATGAATTTTATTTTCATTTAGAAATGGGAAGAATAGTGACTTCAATTTGTGTCCGAATGTACAGTGGTCTTTACTTTTCTGGGAATAAACACGTCTGTCTGGTGCTAGCTTAATTCATTGGTGCTTGAAGGTTTCTGAATGTTTACTTCCTACCCTTAAGATGTTGAAGTGGACGTTGATGAATTAAACACTGAACAAACCTTGGAGCTGAACAAACTCGCTACCACTTACGGGATGTCTGAAGGCGACTTTGTCAGGTGAGGCTAGCCCCTTGCCCTCTCCTCCTGACCTACCCAGTTCCTCCTACACCCACCCCAGCCCCCATCACCCTGTTTCTTTCCCCTCCTCTACCCGCTTCATCTGCCCATCGCCCACACACTCCCCCCACTGAGTTCCCTCTACCCCCACCGTCCCCCTCTACCCTCACCACCTCCCTTATTTGGTTCCATGCTCCACCTTCTTTACCTGTCAAATTCCATCATCTGTCACCTCCACCTATCGCTCCCCAGCCTCTGGTGCCACTCTCCCCTCCTCCACCTATCGCTTGCCAGCTCTTGCTCCACGCCTTCCCCTCACCTTTTTCTACCGGCTATCTCCTCTCTGTCTTTCAGTCCAGATGAAAGGTTTTGACCCAAAACACCGTCTGTCCCCATTTCCCTCCACAGATGCTGCCTGACCCGCAGTGTTCCTCCAGCATCTTGTTGTAGAATTTATTAAGATGCTTTTGTTGCTCATCTTGTGTGGTTCCAAGTTGGTCAGAGGAGAAAGGTTTCTGGTTCAGTCGTTATGTGCTGTGCTGGTCCTCCAGTGACAGATGATGGAGGGGCTTGTAAAGGGTACACTTTGCCTTTAGACTTGGGCAAGAAAGAGCTTACATTTATATAGAACCTTCCACAATCTCCCATCGTGTTTTCTGGTAGGGTCACTTGGGTAATTGTGGAGGAAGGGAACTAATCGGTTGGAAGAAGGTAGCTTGTTCTACCACAGTCAGAGCCTTCTGGAGAGGGGTATTTTCTCACCCACCTCTACCGATATTGGGCATTGGAGGGGCTGGATGGGTGGCCCGCTGTCAAGCTCCTGAGGCACTCTGTTGGATAACCAGCACACAACAAGGAATCGCTGGTAGCTACTTATCCCCTCGATCTCCATTGTGGAGTAGGTAGGGAGAGGGTCTGTCGATGGGTTGTATAACCAATCCTGGTTTCTGTTGGAAGGATGCTTCGGAAAGACAAAGAAGAAGTGGAAGCAATAAAGCATGCCAAGGCCTTGGAGGAAGAGAAGGCGATGTACTCGGTAGGGACATCCATTCGTTGTGTTCTGTTGTACCTAATGTGAGAGGGATTGTCCACAACAGGCGCCACTGTGGCTGCCAGTATCAGGCTGAGAACAGCGGTTTAATTATTACGCTGTGTGCTCTTCGCAGGGACGAAGGTCTCGTCGCCAGAGGAGAGAATTCAGAGAGAAGCGCTTAAAGGGGAGAAAAATCAGCCCACCCAGGTACCGTGTTTCAGCTCAGTGCCGCAAACTTTCAGCTCCTCGTCTTTAGCCCTCCCCCATTTTTTGTTTTAAAACACTTTCCCACTCATGGCCACTCCTTTTCAGGGTGATGCTCACCTGTTGATTTTCTTCACTATTAGATTTCCTAGTTTTCTATCCTGTCCTGAAGACCAATAGTGCCCAGGGCATTCCCTACTACTTCCTCCTGGTAGCTACCTTCTTATGCGAGACGAGTTTCACGCAATTCAGACACTGAGAACGTTGCATTTGATAAACATCTACCCTTGCCCAACAAATGTAGATCCTGTCAGTTGTTATTGAGGGCAGTTTTAGTCACCATGTGTCATCCCAACTAAGACCAACAACGTAGCTAGTGACTCTAACTCTATAGGCACAATGACAGATTAAAGAAAAACCTTGAATTACTATGGCACCCACTGTGATGAGCTCAACGTCCCCAAGGCAATCAAGTACTTTTGTACTCCAGGGAATATGGCAGTCCAATTTGTGCATCTCAAGTTCCCATAAACAGCAAGCTGAGAACTGACAGGTTTTTAGTGATGTTGCAATGGGACCTTTTACTTTCAGCTGAGAGGGGAGTAGGGGCCTCAGTTTAACGTCTCTGATTATGCAACTCTTCCACCGTGAGCACATCAGCCTAGATTTGTAGTCGAGTCTCTGAGCTATATCTTGAACCCTCGGGTTTCCAACTATTGCCGTGTCACATCTTGCATTTCTAGAAGCTCTTTCTGACCTGTGTTACTATTGTTGGGCCTAAGACATGGGGGTGAGCAGAGATTGAAGCTGTGTCTCACCATTCCCTGATGCGGTGCTGCTCTACCGCTTCACACTGGCACCCGAGCTCTTGCCATTGGCAGGGTCTGATACCTAAGCGGAGACTTTGAGGGAGCAGAGATTGTAGATGTGTCTCCGAGTCAGTATTGGATATGCTGTCTTTTCTGTTTCAGTTACGCAAGGAGAGACAGCCCAACGTATGACCCGTATAAAAGGTAATCTCATTACACTGAGCTGATGTGCCGATCAAAACATTCAAACTCTGTTCTGTGTGGTACTGCTTATTACAACGATTTAAAATTAACACTGTGGAGAAATGGGCTGGGAGTATTGGTGGCAAGAAGAGAATGAAAAGTAAGAGTTGACTGTGTCGGCTTGCATCTCCCTTCTAAAGGCACCAGTTCCTTGTCTGGTTCCATGGCTAGGGATTAACCTTGTGTTGGTACTGCCATGATGCAAGCCACTCAGACCGAGCCTAATCCTGTCCTCAGCCAACAAGCACAAGCATTATCCAGCAGAGGTCACTGTCTGGTGTTCATTACTGGGCACCAGATGTGATTAACCCTGTTGTAGCTCAAGCTCCAGGACACTTTAAGACATGCCTTCCTTGCACCCCAAGCGCATGGCCACCAAAGTCAGTTGGGTTTTACCTGGAGGGAAGTTTTGACATTTGCACAGTAATATTTGGTTGGCTTCTTATTGTTATTGTGGAACTGATCCACTGAGGAAACTTAAAGGCCTACATTAGGGAAAAGTGCACTTCTTTCCACTTGCTTCTTAGAGAGAGGGCAGCAGTTTTCCTTTCAGATTTTGAGGTTGTTCCGCAATTCAATCAAATTGTTCCTGTGCGTCAATTCCATTCACACACTTTAGCCCCTAAATTCTTTTCATACAAGCAAATATCTAGAGCTCATTTTCTCTGTCTTTTGAAGGAAAGTCATTCAATAAGACCAGGGCTGATCTTTTACCTCAGTGCTACTTTCCTGCACTAATCCCACCTCCCTTGAACCACTGTACCACACTACACCACAGTGATGCAGCAAATGGAGCTGTTGCCTCACAGCTCAAGTGATGTGGGTTCAATCCTGACCTCAGGTGCTGTCTGTGGAGTTTGCACGTTCTCCACGTGACTCTGTGGGTGAACCAGTTTCTCCCCATGAACCAAATTGTCCCTTGTGTGTAAACGAGTGGTGGAATCTGGGGAAAGTTAAAGGGAACGTTGAGGGAATAAAATGGGGTTAGTGCGAATGGGTGCTTGATGGTCAGTATGAACCCAATGGGCCAAACTGCCTCTTTCCATACTGTGTGACTCGGTGACTCTCCTATTCAATCCATACTGGAATGCACTGTTTTGTGCTGAAATACAATTTCACAGTAGCGGCCAATCTCTCAATATTATTCAGACTTCATGCTGAAGAACAGGCAATTTCTGACTGTAAGGTATCTTTGTTAGTCACATGTACATCGAAACACACAGTGAAATGCATCTTTTGTGCAGTTTGTTCTGGGGGCAGCCCGCAAGTGTCGCCACGCTTCTGGCGCCGACATAGCATGCCCACAACTTCCTAACCCGTACGTCTTTGGAATGTGGGAGGAAACCGGAGCACCCGGAGGAAACCCACGCAGACACAGGGAGGATATACAAACTCCTTACAGACAGTGGCCGGAATTGAACCAGGGTCTCTGGCACTGTAATAGTGTTACGCTAACCGCTACACTACCTTGCCTGTGATATTTAGTGTTGGGAAGATTAACTCTTTGAATGAAATCAGTCTGCTGTAATTTTTAATTTCCCAGTCTGCAGACCTATCCACAGTGCTTGAGCAGTTGCAGTCCAATGTGATGAGCGTCACGCAGCATAAAGTGCAGTAACATTTGCTGATGTTCCAGGTCACAATCCGAGTCCAGCTCGGGGACGAGATCGCGGTCACGATCAAACTCGCCTACGCACGAGGAAAAGATCACCTACATCACAAGCTTCGGAGGCAGTGAGGACGAGGGTGGATCGACGGCACAGACTGGGGTGGCCTCTGCCAAGGCCCCGATAGGCAGGCACCGGACCTCCATCCCGCAGCAGAGCTCTGGCACAGGTCATACCAGCTCCTCCCGGTCGGTAATTTTCAAAATCTTTCCTTTTCCATTCCCAAAGCCACTGCTTGTGCTTCTAGAGGGAAAGGTCAGAACTTCCAAAGAAGGAAGCTTTTGCATTAAATCCTCTCGTGCTTAACCTAATTATGAGAAACGCCAACCCCTCGCGCAGTGTAGGGATTGGCTGAGAAGATTAGGGGAATTGGACTGCAAGCATGGCTTTTAAAAGCATCCAGATTATTGAGAGAAAGTCAAGAGTTCAGTACGAATGGAGTTACCACAGTGGCACAGCTAGTTGTAGTCGCACAGTTCCAGTGACCTGGGTTCAATCCTGACCTCTGGTGCTGTCTGTGTGACCACGTGGGTTTCTCCCAGTGCTCCAGTTTCCTCCCATGTCCCGGGGGTGTGCAGATTGGTAGATTAATTGACCACCGTAAATTGCCAAGTGAATGGTAGCATCTGGGGGGGGGGGGTTGGGTGTGGATTAAGGGGAGCACAGGAAAATAAAACGGGATCAGTGTAAATTGGTGCTCGAAGGTCGGTGCCGTGGCTGAAGGGCCAGTTTCAATGCTGTGTAACTCTGTGAAGATGTGTAATGTCCAAGGGAGTTGTTGAAGGCATCTGGTTGGCAGGACTTTAACTTGAACCATTTAGGGTACCAATCTGCAAGCCATGAGCCACTTTGTGGTCCTTGTGCCCACATATCCCCTATTCGCAGTAATCCTTCTGTTGATCATGTGGGACTGGATGTCACTGCTGGGACACAAGTCCTAAATTGCACCATGCATCGGTACCAACAGTTTGAAGTATAATCATAGGATGACACAGCACGAAACAGCTCCCTCAGCCCACTGTCCACATTGACCATCAAGCACCCATTTTTACACTAGTCCAACACCGACCCATTTTATTATGTCTCAGAGAAATGCGGATTCAAATTTTTGGTGACCTGAGCCTGTCCTGTGCACCTATATGACCCAGGAGAGGTGCAAAGTTTGAACGTGACTGATGTACAGACACAGAGGAAAGCTAATGGATCACACAGGGATTAAATCCGTATTTTCCATAATGTGTTACACTGGCGTGGATCATTCCTTCTCTTTGCAGAGTTAATACATGGTTAACAGGTCTGCTTGGTGTGTGACAGAGCCACCTCGCACACCATCACCAAGTGTGAAGCTTCATTCTGCCAGTAAGGGACAGGGGCAAGGCAGTAAGCCCCAAATCCTTGTGGGTGAGTGGGGGTTAAGGTGGCAGCAAGCTACTGAGTGCAGAGGCAGAGGTGAGCAGGTGCATTCACAAGTACAAAGCTGCAGAAGCAATGGCAGTGAAAGGGACAGGGAGAATAACCTGATGAAGAGGCAGGGAGGGGAGATGTCCCAGTTGTGTTGCTTGAGAGCATGAAAAGCACTCACGTCACTGAGAGAGCCAGCTGGTGACTCAGCTGTTGATAACCAGAGCCTGTTCCAGAGGTGGTTATAGTTTTTCATGACGGACTGTTTGTAAAAATAAACTGTTGCCAGCAGATTGAATTGCAGTAAATTACGAATCCCTGAGGTCCTGAGACAAATTCAGGTTCCTGAGGTCTAATTAACCCTTGCTTCACCGTTTTAGTTTCTTTGCCCAGTGCTTGTGATTGTTTGGTAAACTACGCAGGAATAGAGGTCAATGGAAAAGATAGCTTTCTACCATACAATGTAAATTAAACTTAATATCCTACAGCGTGACTTAAAACATGAAAACTTAGTTGGGATAGTGTGACTTGAACAAGGCAGCACACGATCTGTCCCAACAGGGCAGCCCACAGTTTGACTTGAACAGGGCAGCCCACAGTTTGACTTGAACAGGGCAGCCCACAGTTTGACTTGAACAGGGCAGCCCACAGTTTGACTTGAACAGGCTGATGTATACCACGATTAAAATGGGACAATGTAACTTAAATTGGATAGTGTGCCATGTGACTTAACCAGGGCGATGCGGTGTGTGATTGCTAAAATGTGTTTCAAGGAATTAAGTTGAGGGAAGTGTAAGGAGGTTGAGTTTGTTGTCTCTGGAAGCAGAGTTTCAGGTGACCCAGCTGAGAATTTTGGGCTTAGAATTGACAGAATTGAGGCTTATTATTCAATACATCAATGTGTCCTAATAGCAGAAGGTGCAAAGTAAACATCAAAATTAACAAGATCAGGCGAGTCATCCAACATTTTGAAGCATAAGTTCACAGGGAGATCTGTTGAGAAGAGTAGTGCACTGCTGATCTGTGGAAAAGGGAACAGGCTTTTGCAGTTAAATAGACCTGTCCTGGGTCCTAACCATTTTTCTTGCAAGCTAAGAGATTTTGCTTTATTTGACTTTCGTCTATTAAAAATAATTTGAAGCTTTTTTCAATAAAGGGTATAAAGTAAAATGAGCACACTCTGTTGTATTCCGCGCTTCTGCTCCTAGGATGTTTCTTGCTCTTAATCCACATCCAGCATCCATTTCAACTGCATTAGGTGCAATAATAGAACAAGGGGCACAAGACTAGGAATCTGCACTCAGTGCAGTGAAGCAGCCCAAGGGTGCTTCACAAAGGTTTAACAGCGAGCACCAGCCAGGAAGCTGGAGTTTGTGGAATGGGGTGGGCATCTGCAGGTGACAGGGAGGAACCAAAGGGCTTGAAGCTCTGCTGCTGCTGGTGGGGGGTGTTTGTCCAGACTCCACAGAGCAAAGGGTCACTGCTCAGGGATAGTTCTGGAGAAGGTGGGGAACCGATGTGGGTGACGGTTCTCTGGATGAGTAATATTTTGGAATACTCAAGGCCAGTTAAATGGACATTTGGACAATCCCAGGTGTGGTTGGGGATTTGGTGTCAGGTGGGTGTGATCTGGGACACGAGGGAAGGGGAAGCTCTGATGTTGGGTTAATTGTGAGGCTTGAAGACTTGAGCTGAGGTCCTTCTGTGGTGCAGTCAACTGAATGGGGAAGGTAATTGGTTTATTATTGTCACATTTACCATGATACAGTGAAAAAGTTTGATTTGCATGCATCCAGATAGATCATTCCAAAACATCGAGTAGTGCAAAGGGAAAAGTAATACAGAATGCAGAATATGGTGTTACAATTACAGAGAAAGTAGAGTGCAGACAGACAGGTACAAGGCCATAACGAGGTAGATTGTGAAGTCAAGAGTTCATTATATCGTGCTAAGGGACCGTTCAATAGTCTTAACAGCGGGATAGAAGCTGTCCTTGAGCCTGGTGGTACGTGCTTTCAGGCTTTAGTATCTTCTGTCTGATGGAAGGAGGGAGAAGAGGGAATGTCTGGGGTGGGAGAGGTCTTTGATTATGTTGTAAGTAGGTAGACAAATAAAGTGCAAGGGCCACAGTGAGGTAGATTGAGAGATTATGATCATCTGTATCGAACAAGAGGTCCGTTCAAGAGCCTGGTAACAGAGGGATAGAACCTGTCCTTGAGCCTGTTGATGCATGTTTCCAAGCTTTCGTAGCTTCTGTCTGATGGAAGGTGGAAGAAGAGAGAATGATCGGGATGGGGGAAATGCAAGCACCAGGACTTGCATAATTTATTAGCAGGTCGGCAACTCTGGCCTTGCCTGCAGAGTCGCAGCATGGATTCATAGAGGTAGAGCTAAGTGATTGCAAGATAGCTATGTACAGGTAACATTGCTGTGAGCAATGGTTGGATCCCATAAATAAATTGCAGGTGTGGGTCGAATACAAAGCCTGTCTGGAGCTGTGCTGAAATATGATGTCACATAATTGAAAGATTGGTTGACTGTGCTGCAAAGTGCATCAAGGGGTATTCCAAGTGCCAGCTCGTGGGTTTGGTACTGTGCCAAAGCTGGGATGAGGGATTTTCGAGTGGAAGTTTTGGGAGAGATGGCTAGGAAGTGGTTTACACTGATGAGTGTGGAACGGTTAGCATTGATGAGTGTGGAACGGTTAGCATTGTAGCTTTGGGTGTGGTAGTTGCTGTGATGTTGCTAGTTTTGAAGAAAAATGTCTAAAACAAGGCAATGGTTCAAATGGACTTAAATTTGCAATAGTTATTTTTTTGTGAGATTTAAGGACTCGGTGGTGACTGAAACATTTCTTTGCATTTAATAATAAGACAAAACACCTCGGATGCATTCATTAGATTTAATGAGAACATTCCCCAGGGACCACCGCTTTGTTTTCTGAGTTGCTAATGGGCACTTGTGTTAGGTGTTGACTTGTGCTGCACCTTGAATGCTTTTCTACATTAGAGGCATTAAAGGTGCTACATAGAGGCGGACAAGCGTGACTGTAAACTGAACCATGCAGAAACACAGTCAATGATTGCACCATCAGAGGTGTTAACCTTCAGATGTGATGTTAAACTGAGAGCCCCATGCAAGGACATGAGACTCCAGGGCACCATTTCAAAATAGAGCAAGGGAGTTATCTGCAGTACAAGAGCAGAAAATGTCGGCAAAACACAGCTCGGGCAGCATCCAGGGAGAGACGAATAATTAACATTTCAAATTAATGACCATTCATCAGCTCTGCCTTTGGAGGGCGTACAAGGATGAATATTGGCTGTGGCACAAGGCTTCACATGCCTAAAAAGTTCCATGAATCTTTTGCCATCTTGAGGCAGAATGTGTGTCCATTTAATGTTACCTTGCCTGACCTAAAGAATGTCACTTCCAAGAATGCAGCAGTTCCTCAGAACTGGGGTAGTGTCAACCTAAAGTAGTTTCAGAGTGGGTCAAAGTCACTGACTCACCTTGGCCCAAGCTGAGTTTAATTTTGAACCCAGGCTAGGTGTTCTTGTTTCCCCAGAGCTCCTTGTGTTTGTAATATCATGCTTTCGTGGGTTTCAAAGCACGAAAGTCACAGCACATTTGATTTCAATGCCGACAGACTGAAATATAATTTATATTTTATTCTGCTTCCCTCTGCTCCACAGGCGCCGCTCCTCTTCCTCTTCCTCGTCACGATCTCGCTCAGGCTCTCGCAGCCACCGATCACAGGGGCACCGGCGGACGAGGCGGTACTCCCGCTCCCGGTCCCGCTCGCGCAACAGGCATTACTCCAGATCGTACGGCCGCTACACCAGAGGAGGATCCCGAGATGGCCGCCGCTGCTCCCGCTCGCAGTCCCGCTCGGCCGACAGGACGCACTACGTCAGCTCCCGTAGTCGAGGCAGGAGATCCAGGTGTGGTGACGGATCTGCAGCAGGGGTGCAGGTGGAACGATGTTGAGGAAGGTTAAACAAGTGGCACTCGGCCAGGATGATGGAGGGTTAACATTGTGGTCTGGTTGCTATGACCTTGCTAGTTTTGACTGTGTAACTACCTAAACTGCTGACAGGACTTAGTACGTTAGCTCCCACCGTCGTGCTAGGAAAGGATAAGATATCTTTATTCGTCACATGTACATCAAAACACACAGTGAAATACATCTTTTGCGTAGAGTATTCTGGGGGCAGCCCGCAAGTGTCGCCACGCTTCCGGCACCAACATAGCACGCCCACAACTTCCTAACCCGTACATCTTTGGAATGTGGGAGGAAACCGGAGCACCCGGAGGAAACCCACGCAGACACTGGGAGAACGTACAAACTCCTTACAGACAGCGGCCGGATTTGAACCCGGGTCGCTGGCACTGGAAAGCGTTATGCTAACTGCTACACTACCGTGCCTGATGTGCCCTGCTACCGTGTGGTGATGGACCTGCAGCAGGGGTGCAGATAGAACGATGACGGGGAAGATTAAACAAGCAGCACTCCGTGCTAGAAGTGGGACTGAGGGTTTTTCAGAGGGGAAGTTTTGGAAGAAGTGGCTGGCAGATGGTTTTCACTGCAGTGGCTGATGATGATGATGGAGAGTTAACATTGTGGTTTGGTTACTATGATCTTGCTAGTTTGTAACCACCTAAATCAAGGCAATGGGTTTAGTATAAGAACTAGCATCCTTTTCTATGTAAGAATTAAGGACAGATGATGTCTAAAACAATTCTTGGTACTTGATAAACAGACAAGCTACCTCAGGTGTATGTATTAGTTCAAGGCCAACATTCACCAGGAACTATCACCTTGTTTTCTGAGCCGTAAGCAGGAACTTGTGTTAACTTGTGGTGTACCTCGAATGCTTTTCTGCATTAAAGGTGCTATACAAAAACAAGTGTCATTATAGACTGAACTGTGCAGAACCTGAGTCGATGGTTGCACCATCAGAAGTGTCAGCTTTTGTTTGAGACATTAAAGTGAAGTTTAACAGAAAGGGAGATGTGAGGTCATTAAGAGGTTAGATAGAATAAATATTGAGATGTTTCCACTCATAGGAGAGGCCATAATTAGGCATCCTACATTTAAAATATTCATCAGTATATCTTTCTTTTTAATTCATTTGTTTGAGATCTGGGTGTCAGTGGTAAGGACAGCATTTGGAGAGACAGGAGACTGCAGATGCTGGAATCTTGAGCAAAAAACAAACTGCTGGAGGAACGTAGCAGGTCAGACAGCATCTATGGAGAGCTGACATCAAGAGTCTCGACCCCGAAACATCAACTGTCCATTTCCCTCCACATGCTGCCTGACCCGCTGAGTTCCTCCAGCAGTTTGTTTTCTTTTTTGTTAAGGATAGCATTTACTACCTAATCTTAATTAGTTACCAGGAAGTGCTGGTGGGACGTGGTCTTGAACCTCTGGAGTCCTCCTGTCATTGGGGAGGGAGTTCCAGCAGCAATGAAGGACCAATGATGTATTTCTGAAGCAGACTGCTGCACTGAATTTGCAGAAAGCACCTTTGCACCGAGCATGGTGTCTCTTTTGTAGGCTATCCGGTGTAACTGTAGGACAAGAACAGGAAGTCTACAGTCAGATGTTGAAGCCAGATGGTTGTATCTGGGGTGACAGTGTATATTACTGTCATACCTCCTCCATGTTTCATAGTCTGTTCCTGATTATCAGAATCATATACTGGAGTTGCTTTCGGTTTCCATTTATACCTCCGTTCCAGTCATCCATGTGGATGTGGGTTAGAATTGACCATGACCTAGAATGAAAATGATCAGCAGAAAAACCGAAAGGAACATAAGAGAACATTTTGTCTCCAGCTCCTGGTATGCACTGCCAGTGGCCATGGATTCAACTGGGAGCTGATCAGTACCTGACACGAATTTACAGGGCTGTGGGGAGAGAGAGCAGGAGCTTGGGATTAGTTGGATTGTTCGTGCATAAGGATGGTACAGACTCAAGAGGTCAAGCAGCCTCCGTCCACGCTTTAAACTTTCCCTGATGACCTGAATGGGAGATCAAAGCCAGGGTCCCTCTATTCCAACCTTCATTGCTTGTGATCTCTCGTGAGTTTCATTTGGATTTTCAGGCATGTGGAACTTCATAGCATATGGATAAAATGACTTGAGGAGAAACTGGATTAAACATCTCAGCTGGAGTACTGTGTGCAGATCTGGTCACCGCGCCATAGGAAGGATGTGATGGTGCTGGAGAGGGTGCAGAGACCATTCACCAGGGTGTTGCTTAGGATACGATATCTTTATTAGTCACATGTACATCGAAACACACAGTGAAATTCATCTTTTGCGTAGAGTGTTCTGGGGGCAGCCCGCAAGTGTCGCCACGCTTCCGGCGCCAACATAGCATGCCCACAACTTCCTAACCCATACGTCTTTGGAATGTGGGAGGAGACCGGAGCACCCGGAGGAAACCCACACAGACACAGGGAGAACGTACAAACTCCTTACAGACAGTAGCTGGATTTGAACCCAGGTCGCTGGTGCTGTGAAGCATTACGCTAACTGCTATTGGGATGGAGCAGTCCAGTTATGAGGAGAGACTGGAGAGGCTCGATCTGTTCTCCCTGGGGCAGAGGAGGTTAAAGGGGAATATGATTGAGGTGTCTAAAATGATGGGAGGTATAGATAGGATAGACGGCAGGAAACTTCCTCAGAAAGTAGAGGACGTCGATTTAGGATGAGGGGGAAGAGATTCAGAGGGGACATGAGGGGGACCTTTGTCACCCAGAGAGTGGTAAGTACGTGGAAAGCACTGCCTGAGAGAGTGTTGAAGCAGACTTGCTGACAGCACTTTGAAAAGTGTTCAGATGAGCACTTGAATCACTTTGGCAGAGAGGACTCTGGCCCAGGTGCTGGGAGATGGGACTGGTACAGAGGGCTGCCCAGCATGGACAAGTTGGGCCGAATGGCCTGTTTCCATGGTGCAAGATTCTAAAAAAAAAACAAGGAATAAATTTATGACACTGTGGTGAGATGAGAAGGGTTGGATGGGTAGTTAATGTGGAGCATAAATACTGGCATAGTTTAGCTTAATGGATGCGTTAAAATCTATTCTACAATGTACAATCTATACAATACGAGCTTGCATTTGGGAGAAAAGAATTACAGGGTAGTTTGCGCTGACATCAGGCACCACGAACCCCTCTTGTGGAGCTGTTAACGCCTCTCTCCTTCCCATCTCAGGTCCCGGAGTCACTCGCGCTCGGATGACCGCTACCGCAGGAGCGGCAGGGCAGGCTACAGCTCGAGCCGGCGGCGGAGAAACAGCAGCAGTCGGAGCAGCAGCGACAGCCTGAGCCGCTCGCAGAGCCAAAGCAAGTCTCTGTCCCCCGCCAAAGAGAGCCTGGGGAAGGTGGCTGCTTCACCCGCCATGGGCGAAAAACTGAAAAAGTACGGCAGCAAACCCTTCCTCCCTCTATCCTTTTGTGCTGGTGCATGTTGCTGTGTGTGTGTGTGTGTGTGTGTGTGTGTGTGTGTGGAGGGGGTGGAACAGGGATGAAGCAGACCTTCTTCTGCTCTCACATTTGAATTGTCCTAATGCATTGCACTGGGATATCAATCTGCAGGTATTGGTATTGGTTTATTATTATCACTTGTACCGAGGTGCAGTGAAAAACGTGTCTTGCGTACCGATCGTACAGGTCAATTCATTACACAGTGCAGTTACATTGAGTTAGTACAGAGTGCATTGAGGTAGTACAGGTAAAAACAATAACAGTACAGAGTAAAGTGTCACAGCTACAGAGGAAGTGCAGTGCAATAAGGTACAAGGTCACAACAAGGTAGACCGTGAGGTCAGAGTCCATCTCATCGTATAAGGGAACAGTTTCAATAGTCTTATCACGGTGGGGTAGAAGCTGTCCTTAGGTCTGGTGGTACGTGCCTTCAGGCTCCTGTATCTTCTACCCGATGGAAGAGGAGAGAAGAGAGAATCACCCGGGTGGGTGGGGTCTTTGATTATGCCGGCTGCTTCACCAAGACAGCGAGAGGTAAAGACAGCGACCAGGGAGGAGAGGCTGGTGTCCGTGATGCGCTGGGCTGTGTCCACAACTCTCTGCAGTTTCTTACGGTCTTGGTCAGAGCAGTCCTCTTACAAGCAGGGGTGCATTTACAGGTGGAGCCGCACAGAGCTGTTGGTTTCAGTGTCCGGTTCCCTGTGTTGTGTTAAATTGACCCTCTGTCTCTCTCTTTCCCAGGTCTGACACTCCTGTGGGTAAAGAATCCGGAGCTGCCAAAGTCAGTAAGAATTTTATCTCACCTCCGTTAAACACAGCCCCTCTGAAAACCTCACAGAAACACTTATGCAGCCTCAAGTAGTCTTTCAGCAACTTTTAGTCGCTTTCTAACCTGAAATTGTCCTTGAGGCCGTGTTACTGGTAACACAGCAGAGTGCACATGAGTTTGGCAGCACCTTGAACACACACCGAAAATGTTCTGCTTTAATAAGATCCTTTGTGTTTCCAAACTGCCAAAAATTCAAAGTGAAAGAGACAGATCTTGTTACTGCTAACATTTCCTCTTTCCTGTGATTATTTTTACTTCTATAATGTTACTCCAAATATATTTCATAACTTGTTACGGGTTTTCAATTTGCTACAGGTTTTTCATTTGCTGGCTGTTGTCTGCTGTCTGTATTTTGCAGGAACACAGTGCCTCCCATTTTGCTATGTCAACTGTCACAGCACAGTTGCATGTGATTATCAATAGGGGGCTCTTTGGAAAGGGTTTATAAAGTGTATCTGAGCTATCCTTTATATCCAGGATATAGTAATTATCAGCTGAATGTGTGCAAGAGTAGAGATATTACAGTCTTACACGAAAAATTCCCGGGTGCAATTTATTTTAAGTGTGTTCACGTTATCAATGCAAGGATTTTGCGGGAACAAATTTACCCAGCATGAAGCATTTGGCTTAATGAATATAACCATCTCCTGAGTTGGATAAACCAGGAAGTCCTTGTGTTCCGTCAGTGGTCAGTGCTGTTATTGCACATTGCCAAGTGCCCACTGTATTAAGAGGAGGAAAACCTGATTCATGTTCTCTCATTATCTTGTGACGTAAAAGGAGGTTATTTTGCCTATTAAGACTGTGCTGATTCTCATAGCTATCCCATCAGTCCCATTCTTCCTTTATTTCCCTATGGCCAATTCTCTCTCTCTCGTGTCCATCAACTCCGTCCAATTCTTCTGCCTGCCACCCACCCACACTAGGGGCAATTTACAGTAACCAATTAGTTTCTCAGCACAGTTTTAAGATGTGGCAGGAAACCCATGTGGTCACAGGGAGAATGTGCAGACTCTGCATGGACAGCTCCTGAGATCAGGATTGAACGCAGGTCGCTGGTGCTGTGCAGCAGCAACAGTATCTGCTGCGCCGCCCACATCTGACGCCTTAATCATTGACACTCACTCTCGGGCAACTCCTGGCACAGCTTCCGCAGTCACTCAGCCCCTACGGTTTGCCTTTCGCACATACAGATGCTTGAGCGAGGTTTAAGCAAATGGTCAACTGTGTGCCCAAGAAGCCATTCAGAGAGAATTGTGTATTGAGATGATTTCAATAAGTAAAGCATTCCCAGATTTTTTTGAAGAAGGTTAGGATGCTCTTAGAGACTTCATTGCTAAAGCAGGAAAAAGCAGAATGGTGCATAAAGCTTGAGACTGCAGTGTTGAATAAGGGTTGGGTTCCTTAATGAGTAAGAGCTTAAATAACCTTGGAATCCCAGAGGCTACGTCAGTTGACTGTATGAAGTGCCCAACCCACCTGAGATTAGAATAAAAGCACAAAATGCCGGAAGCTGCCTCAATAGGTCAGGCAGCATCTGTGCAAAGAAAAGCAGTTTACGTTTCAGGTCTGAGATTCTTCGTCTGACGTGAAATGTTAAAGTGTTTCCCTCTCCATAGATGCCGTCTGACCTGCTGAGTGTTTTCAGGATTTTTTTGTTTTATTACAGATTCCCAGCATCAGTACTTTTTTTTCATCCCCTTCAATCGTAGGTGCAGCACTGCGGTCTGCCTGCATCCTTCAGTGACCCCCACACGCTGCCCATGAGTCCCTCCTATCGAAACTTTCTGGGGCGGGAAGAACCTGTTCATCCGATACCTCAGATTGCAAAAAAGCTAAATTACTTTGAAATATGTTCACTATTCCAATGAAGCTAAAAGTGACAGCCAGTTTGGACACAAGTGTTTGGATTATTGATGAATATTGAGTAGGAGAGTTCACAGGCTCTAGCAATAGTACTGTAAAATGTTTAACCTCCACCCGATATGGCAGATGGGCTCTGCGTTTAATTTCAAGCGCTGGACGGAGCTTCAGCCATGGTTGAATGTGCAACCCTCTCACCTGGAAGTCACAAGGTCTTGAGTTCAAGATCCCCTCCAAAGAACTGAACACCCAACTAGGCTGAAAGTCCAGAACAGAACAGAAGGCGCTGCGGTGCTGGGGGTGACAGATGAGACCCTGTCTGCTCTCTTGGGTTGATGTAAAAGATTGTGTGGCACTATATTGAAGAAAAGCAGGGGACTTCCCACTTGCCACCGGGGCTAATATTTATCCACAAAGTTGTTTGGTTGAGCTTGCTGTTGGCAAATCAGCTGCTGCATGTCCTACATTGCAACAGTGATTGCACTTCAGTAACAGCTAAAGGATAGAAGTACAAGTCCCTTTCCTTTTACATTCTAGAGCGGGGCTTATGCTCAGCTTTCCAGTCTTGCTAACCTAAGCAAGCTGCCACTTTGCTTGCTAAACCCGAGCCCTCCAGTCCCAATAACATCCTCGTAAATCTTTTTTGCAAGCTGCAAGTACAAGGCTGTCTGCATGTGGAATTCTTGATGCACAATGTTAAACTGACCCCCAGGGACATCTGACCTTGAAAACCCTATCTCTACTGAAATTTTGTTGTGTCTCAAAAGGGTGAATTTAACTTTTGGTCAGTTTTTTGTACTTGAGCAGTACCATTTACAAGAGCCTGCCTTCGTTTCCTGCTCACTGACTCCATCACCGCACACAACGCTCTCCCTGTAACACCTGTAATCCAGTGTCCAAAGCCAGTTCTGTCAATGACAGTTTGCTGCCAAGAGGTTAGAATGCAAAGCAGATTGAATTTTTGTTTTGATGTTCAGGTGACCGTCCCAGGGAGCTGGTTGCGCTCAGCAGCAAGATTACGATAGGCTGCTCAAGGCTGTGATATGTCATACCCTTGTGGTTGTGCTCCTAGGGGATTGGTCCCGCTCTAACCTTCCTGAAGGGCCGGGTGTTAAACTGAAGGTTGGACCCGATTTGGTGCTGCAGTCGCTAGTATTTACATCACCGCTGTACATTGTTTCCATGCAGTGGGAGTTTTCTACACTGCCTGTTGCAATTGCGGGGTGAATCAGCACTGCCCTCTAGCTATAATTTACAGCACAGATGTCATGTTATTGCAGTAAATTGCTGTTGGAATGGAAATATTGCTGAATGTTTTGTGTGTGTAATAAATCCTTTGTTTGCATTCTTCTAGCATACAGTGACCCGTAAATGTAACTTGAAATGTCGGGACTTTAATGGTCTGTGGTGTGCTCCTGTTATCCCACACCCCAACTGGTTGACTGTCAATAAGGCAGTTGCAGTTTCCAGAATGAAAAATGAGCACAATTCTATCCTGTTCCTCTCGAGCCAATGCTACAGTATTTGATACTGTCTGATCTGATGCAATATTTCCCCATGCAAATGTCACTGTGTTTCTCTTCCAGCCAAAACTGACACCGCAGGAAAAGCTGAAGCTTCGCATGCAGAAGGCACTGAATAAGCAATGTAAGTATCCATGTACTGGGTTGCAAAGCTCCCCTGCAGTGTCATTGCAGTGCATTCTGTACAGCTGCACGGGTGCTGCAGTATATCACCAAGGGGTGGTATTCATTAGACTTTGAACAGAGAAGGCAAATAGCCATTTAGAGTCATAGACCTAAACAGCACGGAAGCAGGCCCTTTGGCCCAACTCATCCGTGCTGACCAAGTTGCCTAACTGAGCTAGTCCCATTTGCCTGTGTTTGGCCCATATCCCTCTAAACCTTTCCTATCCATGTACCTGTCCAAATGCCTTTTAATGGCCGTAACTGCACCCGCCTCACTTCCTCTGACAGCTCATTCCATTTATGCACCACTCTCTGTGTGGAAAAACATTGTCCCTCCGATCCCTTTAACCTTCACTTTCAACCTATGTCTGGGAAAAAGACTTCAGTTATCCGCCTTACCTACGCCCCTCATGACTTTATAAACCTCTAAGGTCACCCATCAGCCTCCTATGCTTGAGGGGGAGAAGGTCCCAGGCTCCAGCCTCTCCTTATAACTCAAGCCCTCCAGTCCTGGTAACAGCCTCATAAATCCTTTTTTTTGCACCCTCTCCAGTTTAATGACATCTTTCCTATAGCAGGGTGACCAGAACCCTACCCAGAATCCCAAGGGCATGTCACTGGAGAGGATCACAGCCAAACCTGGTCATGTCCATGCCGAGTGTCTGAGATATATGTGCATCTTCTGGGTGGGGTGGGGAGGGGAGTCACCAGGCACCCACCTGAAGGCAGGGGTTCCTCAACTGTCCCTGAAGTTCTGCTGTAGGTGTCATATTGGGGTGTGCTGAATATATTGCAGTCTTGCCTGTCGCTGTTCCTGGACTGGGTAACCAATTGTAGTCTAATGATTCAGGCCTGCATTTCCAGTAATCAGCAGTGTGTCCACTAGATCACAAAGTCCTCAGGAATCAGGGGCAGTCATGGTGGAAGAGAAGGTCGAAAGAGAGATTTGGAATTGGTTCATTATTGTCACTTGTACCGAGGTACAGTGAAAAACTTGTCTTGCAAACCGATCGTGCAGGTCAGTTCATTACACAGTGCATTGAGGTAATACAAGGTAAAACAATAACAATGCAACTAAAAGTGTAACAGCTACAGAGAAAGTGCAGTGCAGGCAGACAATAAAGGGCAGTGGAATCCACTTGGAATGGATTAAGTCATCTCTTATCCATAGTGGGTGTTAGTGAAATGACTACAGCTCTGCAGGACTGAGTCAGGTCAGGGTGGCAGTGGCGTTACTTACAACTGTTGTATCTGGAAGTAGTAACTTGTCACAGAAGTAGAAGTGACCTGTTATTTGTTTTTGCCACAGTTAAAGCAGACAAGAAGGCCGCGCAGGAGAAACAGCTGCAGCAAGAACAGGAGCGACAGGTAAGCTCCCAGAGCAGCAGTGGCATTCCCACTACGCCCCTTGTTGATGTGGCTGAGGGAAGTTCAGAAATGGGAGGAAGCAGTTCCACCCCTTGAGCCTGTTCCTCAATTCCATTACATCAGAGCAGATCTAGCTATCGGCTCCAGGTAACCTTTGTTCCCTCGTGTGATAAGAGAGGAAGGGTGTCCTGATTTTGTCAATAGTCTCCGATGTTATTTAGAATCTCCCACTGGAGATTCAAATGGAATAAACCCCTTCAAAACCCACCGTGTGATCATCCCGGAGCAATCTAAACCCAAATTTGTACACACTACACTTATCACTTAAACTTCTAAGTTCTGGTATCATTGTGATGAATCAGCAATGTGCTCTTTCCAAGACTAGTAGGAGGTGTGGTGAAAGTACAATCACTGTTACCGGACTAATGGTCACAGTGTCGGAGATTATACTGGAGTTATGAAATTATGGATAGCAGGTATTAATTAAAATGAGAACCATTCTTTAGGTCCCGTGTTCAAATCCCGGACAAGCCCCCAAACGTTGTGACTGACTGAGTCACCAGAGACCCTGAAGCTGGTGATATAAAAGCCTTTATTCAACACAGCAGACCTTCTGGAGAGAAACTAGTTCTCCTCCCCTCATGCAATGTTTTGTACTTTTTGAACACAAAGACACCAATAAACAGTTAACTGCAGTTTCCATGGCTATAATCACCAACTTAACTTTAACATTTTGAATGTAGACGGGTAACTTTGCAGAATCACATATTCACAATGGTAGCAGATCCAAACTAGCAGGACCTCTTTGAATATTCAAATGCTGGTGGCTGGTCCGAAAGCTTCTGAGCACAAACTCCAGACACCCAAAATGTACCTCTTTAGTCACAGTGTTAAGGGAGGGCTCCCTAATATACAACTAGCCAGAATGTTAAGTGACAAAACAGACCTGTCCTGAACTGTGCATTAAGCGGCAGGGATACATCTTTAACAATGTGTTAATACAGGGGATGGCCACTTAATGCCTTCTTTGATCTCGTCCTGAGTTTTCAATGACCACCAGTTAACCTGAACATTCATCTGTTGTCTCCCCCTGAGTAGTTTCAATCAGACAGAATCAGAATGTCCCTCGCCCAATGATTGGTTTCAATACCCTTCACGTATCAACTGAAGTTAAATTATGAACCGGTTTTATTTCCTGAAGACTGATTCTCATTTTAATTAATACCTGCTATCCGTAATTTCATAACTCCAGAATAATCCCTAACAACAGAAAGGAAGCACGAGTTTAAATCCTGTCATGATTGCAGGGAGATTTTAACTTCAAATGAATCTAGAATTGGAAAACGGGACTCGGGGATATTAACTATGAATAGGAAAGCAAACTGGTTCATTCTCATCATCATCTTCCATCCAGCCTGAATGTGATTTCATTTGCACATCAGTGATCTGATCTGCCCTCTCTAATGGTTGAGCAAACCATGTGGTTAATGCAGCAATAAACACTGACGGTGCCAGTGGCTTCCACATTCGGTGAGTGAATGGTGAAAAGAGAGGAGCAAAGCAAACTGAGTCCACAGGTCTGTATCCAGGCTAGAGCACAACGTCCACTCCTTCATGTATTCCATCCCCTTGAGGCCAACTTTCTATTAGACTTTTTAATTATTTGAGAATCGAGTATTTAAGGAACTGTATCTTGATTATCCCAGGTGGATAGTGTTCAGTCTAGACCAGGGATCTTCCCTCATTGATGCACAGCTGCATACCACAGAGCCTCTATTGTGGGCTGGGATAGGAGGGGGGAAATTAAGTTAAATCCCTATTCCCATTAATTTCCACATCCCTCAAGGTACAGATACACTTCTTGGAATTCCTAATGAGTACTACAAGTAGCTCCAACTAAATTTATTAAGAACATAGAACAGTAGAGCACAGAACAGGTCCTTCGGCCCACAATGTTGTGCCGACATAGCTAATCCTACCTACAGAATGCCCAGATCCCTCCATTTTCCTCTCATTCATGTGCCCATCCAAGCCCCTCTTAAAAGCCCCCAATGAATTTGCTTCCACCACCCTATCAGGCAACACATTCCAGGTATCCACCATTCTCTGAGTTAAAAAAAACTTACCCTTCATGTTTCTTCTGAACCTACCCCCTCTCACCTTAAATGCATGCCCTCTGGTATTGGATTGCTCAATAATGGGAAAAAGATACTGCTTGTCCACCCTATCTATGCCCCTCGTAATTTTATACACTTCCAACAGATCACCCCTCAGCCTCCGCTGCTCCAGAGTAAAGAGCCCAAGTTTGTCCAGCCTCTCCTGATAGCACATGCCCTCTAATCCAGGCATGTTTTATTGGAGAAGGGGTATAAGTACTAACTGGATAGAGTTACCACCCTCAGTATGATTGCATTCACTGCATGGACTGAACCCATCATAATTGCAGTGTCTCTAGGCACTAGAATCTCAGCAGCCTCCATGATTATTTCATCTGCTTGTCAGTCCTGTTATTTATATACCAAGTGTCCCTTGGAGATGGTCCAGAGGAGATTCACCAGGTTGATACCAGAGAATAAAACTGGAGTCCTCCTCAGACCAGAGAAGGTGAAGGAAAAAATTTAATGGAGAATTTAAGAAATTGAGGAGAGTTTCAATGTCTGGACAGGGAAGTCGATAAGCAGAGGCCAGGAGGGGCATAAGAATTTTCTTTTGCTGAGTTCTTGCATGGAGGCGACGGGAGTTGAAGGAAGGACTGTGGGGAGAGAGTAGGGTGGACTAAGCAGTGAGCTCCTTCAGAGTCCCAGACTGAGATTGCCCTGAGGGTTCTGGACCACATCTGGTCACAGTTCAGACCACCTGACTGCACCCCCCAGAAACACCCTTCTAGTTCCAGTTTTTACACTTGTTACAAGCCCTCCAGCAGTCCTTAGTATACGTCCTGCCTGAGATGTGGTGCCGTCGGCAGCTGTATCTCCGATCTCAGCCAGGCTGCGTGAGAGTACTTTGTTGTTGTGAAGAGCCCAGGCTGACGTTGTACCACTTGGAGAATTACACAGGCACCAGACCACTTGGCCCAGTGGGGGTGAGAACAGAGCTGCTGCCTCACAGCTTAGTAACCTGGGTTCCATCCTGTCTGTGTGAAGTCTGCACATTCTTCCCGTGACAGCGTGGGTTTCTTCCCACATCCCAACAACGTGCGGGGTCGGTGGGTTAATTGGCCACTCTAAATTGCCCCCAGTGTGTAGGTGCACAGTTGAATCTGGGGGAAGTTAATGAGCATGTGAGAGAATAAAATGAGATTGGTGTAGTAAATGTGTGATTACTGGTCGGTGTGGGCTCTCTAAGCCAGAGGGTCTGTTCTCATGCTGTATGACACTGAGTGGGAGACCATATCCCAGCTCTGGGGTCATTGGGACAGCCTCCTACCCTCGCATTTTACAAGGTGGAGTTAAGAAAGAGAAGCCAGATGCAACAAATTGGGAGAGACTTGAGGCCCCTGAAGGCAGAGAGAAGGGTCCAGCTCAGCACCGCACCAGTGATGGTGCAGGTGTAGTGACGACTGGAGGGGAAGACACTGGGAGTTGGGGAGGCTGCGGTGGGGTGAGCGCACAACCTGTTGCGGAGGACTCCAGAGGTGAGAGGGCAAGGAAGCAGAGGTTATTTGTGAAGGTTAAAGTCATCACAAAGCACGTCACCAGGGAGGGATGTCAACTGAGTTTCCATATCGCCCTGTGAAGGAAGCCAGTTTGACCCATCGAATCTAAGCTGACTCACAGAGCAATCTCATTCCCCACTGGTTTTCCCTGTAACCCCTTCTCCCCAGTTCAAGGTTATTGTCGTGCGTATAACCAGGGTATAAATGCTATGAAAGTTAGCTATTTGCAGCAGCAGCACAGTGCATTACGGACAGGACAAATACGTTAACATAAACCACAATTAACATAAATTGTACCTAACTTACATGACAAAAATAAATGAAAACAAACATAATGACACTAGAACAAGTTGAGAGAAAAATGAAATAGAGTCCGAGGTAGTGTTAAGGGTTCTCAGATTGGTTCAAGATAAGATTTATTCATTAGTCACATGTACATTGAAACACACAGTGAAATGCATCTTTTTGCGTAGAGTGTTCTGGGGACAGCCCGCAAGTGTCGCCACACTTCCGGCACCAACATAGCACGTCCACGACTTCCTAACCTGTACGTCTTTGGAATGTGGGAGGAAACCGGAGCACCCAGAGGAAACCCACGCAGACACGGGGAGCACAGTGGGGAAGAAGCTGTTGTTGAGCCTTGAGGTGTGGGTCTTCAGGCTCCTGTACCCCCTGCCTGATGGCAGCATCGGGAAGAGGGCACGGCCCGGATGGTGGGGGTCCTTAATGATGGATGTTGCCCATAACTCCCACCCCCTAATCCCACACTCACTTTTGGGGGCGGGGTGCAATTTACAGCAGCCAATTAACCCACTGACCCACACGTCTTTGAGATGTGGGAGGGAACCCACACAGTCAGAGGGAGAATGTGCAGACTGTACACAGACAGTGCCCGAGGTCAGGATCGAAACTGAGTGGCAGCACTACCCGCTACACCACTGGATGACACCGCAACTTTGGCGCCAGGGTAAAGGAGCAAGGGAAAACAGTAATGCAGGGAGGGGGAGCACGGGACCTCTGCCGGAACACACAGCCAAGTGGGTGAGGAAGGTCTCGGTTACCTACCGACAGCACACAGTAATAGATCCTCTTCTTCCTTTCAGGAACGAGAAGACGAGCTGCGAGCAATGGCTCGAAAAATTCGCCTGAAGTAATACTCTTCTCCTCCCTCTGTGAACCATCTGTCTCCCTCTGCCCCGGCAAATTGCCGCAAAGCTGTCTCTGATCAGAAAGCCGATTTCACTGCGGGTGACCTGGTCGGGGGGTGGGGGGGGGGGTGGTTTGCGTGGTTTGGAAACCTGGCAGTGGGGACCGCCATTAATTTATGCGCCCTCATGTCTCTGAGCTGTTTGGAGACTTCTCTAACCTGCAGCGGCCCTGTTGATTAATGAAGCAAGTCGCACCCCCCACCCCCCCAACCTCGCTCCTCCACCCACCCTCCCGCCGGGGGACCGTCCGTTCCTCACGTCTAACCCCAGGCCGTGATCACTCGTCAAAGGTGCCAGGTGCAAGCTCCAACCCCCTCGTCATTCATTCACCATGGACATCGCCAGCAAGCGTTTATTAGCATTGTCTAATTGCTCCTTAACTGAGTGCTGTGCGGGCTGTTTCAGAGGGCGGTTCGGACCATCGGTTCTGGATCCACAGGCAGGGTCAGGCTGGTGGCTTTTGCTCTCTGTGAGCATAAGTGAACCACAGATCCTTAATGGCAGTCCAGTGGTTTCACGGCTTTGCTGGAACCTGTCTTTAACTCCAGATTTATTTAATTACTTGGATTCAAATTCCCCAGCTGTGTTGGTGGGATTTAAACCCGAGCCTCCAGGCTTCTGGATACTAGCCCAGCAAATTAACCTTTCTACAACTCTGCCACATTATTCCCATCGACATCCACAGGCAATGCCTGTGGTTTAACTCTAGACCTTCCTGGGCCAGGACCCAGAGCATATTACTGTGTGGCTTGCTGCCTGTGCGTTTTTTTTGTACTGCAAAGTTCAGTGCAGGATAGCAGGTGACTGGTGACTGTAAGCCAGTTTACTGAACAGGGGGAAGTCTGTACACTTTCCAGCTCTCAAGCAGAGCGGGAAGGACGAGAGCACTGCTTATTGTTTAAACTCCTGACTTCCCACAGGGTGCCTCCTGACCTCAGTAGAGCTCATAATGAATGGCACATTAGTTCCTCAGAGTGTAGCTAAAACTAGTCTGATCACTCACACTGCAGTGTTTTATGTTTCCCTCAGAGTCTGCTTGCAGCATCATCAATCACAGCTTAAAGAATAATTTCCCTTGTTGAAATGTTTTGTGTGTCTATATACATGCACATTTCCCCAGCACTGTATCTTGTTCTCGATGGCCACTGGGTGGTTACTACCAACAGTTAAGACTGCATGACAGCACATGAGCCCCAGTTATAACCAGCCCAGATTCTGGGTAGTTCACATCAATATCTCGACACTCTGCTGCTCTTGGGTCTCCTGTGCTTTGGTTATCGACGTTCTGCAGCTTCTCCAGTGAATCAGAAGTAAATTGTGATCATTGGCATCTTTCTGGTTAAGTTGTTGACCAGGGGCTAGAATTTTGACAAGCTGACACCAGCCCCAGGGTTCCCAGATATGGAAGGGTGATGATTCCAGACCAGGATCCTGTTCCTGATGGCCACTCAGTGATTCCTGCCACTCAGCACACAATCCCCATTAATACCACCCCAGTCCTGCAGTTTCTGGGCAGCACGTAACCCCCCTCCCGATCAAATTCGAGAGAGTAGAAGTGAGCGGGATGTGGAATGGGTGCCTGACTGGATCGCACTTGAACCCTTGGGTTAAAATCAGAGCTTCCATGCCTAAATGTGATGGTAGCCAGTTCTCACAAATAACCGAGTGAAAGGCAGCGGTCAGGAGGGCAGAGCACGTTGATGAAGTAGAAGTAGCCAAGCTTAAATTGAAACAGGCCTGAAAAGCTGCCAGGTGAGGTGGGAGCGAGAGTGACGCAGGTTGTGCTTTGTTCCTTTGCTCAGGGAGAGGGAACGCAGAGACAAGGAGCGGGATGAGTGGGAGAAGGAGTACCCGAGGAGAAGTCGCTCTTCCTCGCCGAGACACGGTGCGTACCGTCCGCGGCGTCTGCGCAGAGGGTTGCGGGAGGTTGTGTCCCAGCTCTGGCTGCCGCAGGACATTTAGCATCAGCCCCACCGTGCACGTCACACCGGGGGAGCTGGGTAGGCGTGAGTGAACGAGCTGCCCTCTGCAGAATGTTGGGTCCAGTCTCACTCTAGGAGCTGAACACACCGGACGAGGCCGTGCAGCACTGTCAGAGGCAAAGTCTTCAGATAACACAGTGAAGATGGGAGGAACTACAGGGGGGGGAGGCGCAGAGGGAGACGCATGAGCTTAAACACCCACCCGGCTGGCCTGCTGTGCTGTAATAGCCTTACAGCTCTTCAAAGTTTTGCACAGGCTACCTGTTCAACCCACTGAATTCCTCCAGTAGTTTGTTTTTTCCTTCAGATTCCAGCATTGACAGTCCCTTGTGTTTAATAGTTCACTTCTGCCCTTGGGGAGGATGGGCGAATGAGAGCTTGGGGTCAGTTCTGTCTTAAAATGCCACTGACTACTGTTATCACCTATCACCTGGACTCACCTCTCCCCTGTCTGCGTGTGCTCCTCCCCCTCCCCCCACCTTCTTATTCTGGCTTCTGCCCTCTTCCTTTCTAGTCCTGATGAAGGGTCTCGGCCCGAAACATCGACTGTTTATTTCCCTCCGTGGATGCTGCCTGACCTGCTGAGTTCCTCCAGCACTGTGAGTGTGTTGCTCCAGATTCCAGCATCTGCAGAGTTTTTTGTGTCAGTTTTGTCCATGTTTTAAAGGCAGCATTTGCAGGTATGGTGTGCAATTCTGGTTGCCTCATTACAGGAAGGACATGGAGACTTTGGCAGGGGTACAGAAGAGGTTTACCAGGATGCTGCCTGGATTAGAGGGTAGATATGGAGAGATTGGACAAACTTGGGTTGTTTTTAATAGAGTGTCGGAGACTGAGGGGAGACCTGATGGAAGTTTATAAGATTATAAGAGGCATAGATAGGGTAGACAGTCAGAATCTTTCTCCCAGGGTAGAAATGTCAAATACTGGAGGATATGCATTTAAGTTGAGAGGGAAAAGTTAGAGGAGAGAGTGGGGGGTGTCTGGAACGGGCTGCCAGGGGTGGTGGTGGAGGCAGATATGATAATAGTGTTTATCTAACGTGAATGTGCAGGGAATGGAGGGATATGGATCATGTGCAGACAGAAGGGATTTAGTTTAATTTGGCGTCAGGTTTTGTGGGCCAAAGGGCCTGTTCCTGTGCTGTGCTGTGCTGTTCGATGTTCTGTCAGGTTTGAGTGAAGAAGGGGACTGTCATTTGGGGGACACAGCCATTTAACAAATTGGAAAGCTCTCACACCAATTCTGTTGGAGCAGATGAGCGCGGCTCTCTCTGCTGAATATTCATTCCTTACCCAGCATCGGAAGTATGATCTTCACAACTCATTGCTGTGAGTGGGATGGTTTGCTGTTGGTGAATTTGTCACTTTTCACATTGTAAATGGTACTAAGTAATTCTACGGCGGACTGCAGTAAAACGCCAATGATCCGCCATCCGACTGTTCGGAAATCCCAGTGGTTGGACTACTGACTCACGGGTAATGTTTCCTGCACTCCCCTAAGACTCACCAAGGCCCAGGCTTCCCACACAACACAGAGACTCACCGGGACCTGTGATTCCCCTGCTGAACGAAACTCACCGGAGCCCGGGATTCCCCCTCTGCCAATGCCGGGTCTCGGGTGTTCCTGCGCTCTCTTTGAACTTATTGGGTTCACCAGAAAGCTTAATACATTAGTGTAAATTAAAAGTATGTTGGGATATTATTATAACATCCAGTAGTCCAGAAAATCTGACAGTCCTGCACCACCGAAGTTCCTAGTGTGCCAGATGATTGGAGTTCTCTTGATCTTTATTGAACTGCAGTAATGAGTCTTGCCACCAGGTGGTGCCTTGACTTCATTGTGCCCCCTCCAACAATGGCTTCTCACCCAGTTGCAGATAAAATTAAACTTGAGCCTTTAAAGTCAACACTCAATAGGCTTCAAACCAGTTTGCCTGCAGCTTCAGTACCAAGCTTGTTGGTCTGGTGCTGCAGACTGAAACACACACAAAGGCAGTCAACATCTCCTGTTTACGTTCTACCTTTAATGTAGCGTAGTGTCCCAAGGTGCTTCACAGTGGTGTCATAAACAACAACTGGCAGCAAGCCACACGAGATACAAGGGCAGGCCACCAAGAGCTCAGTCAAAGAGACATTCTAACAAACAGCTTAAAGGGAGAAGTTGGGAGTCAGTGAGGTTAAGAGAGAGAATCCCAGAACTTGGGGCTTTGACAGCTGAAGTTACAGAGAAATTGGTAAATTCGTTTATTATTGTCACGTTTACCGACAGTGTTTTGCTTGCCATCCATACAGATCATTTCATCACATCAGTACATCGAGGTAGGGCACGGGAAAAGCAATAACAGAATAAAGTGTTACGGAGAAAGTGCAGTGCAGGCAGACAATAAGGTGCAAGGGCCACAACAAGGTCGATTGTGAGGTCAAGAGTCCATCTTATCGTACAAGGGGACGTTCAATAGTCTTATAACAGCGGGATAGAAGCTGTCCTTAAGCCTGGTGGTATGTGCTTTCAGGCTTTTGTATCTTCTGCCTGAAGGGAGCGGGGTGATGGTGGGGGTGAGGGGAGAGAATGTCGGGGGTGGGAGGGGGCTTTGATTACGTTGGCTGCTTTACCAAGGCAGTGAGAATTGTAGACACGGTCCGTGGAGGGGAGGCTGATTTCCATGATGTGCTGAGCTGTATCCAAAACTCTCCGTAGTTTCTTGCTGTCCTGGACAGGACAGTTGCCGTACCAGGCCGTGATGCATCTGAATAGGATGCTTTCTAAGGTGCATCTATGAAAGTTGGTGAAGGTCATCGGGAACATGCCAAATTTCTTTAGCCTCCTGAGAAAGTAGAGGCACTGGTGTGCTTTCTTGGCAAGTGATGGGGCAATTAAAATCAGGAAGAGTTAGAGCTCAAAGCTGAGCGTTGCAGAGAAACAAAGGACTGCAGATGCTGGAATCTAGATGAAAAACACGAGGATGCTGGAGGACCTCAGCAGGCCAGGCAACATCCATGGAGAAAAGCAGATGGTCAGCGTTTTGGGTCAGGACCTTTCTTAGAATTGGAGAGATGGGGAGGGGCGAGACCACAGAGGGATTTGAACACGAGGGCGAGAATTTTACAAGGACATTGCTTAACTGAGGGCCAATGTCGGTCAGCAGTAGAGTCACAGAGCACAGACGCATTAAACCTATGTAAACCAATCCCATTTGCCTGCATTAGGTCTGTATGCCTTGGCTTTTCAAGAGCCTGTCTAAATGCCTCTTAAATGTAGTCTTATAAATGTATCTGCCTCCATCACTTCCTCTGGCAGCACATTCCAGATATCAATCACTCTCTGTGTGGGAAATCCCCTCCAAGCCTCCCTCTCACCTTAAACCTCTGCCTTTGTGTTTTAGACTCCTCCACCATGGGCAAAACCTTCTTACTACCTACCCTATCTATTACATGTCATAGTTTTGTACGTCTCTATCAGGTCACCCCTTTGCCTTCTTGCATAAGTAAGACATGATGTAAGATGAGACGCATGGAGTAGAGTTTTCTCTGTCTTCCATTTATTAGAGGAGAGCCAGGCATGTGTTGGAAGTCTGGGCAGTAGCAAGTACAAAGGCTTGAGGTTTGAACAGCTGGTGATGGGACAGGGGCAGGTCTGGGTGCTCAGTGGTGGTACAGTATTTGGTACAAGACTTGCCTTTGGGTCAGATCAATCACTCTGGTTCATTCACTTACCTGGGAGAAGGTTGGAGCTGGTGACTGAGGAACAGAGTCAATGGAGGGTGGTGTACACTTGATGTGAAGTGTTTTTTGCAGGCTTGTGTGGAAATGGAAGGGAGACCGTGGTTATCAGAGTTCTTGGGAAGAGCCACCAGAGCAGACTGGCTGAATCGCACACTGATCCGTGCTGTAGGGTTCCACATCTGGCTTCAGGACCCGAGCACCAGCTGGAAGTGGGTCCATCATTTGGGCACAAGCACTCGGGGCACTTTTGGCATCGCTGCCCTATCTGGTCATAGAGTCAGTCGTACAGCAGAGAAACAGGCCCTTCAGCCCACCGCGTCCATGCTGACCCATCTACGCTAATCCCATTTAGACCATAAGATATTAGGAGCACAGTTAGGCCATTCAGCCCATCGAGTCTGCTCTGCCATTCAATCATGGCTGATTTTTTAAAAAATAATTCTCCTGCCTTCTCCCTGTAATCCTTAACTCCTCTTACCAATCAAGAACCCGTCAATCTCTGCCTTAAATACACCCAATGACTTGGCCTCCACTGCCCTCTGTGGCAACAAATTCCACAGATTCACCACCCTCTGGCTGAAGAAATTCCTCCTCACTTCATTTCCAAAGGGACGTCCCTTTATTCTGAGGCTGTGCCCTCGGGTCCTAGACTCTCCTACTGATGGGAACATCCTCTCCACATCCACTCTCTCCAGGCCTTTCAGTATTCGGTAGGTTTCATTCACCTGCATTAGGACTGTATCCTATGCCTTGCCTATGTATGTGCTTGTTTAAATATCTCATAAATGTAGTGAATGTATCTGATTCCCCCACCACCTCTGGCAGCGAGTTCCAGATATCAACCACTGTCTGTGTAAAAATAAAACTTACCCCTCAGATCCCCTTTAAAACTCCATCCTCTCAGCTTAAACCTATGCCCTCTTGTTTTTGATCCCCCTACCATGGCAAAAAGATGTTGGCTCTCTACTCTATCTGTGCCTTTCCTAATCTCAGCTATCTTTGCTCCAGGGAAAACAAGCCCACCCTATCCACTCTCCCCCCTCAGGTCCAACGCAGCAGTATTCCGAGGAGCTGCAGTCCCTGCACTGACTGTGCCGGCCCTCGGTTATCGGTCACGTGCAATAGGAACTCCGAACTCTTCCTCTCTCTCTACAGATGCCGCCTGACCTGTTTTTCCAGCTGTTTCTGCTTTTATTAGGACCCCTGGAGAAGCTGGGAATGTCCTGGGGAGGCAGAGAGAGAGAGAGGAACGGGTTCCGTCCTCCACTCTGTGTCCAGTTTTAGCATCAACTCTGATCTGAGACTGCCACTCACCATTCTGCACCCAGCTCACCAGCGTCACCTATGTTGCTGCTGCCTGTGGTGTCAGTGGACAGGTCACACGGAGAAAGGTGGCAAATGAATTTAATCCAGAAGGGAAAACAAAACAAGGGAATACATGATAAATAGCAGGGTGCTAGGAAGTGTAGGGCAGCAGAGGGATCTTGGAAAGCATGTCTACAGATCCCTGAAGGCAGCAGAACACAAACCTGGGGTATCGCATTCGATTCTGGTCGCCCTATTACAGGAAGGATGTGGAGGGTGCAGAAGAGGTTTACCAGGATGCTGCCTGGATTAGAGGGTATGAGCTGTAAGGAGAGGTTGGACAAACTTGGGTTGTTTTCTCTGGAGCAGCGGAGGCTGAGGGGAGACCTGACAGAAGTTTATAAGATTGAGAGGCATAGTGCAGACAGCCAGTTTCTTTTCCCCAGGGTCGGAATGTCTAATACTAGAGGGCATGCGTTTAAGGTGAGGGAGGAAAGTTCAAAGGAGACGTGTGGGGCAGGTCTTTTACGCAGAGAGCGGTGGGTGCCTGGAATGTGCTGCCAGGGGTGGTGGTGGAGGCAGATACGACAGAGGCGTTTAAGAGACTCTCAGATGGGCACATGAATCTGCAGAGAATGGAGGGATATGGACCGTGTGCAGGTAGAGCGGATTAGGTGTAATTAGCTTATTTAGTTCAGCACAACATTGTGGGCCGAAGGGCCTGTTCCTGTGCTGTACTGTTCCAGGTTCTAACATAGAGATGATGAAGTCTGCAGGATATTGGATTTTGTCCACATCGTCATTGGATGCGGGAGCAGGGAGTTTATGCTCAAACTGTATAAAACGCTAATCGAACACAAAATGCCAGAAAGCCCCCTTTATTCCAAGCTCTACCTTCCTCTCCTATCAGATTCCATCATCTTCAGCCTTCTGTCACTTCCATCTATCACCTCCCTCACCTGCCAACTCTTACCCCACCCCTTCCCTCCACCTCTTCTCCCATTTCTCTCTCAGTCCAGATGAAGGGTCTCGACCTGAACCACCGACTGTCCGTTTCCCTTTACACTTGCTGCCTGACTGCTGAGTTCCTCCAGTGCCTTTGTGTGTGGCTGCAGATTTCCAGCATCTGCCATCTTTTTGTGTCTCCGTGCTAGAAAGACACGGCAGGTCAGGCAGCATCTGTGAAGAGGGCAAGAGTGTTGTAACATTTCAGGTTGGTACTTCCAGCATCTTCAGCTCTCATTTCAGATTCTTACATCTCCAGTTGTTTTTGCTTTTGTATAAAACACTGGTTCGGCCACAGTGGGAGTTCTGTGTACAGTTCTGGTCACCGCACTTACAGGAAGGATGTGACAGCACTGGGGAAGGTGCAGAGGAGATTTATGAAGATCTTGGCTGGGTTGGGGAGACCAGGGTTGTTTTCTTTGGAACAAAGAAACTGAGTCATAGAGTCAGACACTGGGGAAACTGGCCCTACGGGCATGAAATCCACACCAGCGATCAATGCCCTTCTGTGCTAATTCCATTCTATTCCCCCCACATTCCCATTAACTCCACCCCCCCCCCCACATTCCACCACTCCCCTACACACTGGGGGCAATTTACAGCGGCTGATTAACCTACCAACCCGCATGACTTTGGGAGGTGTGAGAGCAGTCACACGCGCGCAGAAGGTGCAAACTCCACACAAATATCACCAGAGGTCAGGATTGAACCTGGGTCACTGGAGCTGTGAGGCAGCGGCTCGACCCGCTGCACCGCTGATTTAACTGTGATCGGTAAAACTGAGAGACTTGTAGAGGTGAGCGGGATGGATTTATTTCCTATAATGGGGCAGCAAACAATCTGCAGGACTGATGCAGGGTTTCAACCCAAAACATCAACAATTCCTTACCCCCCCCCCCCCCCCCCCCCCCCACAGATGCTACTCGAGCTGCAGAGTTCCTCCAGCAGATTGTGTGTTGCTCCAGATTCCAGCATCTGCAGTCTTGTCTGTCTCCAGGTCTGTGTGGGTACAGACTTAAGTTAGAGACACAAGAGACTGCAGATCTGGAGCAACAAGCAATCTGCTGGAGGAACTCAGTGAGTCGAGCAGCAGACTTAAGTTACTTGGTGGAAGGGTTAGGGGGAGATTGGTGGGGGGGGGAGTTACCCATAATATAGAACGCTCATTGCGGTGAAGGTAAAAGGCCCACCACGTGCAAGATGTGCCTGGACAAGCTGGGACCTGCAGGACTATGGACTCTCAGAAGCGGCAGTAACCTAATCAGCTCCATTTTTGGTGGGCAGGGACATGATGGGCCGATTAGCCTCCCACTGCTGTAAATGTCTCCGTTCTGGCACGTGCAGCCCAATTTCCAGCAGTCCTCCATTAGTGCCCATTGCCCTCCACTGTATAGCCGCTGAGGACTGCAATTTGCTCCCAAAACTTTCCCCCTCGCCTTCTTCAAGATGCTCCTTATAACCTCCCCCCGTGGGTCAGGTATGGGTCACCAACCTCCCATTTCCTTTCGCATCTCACTATCAGTTTATCTAACGATGCTCCTGCAAAGTGTCTGGGGATATTTTACTGTCTTAAAGGCTGCTATGTAAATGCACGTTGCTGGTGATTCGTGCCCCACCCGGTCCTGTGGTGTCAGGGGAGGTCTCTGCAGCGCTGCGTTAACCTCCTGATCCACGCTCAGGTTTCTGCTTGTCACAAGAAGGAAATGCTCGTTACTGAGTGCGGGAGGGGAAGGAGAACCAGCTGGTTCTGTTTTCTGTTTCCCCACCACTAATCCTTACCCACTGCAGAGTTTATAAAGAGCTGGCATCATGTGTCATCTCATCACATCTCCCAGAGCCGCCCCAAAGCTGTTGAAGCTGACCGAATCGGGTTTCCCTCCCTGCAATCTACCCTTGACTTGATACCCTACTACAGCAGCTCTTGCCTCTTGAGTCAGAAAGTGCTGAGTTCGGTTCCCATTCCAGGCTGACCCCTCCTGGCACCAGTACAGAGGGAGCACTGTATTTTCACATCCAGACTTGCGTCCTGTTGTACGATTCCTGCTGCTCCCTCCCCAAGCAGAAAACAACACCCCTGGTGCCAGCTTGTTACAACCCAGCAGTGGGATCTGACCATTCTGGTCTAACCAGAACTGCACAAGTCCAAAGGAATTAACAGCCACAAGCTGGTGTGGAATGCCTTTGTAGACTTTGCACAGCGTCACCCAACACTGAAGGGACAGACCGCAATAGGACCTTTCACAACCCTGTCCCTCCTCGCTGTGTTTTACAATGAGTGGGCTATGGTCTGAAGTGTGGTCACTGGCGGAGGATATTGCTGTGGCCAGTGTGAATTCCCCCAAACTTTTGGGTTCACAGTCTTACTTTAACATTTGGGATGGTGGTTCTGTGCCTTCCTGAGTCAGAAGTGACTCACCACGAGTAAGACTTTGTTGCCTACAGTGTGGAAACAGGCCTTTAGGCCCGTTTTGTTCACGCTGACCCTTGTGCGATCCCCATTTACCAGACTTGTATAGAGCAGCACAGGAACAGGCCCTTTGGCCCACAATCTCCATGGCAACCATGGTGCCAGTTTAAACTAATCCCATCTGCCTGTAAGTGCCCTCCACCCCTCCAATCCCCGTCTGAATGCCTCTTAAACGCCATTGTTGTACCTGCTTGCACCACCACCCCTGGCAGCCTGTGCCAGGCACCTGCCACTCTGTGTAAAACAAAACTTAGAACACAGAACAGTGCAGCACAGAGACAGGCCCTTCAGCCCACATATCTGCACCGTACACGATGCTGTATTAAACTAAATCCCTTCTGCCTGCACATGGTCCACATCCCTCCATTCCCTGCATATCCATGTGTCTATCCAACGGCTTCTTTACCTCGAACAGCCACGGTTGTACCTGCTTCCACCACTCTCCCCGGCAGCCCACTTCAGTCAACTGCCACTCTCTGTTTTAAGAAAAACTTGCCCCTGGCATTCCCTTTAAATTTTCCCTCCCTCACCTTAAATGCACGTCCTCTAGTACTTGACACTTCTACCCTGGGGATAAAAGATTCTGACTGTCTACCCTACCTATGCCTCTCTACCCCATCTATAAACTTCTATTTTATAAATTTCTATCAGGTCTGAAGCTGTTGAAGTTGACTGAATCGCATTTCTTTCCCTACAACCTACTCTTGACCTGATACCATTTATGGCAGCTTGCCTTATATACTTACTCCTCTCACCTTACTATGTCCTCTAGTATTAGACATTTCTAGCCTGGGAAGAAGATTCCGGCCATCCACCCTATGTATGCCCTTCCTCGTTTTCTGCACCACTTGGTCTGTGGGCTACTGTGCCGTTGGGTGTGTGAGTGGTCCGGTCTCTCAGCTCTGCACGTGGTTCACCTTTCAACCTCAGCAAGTTGGTGAGGCTTCACTAACCGTGCGTGATGACCGATCTCCCCCTTGGGAACCTCCCAGTACTCGCTCTAACTGTGAACTCAAATGTATGCACGGCATGCAAAACAAAGTCCTTCACTGTATCTCGGTACATGTGACAATAATAAACCAAGTAACTTCACCCCTGTTGCTCAGCTGGGAGTCACTGGATCCAATAGTCATCTTCCTTCAAGCTGGGCCCAAATGGCTCACAGAGGATAAAATAGTTCTCTCCACTATGGACTCTTGACCTCACAATCTACCTCGTTATGACCTTGCACCTTACTGTTTACCTGCACTGCACTTTCTCTGTAGCTGTTACACTTTATTCCTGCACTCTGTTAGTTTACTTTGTACTACCTCAATGCACTGTGTAATGAATTGAACAAGTTTTTCCCTGTACCTCGGTACATGTGACAATAATAAACCAATTCCAATTCTATTAGACATAAGCTTTGACCATGACTCGTGTACATTTAAGAACCACATAATTACTCCCAGCCATCCTGTCGAGCTCCTGAAAAAATAGGCTCCACTGCATCCCAAAAATGCCAGGAATTCCCACTGCGATGCTGGAACCGACCTGGCTGAGGCGCTGTAAACCAGTCTGCAGCAGTGATGAGATTTCTCAGGAACACAGCATCCTGAGGGGATTTGACAAGGTTGCAGGGAAGATGTTTCCGCTAGTGGAGCTAAATTGTTCCATTATTGTCACGGTTACTGAGGTATAGTGAAAAACTTTACAGATCATTTCATCACATCAGTGCATCGAGGTAGTACAAGGGAAAAGCAAGAACAATGCAGAATAAAGTGTTACAGAGAAAGTGCAGTGCAGGCAGACAGTAAGGTGCAAGGCCATAACGAGGTAGATTGTGAGGTCAAGAGTCCACTTTATCGTACTAGGGAACCGTTTAATAGTTTTATAACAGCGGGATAGAACATGGGGGTCACCGTTTGAAAAATAATGGCTCTAGCATTTAAGACGAGATCAGGCAAAATTGTTCCTCTGAGGATTGTAAGTGTTTGGAATTTTCTCCCTTAAAAGGGTGGTGAAAGCAGAGGCTGCAAATATTCTTAAGGCAGAGGGATATGGATTCTTGATAATCCAGGGCTGAGGGGTTACCAGGGGTAGGAGGGATGCAGAGTTGAGGTTCCAGTGATCCTATTGACTGGTGAAACAGGTCCAAAGAGACATTCTCCCAATCCCTGTGTATCACGTTTGATCTCCTTGTTTGGTGACGACATGGGGGGAGGGTATAAGACTTGCAACATGTGTTTGGGTAGGGTCCGAGCAGCTGAGACTGGCTTCAGACCTGCGCCGATGACCCAGGAGCTGGGACATGGGCACAGCTCCTGGCTGCACCACTGGTGTGTGACGGAGAGAGGTGTCACACCTTTCCCCCCATCCTGTTACAGATCACCCTCTGCCTCAACAGGTGGAATCCCGCCCCCACCCACTGGCTCTTTTGGTGCACATGTGTCTCCTTGTGCTCTTCGAAGCGCACGCCCCCCCCCCCCCCCCCCCCCCCCAAATCTGCTCACCACGTTTCTATGTTGAGCTCGAGCTGCTGGCTGAAAATTATCTCAGCAGTTAAGCTGAGCTTTAAGATGGGCCAGTGGTTTTCCAGTTGCTGTATCCCTGAATTCAATCACCCTGCCGCTGGCAACCGTGCCTTCAACCATCGAGGGACCTAAGCTTTGGAATTCCTTTACTAAATAGTCTACAGCCCAGAAACAGGCCCTTCGGCCCATCTAGTCCGTACCGACCTGATCTTCTGCCTAGTCCCATCTACCCAGGCCATATCCCTCCAAACCCCTCCCATCCATGTACCCATCCAAACCTCTCTTAAATGTTACAGTTGAACCCGCATCCACCATTTCCGCTGGCAGCTCGTTCTACACTTGCACCACCCTCTGAGTGAAGAAGTTCCCCCTCAAATATTTCACCCTAAACCTATGTCCCCTCGTTCTAGTTTCACCCGACCTTAGGGGAAAAACCTCTCTGCCTTTCTGTTTTTAACGTTTCTCAAAGGCAGCCTCTTCAACCAAGTTTTTGGTCATCTCCCTTGAACAACCTTGGGTGTCAAATTTTGTTTAATAGGACTCCTGTGAAGCACATTGGGACATTTTGTTCTGTTATGGCTTCTTACACTGCAGGAGGAGGCGTTTTAATCCTTTGCTTCTGTGTTGGCTCCCCTCAACAAATAACCACTGACCCAGTCTCCCTGGCCTTCCAAGATCTTGTTTCAGATGTTATTCCTTTACAAATGCTTCTGTGGTTTCTGCTCCCATTGTTCTAGCAACGAGCCTGTCCCTCTTTATACACTCGCTACTCGGTGACTATGGGGAGGTTTGGTTGGAATCTGCAACACTGCCTGAGGGAGTGGAGGAGGCAGGGACTCTCACATTTAAGAAGCATCTGGGCCAACAGCTGAATCGCCGAGCCATAGCAGGGTTCTGACCGAGTGCTGGATAATATAGATGGGGACGCAGGAGACCGCAGACGCTGGAATCTGGAGCTACGCACAATCTGCTGGAGGAACTCAGCGGGTCGAGCAGCATCTGGGGGGGGGGGGGGGGGGGGGGGCGGGGTGGGAGGAGGAAGGAATTGTCGATGTCTTGGGTCTAAATCCTCGACAATTCATTCCCCCCACCCGACAGATGCTGCTCGACCCACTGAGTTCTGCTGACAGATAGCTTGTTGCCAAATTAAAATGGGTACTCGGTGGTCAGTGTAGACTTGTTGGGCTGAAGGGCCTGCTTCTGAGCTCCGTGTCTCTGTCAGTGAGCTCAGCATTCTCTCCCCCCCGCCCCCCCCCCCCATGATGGAACGCTGGAGCGCAAAAGAAACTGCTGGGAACACTCGGCAGGTCAGGCAGTGTCCGTGGAGGGAGAAGCAGCAATGTTTCAGGCCACCGACGCTGAGTGTCAACTGTGTTTCCTTCTCCACCGACACTGCCTGACCTGCTGAGTGTTCCCAGATTGTCCTAGGTTCTATTTCAGATTTCCTGCATCTTTTAGTTTCCGTTCAGTGGAAAGACCATAAGAGAAGAGCAGAATTTGGGCCATTCAGCCCATCGAGTCTGCTCTGCCATTCTATCGTGGCTGATTTTTTTTGTTTCCAATCTCATTCTCCTGCCTTTTCCCCTTAACCCCCTCAAGAACCTGTCAGTCTCTGCCTTAAATACACCCAATGACTTGGCCTCCACAGCCCTCTGTGGCAACGGATTCCACAGATTCACCACCCTCTGGCTGAAGAAATTCCTCCTCATCTCAGATCCAAAGGGACATCCCTTTATTCTGAGGCTGTGCCCTCGGATCCTAGACTCTCCTACTGTTGGAAACATCCTCTCCACGTCCATTCTATTCCAGGCCTTTCAGTATCCAGTAGGTTTTGATGAGATTCCCCCTCTCATCCTGAACTCCATTGAGTACAGGCCCAGAGCCATCAAATGCTCCAAAGGTTATCGTGCTGTTCCAAAGACCCTGTTCCTCTCCTCTGGGGGTTTCAGATTCTTTTGTTCACAGAACCCTGCATCAGCTGCTGTGTGTGTGGGGAATGTTCACGAGTCAGGGTGCGCGGATTCAGTCTCCCATGTCACTGACTCTCTCTTCTCCTTTCACTCTCTAAAGGTCGTGATTACAGCAGCTCCTCGCGGAGGTAAGAGAACCCAGTGTGGGCCACGTCTCTCAGCCCTGACCACGTCCACTCACTCTGTCTGAGGGCTCCGTGCTCTGTGACCTGGTCTCCCGCTCAGCCTGTGCTGAGGGTGTTGCTCCAGGCGGGTGGGTACGTGGTCCCAGCACGCGGGTCGAGGGGGAGGAGGTGGAGGGGTGGGTCGTCACGTGCTCCCACACCTCATTCCCATCCTGGCATTGCTCCCTGCCATGCGTGTGTCAGTGTCAGAGAGCAGGGTCTGGTCCGCAACCCAACCCTCGCTCACCACCCACATTCCACACTCTTGATCTTCTCCCAACCTCTGCTACCTTCCCCTCTCCCCCTCCCTCCCTGCCCTCTCCCTCCCCTTCCCCTCACTCTCACTTACCTGCTCCTTCCTTCCAATCTCCTCCCCTCGCCCTCCCCTCCCCTCTCGCCCTTCCTCTCCCTACTGCTCCCACACCCTTCCCCCTCCCTCCCCTCCCCTCGCCCACCTCCCCCCTTCCCTTCGCCCTGCCCACTCTGCTATTATCCCCATCCTACCCCTACCTTCCTCCCTCTCCCTTCCTTACCCGCTGTTCTGCCCTTTCACCCCCTGCACGCTCCAACTCATCAACCTCTGCCCTGACTTCAGGTGGCCACTGGTTATAATGTTAAAGGCCATTCAGCCCACACTGCCCATGCTGGCTCAGTGAAAGAGCTCTGCAGTTAGTCCACCCCCCCCCCACAAGCGGCTCAACATTTTGTAGTGAAGGTTGGGGAGGGGAACGATCTCAGCGCTCAGTCCGTGGAATTGTCTTGTCTTCCAGACGTTCTCGCTCACATTCAAGAAGTCCTCACCACCGCCATTAGAGGCCACGGAGGCCCCCAGTTACTGTTCCTTCATAACCAGGTGATGACCTAGCACCATCTACCAGAACAACAGGAGCCAGACGTGTAGTAACTGTGTGTGTGTTTGTGTGACAGAGAGTGTATGCGTGTGACAGAGAGTGTATGCGTGTGACAGAGAGTGTATGCGTGTGTGAGTGTATGCGTGTGTGAGAGAGAATGCAGGAGTGAGACAGTGTGTGCGTGTATGAGAGTGTGTGTGCGAGTGTGTGCATGTGCGAGTGTGAACGTGTGTGAGAGAGTGTGCACATGCGAGCATTGTGAGAGATTGGGCGTGTGACAGGGTGTGTGTGTGTGTACATATTTATCAAGTTGGCAGAGTCCACCTGATGTGTGCGAGCTGGAACTGGACAGGATCTGCAGTTACCTCCCATCTCTGAACACAGTGTTGACAGAAAGCCTTGCTGGGCAGTCACTACCTGCAAACATCGCTGTTCAGTGCTGTGTTATTCCCCCACCTGGCCTGCTTCTCCAGTCAAAGTGTTGGCACTTTGTGGTGGGTGTGTGTGTGCGTGTGTGCATGCACACATACGTATGTGTGTGTGCACACGTGTACGCGTGCCTTTGTGTGTGTGTGTGTGTTGCTGTTGAAGCCCACTTTCAATGCTCCCCATGTACCGTCGATGGTCAGAAGGAAGTGCGCGGCTGTGTGGTTGAACATGTCCCTGCCTGCTGGGTCCTGTGCCTTTGAATGAACGCACATCTCCTGAGCTTTGCCACAGACCAGTCAAAGTGACCGGCACCTGCTTTTGGCAGCACTGGTTGGCACACTGAGTAACATTTGGTTTTCCTTTCCCGTTGAAGGACTGCAGACAAGGTGATCCCTTTGGTCACCTGGGACTCTGGGAAGGGTTGGGCTCCTCCTCCCAAAGCCAGTCATATTCTGTGTCTGGGGATGTCCTGGGAATTCCTGGACTGATCCAGCCCTCTCTCCCTGGGCAGTGCTAGGAATCTGAGTGGGACTTGCGTCCATCCAGAGAAATGCACCGGACGTTTTGAATTAGCAGTGAATTCTGCCTGTGGATTGTGCCTCAGCTTGGCACTAAGTATGCCACCTTCAGTGCCAGCAGCCACTGTTTTATGTACCACTCTGTGCCCCCGAGCACCCAAGTCCAGCATCAAAAGCTCTCTCACATCTCCCGGAATAACCTAGACAACAAAACCTCTGTACAACGCGCCATGAACCATACATGGCAACAGGAAATAAAGATGCACACCAACTGGCTGGCTCAACACCAGAGATGGACGGCCCCTCTCAGAGGAAGCACCTGTCTAGTTTAGTCTCAGGACAGTTTGGGTTTGCTTAAAGGTCATGCCTGTCAATTCTACGATAGCTGCATTTTAAAAAAAAGTTTTCTTTTCAAAGACAAGCCTTGTATTTGTGAGCAGAAGTTTGTCATTGTCAGTCAGAGCCATCCCAAGCAGGGATCTTTGATGCCATGCTTCTGTAATAGCGTAAGAGGTGCCAACCCTGCCCATCATCTTCTCTGGAACATGCATACAGTGCCACCTTACTTGGTCTCTCAAACACTGCCTTGGGATAAAACTCCAGCCCCTCCAGAAGGTTGTCACCACCCACATAGATCCCATATTTCCCGTCCTCCTCTGTTGGCCGAAGTGTATTAACAAGTAGGTTTGCATTGTGTTCAGCAACTAATCAGTCCAGGGAGGGGGGTGGAGAGCTCTTGTGAACGTGCGATTCTGTGGTCATTTACTCTCGCTGTACCTATCACCTTCGTGGGAGACCAATTTCTCCTCGACCACTCTTTGGAGGCGAACATGAAAACTTTCTATGGAGTTTGTCTTGTACAGTTTGTAATTTTTGAGGCAGTTTCTGTAAATTTATCGACTTTAAGCAAAAATAAAAGTTTTTGTTATCTCCTGATTTTTATACTCATTTCTGAAAAGCATTCCTAGTTTGATGCCGTAAGTTTAATACAGAATAAATCTGCTTCCACACTGCCCTGTCACACAATCCCAGGGCAGGGACGGCACAGGTAAGGTACTGAGGAGAGTCCCCTCCACACTGTCCTGTCACACAATCCCAGGGCAGGGACGGCACAGGTAAGGTACTGAGGAGAGTCCCCTCCACACTGTCCTGTCACACAATCCCAGGGCAGGGACGGCACAGGTAAGGTACTGAGGAGAGTCCCCTCCACACTGTCCTGTCACACACACCTGGGGCAGGGACGGCATGATTTAGATACTCCCTCTACACTTCCCCTTCAAGCATAATTTTACAAACAAAGGCAAAAAATATTGTTAGTGGGGAAGTTTCTTCACACCATAAGATGGCATTGGGGCTGCTCTGACCTGGCAGCACAGTGGCAGGGCTGCCGGATCCGTTGCCAGAGACCCAGGTTCAATCCTGACCTCGAGCGCTGTCCATGTGTGGGGTTTTTACCTTCTCCCTATGACCGCGTGGGTTTCCCCCGGGTGTTCCAGTTCCCTCCCACATCCCAATGGCACGCAAGTTGGTGAGTTAATTGCCCACAACAGCACTCTGGGTGCATGCTGGAATCTTTGGGGGGTGGGGAAGGAGTCGATGAGAAAGTGGGAAGGATCTTTTAAAAATAGGATAAGTAAGTGGGAAGTTGATGGTTGGCATGGACATGATGGGCTGAAGGGCCTGTTGCTGTGCTGTATGACTCCGATTGTGGGGTTACTTGGAGGAGAGACACCAGCATTTTCCCAGTCACTGTCTCGTGCTGTGGGTGCCTCAGGATAGTCGGAGCTGAACCTCAACGCATCTGCGGAAGTGTCTGCGCTTGCTGGCCAAGCTGCAGGGTGGGGCTCGAACGGCACACGACCTTGGCCTTGCTCCCCAAACATCGGTCTGCATGGTCGGTGAAGGTGCAGCGGGTGAGGGGAGCAGCGTGCTGTCTGACGTTTTCCTGAACTGGGGCTTCCCAACCACGTAGATGTCACGACCAAGAAAGCTCATCAGTGCCTCTACTTCCTCAGGAGGCTAAAGAAATTCGGCACGTCCTCTTTGACACTCACCAACTTTTACCGATGCACCATAGAAAGCATCCTATCTGGATGCACCACGGCTTGGTACGGCAACTGCTCTGCCCAGCACTATAAGGAACTGCAGAAAGTTGTGGACACAGCCCAGCGCGTCGCAGAAACCAGCCTCCCCTCCATGGACTCTGTCTATACCTCTCGCTGCCTTGGTGAAGCAGCCAGCATAATCAAAGACCCCACCCACTCAGGTTATTCTCTCCCCTCTCCCATCAGGCAGTAGATACAGGAGCCTGAGGGCACGTACCACCAGGCTCAAGGACAGCTTCTACCCCACGGTGATAAGACTATTGAATGATGAAATGGGCTTGTTTGACCTTGCACCTTATTGTCTACCTGCAATGCACTTCCCTGTAGACACTTTACTCTGTATTCTGTTATTGTTTTTACCCTGTACTACCTCAATGCTCTCTGTACTACCTCAATGCACTGTGTAATGAATCGACCTGTACAAACGGTATGCAAGACAAGTTTCTCACTGTACCTCAGTACAAGTGACAATAATAAACCAATACCAATACCACGGTCGACTACGTCTACTCTTGCTTCCTGTTCCTCTGCTCTCATCTCTTACCGGCCAGGGCAAGGATAGAATTCCCCCTTGTCCTTAGTTCCCACCCCAGCAATCTCCACACTGAACAAATCACCCTTCACAGTTCCTGCCACTGCCGGTGAGTTTCCTCCACCGGACACCCTCTTCCAGTATTGCACTGTTCCACGGACAAACCCCTGGTCCACGCTTCCATCTCCACCAATGTCCTCTTCTCACCGCACATTCCCAGCAGGAGGCGCAGTAACTGCCTGTTCACTTTGTCACTTGCCACCAACCAGGCACCTCACCAGTGTTTCCAGTGAAGCAGCGATCTAGCGAAGGGCCTTCCACATGAAACATTGACTGCTTTCTCCCTCCGCAAACGTTGCTTGGCTGCCTGAGTTCTGCACCTGCAGTTTTATTTGTTTTCCAGTCGCTCACACTTCTTCCCACCTGGTATACTGCATTCGGATTCACAGTGGGGTGTCCTCTACATTGGAGAATGAAGCAGGTTACTGGGTGACCCAAGCTTAAGCTGCCTCTCACTTTAATTTGCCATCCCACTCCCTTCCTGACCTACTTGTCTGTCCCCTCCTGCACTGCTCCAGTGAAGCCCGGTGTAAACCTGAGAAACATCACCTCGCCTTCTCTCTGAGCATGTTGCAGACTTTACTGTTCCAACACCAAATTCAACAGTTTCAGGGAAGTCCCTTTCACTGGTTGTACTGTAACCAAACAGTTCTGCTGCAGGGTTATCCATATTAATGTGGTTTTTCTCTCTCTCCACAGACACTGCCTGATCAGCTGGGTATTTCCAATATCCTCCTGGTTTCAGCAATGGCTCTGACCCACATTTGACCATTTTCACATGTCTCATTGCCATCTCTCTTCCTCCAATTGCCCTCATGAATCTACTAACCGGACACCTCCATAAAGATTGGAATCACACAGGTTTCACCCTATCACCGATATTCCCTTTGACCTATCCACCCCTTTCCCATCTTCTCAGCAACGATTCCAACAAGTTTTCTCCGTCCCAGTTGACCTTCAACCTGAGACGTTAACTGTTTCTCTCTCCATTGATGCTCAGTGTTTCCTGGTTTTGTAACAAACTTCCAGAGCTGCTCTTGTAGATTAAAGAGGAGTTGGATTGTGGGGGAAAAAGGTACCAGGCTCATTTATTTTGATTATTATTCATTCCTGGAGGCCCAGACATCCATGAAGGGTGGTGGTGATTACCCGAATAGCCTAACTTTCTCAGTGGTGACTCTTTCCCAGTTCAGATGAAGGATCTTTGACTTGAAACATTTAACTCTGTTTCTCCCTCCACAGATGCTGCCCGACCTGCTGAGTGTTTCCAGCACTTCCCTTTTTTAGTTCAAATTTCCAATATCTGCAGGTTTTCATTTGCTGGGTCTGGAGTCACATATACGACTAATCAGGTAAGGGCAGCAAACTTCCTCACCCCAAAGAACATTCGTGAACCAAATGATTTTTTTCCCCTCTGGTCATTGTCACTAAGGACTTTTTTTTCAAGATCTAGATTATTTATGAAATTTTAAGTTTACACCTCCCTTGGTGGGATTTGGACTTGAATCTCTAGTTTGCTAGTCTAGTAATTTAATTGGTAATTGGTTTATTGTTGTCACGTGTACCGAGGTACAGTGAAAAACTTTGTGTTGCATGCCATCCATACAGATCATTTCATCACATCAGTGCATTGAGGTAGGACAAGGGAAAACAATACAGAATGCGGAATAAAGTGTTACAGTTACAGAGAAAGTGCAGTGCAGGCAGACAATAAGGTGCAAGGGCCATAGCGAGGTAGATTGTGAGGTCAAGAGTCCATTTTATCGTACTGGGGAACCGTTTAATAGTCTTATAAGAGCAGGATAGCCTGGTGATATGTACTTTCAGGCTTTTGTATCTTCTATCTGAAGGGAGGGGGTTGGTGGTTGAGGGGTGGGGGGGGGTGGTGAGAAGAAGACAGAATGGCCAGGGTGGGAGTGGTCTTTGATTATGCTGGCTGCTTTACCAAGGCAGTGAGAAGTGTAGACATGGAGTCCATGGAGGGGAGGCTGGTTTCCCTGATGTGCTGGGATGTGTCCACAACTCTCTGCAGTTTCTTGCAGTCTTGGGCAAAGCAGTTCCGTACCAAGTTGTGATGCATCCGGATAGGATGCTTTCTATGGTCCATCTAAAAATTGGTGAGGGTCAAAGGGGACATGCCAAATTTCCTTAGCCTTCTGAGGAAGTAGAGGCACTGGTGAGCTTTCCTGGCTGTGGTGTCCATGTGGTTGGACCAGGACAGGCTATTGGTGATGTTTATACCTGGGAACCTAAAGCTCTCAACCATCTCCACCTCAGCACCATTGACGTAGACAGGAACGTGTGCATCGCCCTGCTTCCCAAGGTCAGTGACCAGCTCTATTGCTTTGCTGGCATTGAGGGAGAGGTTGTCAGTACACAAACATCATATGAGGATAACAACTGACTGACATTGGCTGTGCAGCCTGAATAGTCCATCTCTGTGATGTATATTCTGACAAACGATCAGGCCTGGGGGTCAGAATCAGATTTCACAGCTGTATGGATTTTGATGGATTTCTGTTGTATGCAGCTGTTGAGGGAGGGGCTAGCTTTTCAGACGGATTTTACAAACCATAGAAAGTGAGCTATGATAGAACATAGAACTGTGTGCAGTTCTGGTCTGCGTACTTGAGAAAAGGTATACTGGCTTTGGAGACGGTACAGAGGAGGTTCACCAGGTTGATTCCAGAGATGAGGGGGTTGGCCCATGAGGAGAGATTGAGTCGCCTGGGACTATACTCACTGGAATTCAGAAGAATGAGAGGGGATCTTATAGAAACATATAAAATTATGAAAGGGAGAGATAAGATCGAGGTTGTTTCCACTGGTAGGTGAGACTAGAACTAGGGGACATGGCCTCAAGATTCGGGGGAGTAGGTTTAGGACGGAGATGAGGAGGAACTGCTTTTCCCAGAGAGAAGTGAATCTGTGGAATTCTCTGCCCAGGGGAAGCAGTAGAGGCTGCCTCATTAAATATATCTAAGACACAGTTAAATAGATTTTTGCACAGTGGGGGAATGAAGGGTTATGGGGAAGGCAGGTAGGTGGAGCTGAGTCCACGGCCGGATCAGCCATGATCTTATTGAATGGCGGAGCAGATGGCCACCTCCTGCTCCTATTTCTTATGTCCTTATAGAACAATACAGCACAGAAACAGGCCCTTCAGCCCATCTGTGCTGACCATGATGCCAAATTAAACATCTGCCTGCAAATGATCCATATCCCTCCATTCCCTGCCTGTTCACATGCCGGCTGAATGCCCTCTGGACCACGGTTAGGGCCCCATTCCTCAACTCTTTCTCCACATTATTGCTGACTGCACTGGTGCCTCCTCTCACACCCGTACGGAACTCAGCAGTTTCATAAATTTTGCCACTAATTTTCACCCTGCTCTCCAGTTCACTGGGACTATCTCTGACGCCTCTCTCTCCTTTCTCGATCTCTCCATCTCCATCTCAGGACATTCCTTATCCATCGACGTCTTCTACCAACCCACTGACGCTCACAGCTACCTCGTTTACAGCTCCTCCCACCCTGTCACTTGCAAGGACGCGATCCCCTTCTCTCAACTTCTCCGCCTCCGCCGCATCTGCTCCCACGATGCTTTCGACTCCAGGACATCCGAGATGTCCAACTTCTTTACTAACTGGGGCTTCCCCCCGACTGTGGTCGAGAGAGCTCGCACCCATATCTCTGCCGTTTCCCGCACCTCTGCCCTCACCCCCACCCCTCCCAGACCTGACAGGGATAGGGTCCCCCTTGTCCTCACGTTTCATCCCACCAGCCTACGTATCCAACACACCATTCTCCGCCACTTCTGCCATCTCCAACAGGACCCCACCACCAAGCGTATCTTCCCCTCCCCACCCCTTTCCGCTTTTCACAGGGACCACTCTCTCCACGGCTCCCTGGTTCACTCCTCCCCACCTCCCCCCCCCCACCCATCCCGCTCCCACCCCGGGAATTTTCCACTGCCCCCGCCATAGGTGCAACACCTGCCCCCTAGACCACCTCCATCCAGGGTCCCAAACGGTCATTTCAGGTGAGACAGATTCACCTGCACCTCCCTTAATATAATCCTCCGCATTCCGTGCTCCGTGCGGCCTCCTCTACATCGGCGAGACCAAACGCAGACTAGGTGCCCGTTTCGCAGAACGCCTGCGCTCCGTCCGTAACCACGATCTGCGTCTCCCCGTTGCCAGTCACTTCAACTCCCCCTCCCACAATATCACTGATATGTCAGTCCTCGGCCTCCTCCACTGCCGGGAGAATTCCAAGCGCAAACTGGAGGAACAACACCTCATTTTCCATCTTGGAACCTTGCAGCCTGACGGCACGAACATCGAATTCTCCCACTGCAGGTAAACCCCCCCACCCCCCACCCCCCCAACACCATCTTGCCTCTTCTTTTCTTTCCTAACTATCTCTCTTTTTTCTCCTTGCAATTTTCTCTCTCTCTCCTTTTCCTCTCCTCCCCTCCCCCCATGCTGCCTGCCTCCACACCTTTGACCCATCCCCTGGTGGACCTGCTCTCCCCTCTTCCCCCGCGCCTGCCCATCACTGTCTCTCACCTGCGTCTACCTATCACCACCCTGTGCCCACCCTGCCTCCCCTCTTCTGTCCACCTATCACTGCTCTGCTTTTCCCTCCTATATATCGGGCTTCCCCTTTTCCTATCTTCAGTCCTGACCCGAAACGTTGACCGCCTGCTTTTCTCCACGGATGCTGCCTGGCCTGCTGAGTTCCTCCATCACCTTGTTGTTTTTTATTCTGACTATCTCCTCTATGCCTCTTGTAATTTTATAAACCTCTATCAGGTCTGCCCTAGCCTCCGACGTTCAAAAGGAAACATTCCAACCTCTCCTCAGATGAGCCTTTGTTGAATTGAATTGAATTGAATTGAACAGTACAGCAGGTTTGAGGGGCTGAATGGGCTTCCTGGGTCAGAGAGTCATTGAACAGTACAGCACAGAAAAGGCCTTTCGGCCCACAATGTTGTGCCAACATAGCTAATCCCTCCTACCTACAGAATGCCCATATCCCTCTATTTTCCTCTCATTCATGTGCCCATCCAAGCCCCTCTTAAAAGCCCCCAGTGAATTTGCCTCCACCATCCTATCAGGCAACACATTCCAGGCATCCACCACTCTCTGAGTAAAAAACTTACCCCTCACGTCTCTTCTGAATCTACCCCCTTCTCACCTTAAATGCATGCCCTCTGGTATTGGATCACTCAATAATGGGAAAAAGATATTGCTAGTCCACCCTCATGATTTTACACACTTCCAACAGATCACCCCTCAGCCTCTGCTGCTCCAGAGAAAAGAGCCCAAGTTTGTCCAGCTTCTCCTGATAGCACAAGCCCTCTAATCCAAGTAGCATCCTAGTAAACCTCATCTGCACCCTCTCTAAAGCCTCAACATCCTTCCTATAGTGAGGTGACCAGAACTGCACACAATACTCTAAATAAGATAAGATAAGCTATCCTTATTAGTCACATGTACATCGAAACACACAGTGAGATGCATCTTTTGTGTAGAGTGTTCGGGGGCAGCCCGCAAGTGTTGCCACGCTTCCGGCACCAACATAGCATGCCCACAACTTCCTAACCCGTACGTCTTTGGAACGTGGGAGGAAACCAGAGCACCCGGAGGAAACCCACGCAGACACGGGGAGAACGTACAAACTCCTTACAGACAGCGGCCGGAATTGAACCCAGGTCGCTGGCGCTGTAATAGCATTACGCTAACCACTACGCTACCGTGCCTAACCAGAGTTCTATAGAGATGCATCGTAACTTCTTGGTGCAGGAAATGGCAGAGATACGGGTGCAAGCTCTCTTGAAGTCATGGAGTTATACAGCACAGAAACAGGCCCTTCGGCCCAACTCATCCATGCCAACCAAGACGTCTCTCTGAGCCAGTCCCATTTGCCTGCATTTGGCCCATATCCCTCTAAACCTTTCCTATCCATGTACGTCCAAATGGGTTTTTTTAACATTCTAATTGTACCCACCTCTACCACTTCCTCTGGCAGCTCGTTCCATATACTCACCAGCCTCTGTGTGGAAAAGTTGCCCTTCAGCTCCCTTCCCCTCTCACCTCTAGTTTTGGACTCCCGGGGAAAAGATTGTTACCATCCACCTTATCATGACAGCTGGTTCCAAAATACCTGGCCTATTGGTTTGAGAGAGACAGACAGACAGACAGACAGCTGGCCTTGGTCGATGTGTGCGTGAGTGTGGGAAGTTCAGAACTGTCAGCGAGGACATGATGGATGGAGGCCTTGCTGACCACAGTGACTGGCCATACTGACCGTGACGAGTGTGCGCTGGCTTGTGGTGGGAGAGATACAGCCCTTCGCCCTTATCTCCATGAGCTGCTGTCCTGCTACCGGATACAGTGGCTTCTGAAGCAGGTGGCAGCCAAACCCCCGAGGGGGGTGGGTGTGTGTGTGTGTGTGTGTGTGCGCGCCTCACGAGCGGCTCCTGTTTTCAGAAAGCCTGGAGCTGACCTTGCCTCGATCGCAGTTGCTGGAACAGGAAGGAGGGGCGAGAGGTTACAGAGAATATCTGTTTCGTTACGCCGGCTGCAAGTCTGGTCGAGAGGCTTGAGGCCCACGGGTCAATCTGTCACTTCACTCAGGAGGGGTTCTTTCCCCAGATGGGTGTGTGGGCTATTCGGGCAGGGGAGGGGGGAAACCAATCCAAGAATTATCTTGTCGGATCCCTCTGCAACCCGCTCCGCTCTCTGTCACCACCCGCAGACCCTGCTTCCTACAGAACACAAGAAAAAAGGAGCAGGAGTAAGCCACTCGGCCTTTCAATCCTACCACACCATTCAATACGATCGTGGCTGATCTGCCCACAGGCCTCATCTTCTCTTCTGTGCCAGTTCCCCAATCCCCCAATCTTTCAAACATTGAGCTGCCTCCTCTGTAAGCAGCTCCATTGATCCTTCAGAGTAGAGAGTTCCTGAGATTCACCACCCTCGGCAACGAGTTGTTCCTACGCGCCTCAGACTTACAGCACCTATCACATCCCTTTTTTGGAATATTCTAAGACGTTTTGCAGTCAATGGAGTAACACAATGTGCAGAGCAAGATCCCGCAGCAGGAATAACCAGACCATCTGACATTAGTTGGAGAGGTAAATACTGTTCCTGGGATAACTGCCTTGGTCCTCTTCCTAGGGGATC